>NW_028288684.1:6394642-6713571 GCF_059628265.1 Tinamus guttatus | reverse complement strand
TAATTATGTAACATGGTCCTTTATAACAGCAGTGGACAGCACTCAATGACCCAAGAGGTGCCCTTGAGCCCAAGCCTCCCTTCCCCTCCTCTTGTCTCCCTCGAGCCCCTGCATTACTTTGATCTGCCCACTCTGATCCTCTACCACAAAGGTATTCACACAAATTTGCTCTCAGAGGAGGATATGACAGTCTCTCATGAAATGTCCACTGTATATATTTCCCAAACCCTTTCAGGACTGTTTGCTCCTTTGAATAAACATTTTGGGGTTTGTTTTTCCGGTAATCTTTTACAACTTAAAAAGTTCTTCTGAAGAAGAAACCACACAAGTTTTCTCAGTTCACATTTGCATCTTCTTTGTTCCGGCCTAAACCTAATTCTTGAAAATATATATATTTTTTTTACCTGGAAGGTCACTCTGAATCCGACTCATAGTCTTCCTTTACAAAAATAGACTTCCAATTTCTTCTGAAACTAAAATACATAGACAGATAGGAATTACAGAGAGTTTAAACGACAACTACTAAAAAGCATCATCCTCTCCTGACCCATCTCATTATTTATTCCAATCATTTAAAAAATTGTAGGCTCCAATTTTCAGAAATGCTAGTTGCAAAACAGAGAATTTGCATCATAGTAAAATCTTATTTTGTTTCTTTTCTTTTTAATATTATGTCAACATGTTAAATAACAAAACCTCTACAGACTGCAATGGTATGTACTTAAAAACTGTGCAAATAAACCTACATAGCCCCTCTGACGCAACATGCTTTTTCTAGTAGGCATAGGGCTGCCACTGTTTAAATTCACTGACAGTTTCTGTCACAAGCACTTCCTAACTATGCTATATAATCCGAATAGGAAATCTTTCACTGTAAAACAGGGTTCCGGCAGCACATTTTCTGTATCTTTCAATTGCAGAAATGCAGTTTGATACAGAGGCATTAAGCTGTTACTATAAGAAATACAACCAAAAAAAAAGGAAAAAAAAAGTAATTCATTTCCAAAAGTGGATAGCTGTACAGCCTCAGAATTAAAGAGACATAGTACAAGGAGCAAAAAAGTTCAAACAATCGCGTTGAAAACCTACAGCTAGGAAGTATGAATAAAATCATCCATGGAAAATGTATAGTCATAGTTTCCACAAAGAGAAGCGTAATCAGAGTTCTAAATATCTTATTTTCTCCATAGATACAATTTACTAACTGCCAACACCCTTTACAATGTAATAGCTCTGAATTTAGTAAAAGCTCGTCCTGAAGAGCCACTGTGCTAATTCTTCTGTATAAAAATGACATTGTTGTTTTGCCCAAGCCTTGATCGGTGACTTGGTCCTTGACTCGGCTGCCTCCCGGCACCTCTGCCGGACCCTGGGAGCGGGCAGGGAGCTCCCTGCTAGCGCCAGGGAGAGCACAGGCTGCTTACTGTAACTTACAGCTTCTCTTTAGGTGCCTTTAACTACACTGTAGTTTTCTATCAGAAGTGAGTCATCCGACAGACCTAGGTCCACGCCTGGCCAAAATTCAGGAGGCTCTAGACCCACTTCTGCTTTTGCTGGCTGGAGTTAGGCACTTTGGCTCACATCCTGAGCTCCACACGTAATTACCTTGGAAGATCTCAGCCTTAACTGTTTCAAGACCAGCCACCAGCATTCCCGCGATGGGATTAATCACAGCAGTCTTAGGAAGCGCGTGGTGCTTGGATCAGAAGCTTTGCCACCCTTTCGCTTTCAAAAGGATCGGAAAAAGGAGCAGGGAGAAAATTTTCTGTGCATAGTTCCTTACAGTGCAAAGAAACATTTTTAATGATGCTGATTGTTTTTTGCTGAAAATGTCTGTTTTCTGTGCAAAATGTCAGCTTTTCAGTTTGGCGACTACCCCGGTGTCTTCAGCCCTAAGAATTCAAGGTGACTTTTAATTATCTCACAGTTTAACGGCTGTGGTTGTGACCTGGAGGAGTCTCAGGCTCTCCTCTTGCTGTTGAGCTTTTTGGCAAGCTCCTGGGGGAATGTTTTGCTGCCCAGTAGCAGGAATGGGAAGTAATGTTCCATTCAATCCTTTCAGTTGTGACTCCTACTGATTCCTTTCAGGGCTTCCCTTGGGAAGACCCTCTCACAGGAAATGTGCTTAGTCTCACCTATATGTCCAGGACGGCTGGCTGCGCCTCAGGGAGGCCGGTCAGTTGCTCCAGCCTGAAGGGAACGACAAAACTGGGAAAAATGTGAATTCTCATGAGGTGAACAAGGGTAAGAGAGAAGTGCTCCCACCTGCACTCTGCCAGCTACAGCACAAGCAGCTTTAGCTCCGCACACCCTGCGTTTATTTATTTTTAGTGTTTGACCTTATTACTTGACGAAGTCGAACAGAGCGCTGCAAGGGAAGGGTGAACCTGCTCCGGCGGGAGTATCCGCTGCCCGCTGGAGCCGCGCGAGGCAGCGGGGCCCGCGTGGCGACGTGCGGCGACGGAGCAGCCTCTAGCGCCCTGCGCTTCCCGCTGCAGCCGCCGCCGGAGCGGCGCGGAAAACAGAGCCGCGGGGCCGAAAAGCCTGGGATTACTGCGAATAAAGAAGCCAGATTGCGGTGCCAGGCGTAGACTTACACGAGCACTGACAAGAGATAAAGAAAGTCACCGCTCCAAGACATCAAGGGCCTCTTTCCAAGCAGTTTTCCTGGGCTGTAAAGCAACCGGCAGCCCCTGTTTCACGGCCAAAGCTGCAAGTGGAGATATTTTTTTTAAAAAGGCATTATTGCTTCATTTAAAATTAACTAATAACCCCTAAATGGAACGGGGGGATGTTAGTATTACTTCCCCCACTGGCCGTTGCAAGCACATTGGTAAGTTTTACATCTTGTAGTGAGATAATAATATATGGGATTTATTTGTCCGATATGGGAATGTTTAGTAGAATTAGGATGAACACATTTTGACTCAAAAAAAAAAAAAAAAAAAGGAAAATCCTTCAAGGTTATTAGATTTTGCTAATAAACAAACAGGAAAAAATCATCTGCTTTGGCAATAAGTGAGATTTTAATTTTTTTTTTCCCTGCAACAGTAACATTTTTTTTTCCAAATACTTTCACCAGTTTCAGGAAAGGGTGGGTTAGAGTCAGGGGTTTCCTGAGCCTTTTCAGAACATGGTTTTAACGTAGCCGTGTGTTTAGAAGAGCCCCTAGAGAGTCTTGTTTTGGAACACTCTGACGCCTACACATTATTATCTTTGCTACGTTTTGCACTTTTGTGTGAAATTTATTTTTAATCTTTAACAAAACACGCCTCTGTTTATCTTAAATTCAGAAAAGGTTTAATAATTTAAAACAAAATAACTTTTCAAATAATTAGATTTACAATGAATACTGAGACATAAAAGTATAAAGCGAATTTAACAAGAAAGGGTTTCTTAAAGATCAAAGAAAATCTGTTTATTTGATTTGATTAAAAACAAATAAAAAGTACTTTCACTTTAACAGGTTCTAAGTGGCTGTTGACAGAAACCAGTGAAAGAGCTTCCCAGCCCCACAGGATGAAGGTTGGCTTGTGATAGAGGTTCACGTACTCAGGACCAGCTGCCCACGGACACGGCCAAGGAATTCGATTCCGAAAAGCGACAAAGCTACATCGGTATTAGAACATGTTGACCCAAAGGCAACTTTCCTTGGGCAATATACTCTTTATTAAATAGGACCTGCGGTGCTAAAGAATGGGGAGTTTGCTCTCTGCCATCTGTTATAATGCTTAAAAAAGCTCCAAGGATGGGAGAGGCAGAAGTGCCCTTTAACTCAGTGGAGAAGCTGGGACGTGTTAGCTCAAAAACTACTTTAGTGGAGCAGATCAGAGCTGCCTTCCATGGCTCCTGGGCAGAGCAGGCCTGGATGCGCCCGAGGCCACTTGGAAAAAGTCTTTCCCACAGACATCAGTGGTGAAAGCGGAGAAACCCCATAAAAAGATGCCATGCTGGCACCCAGGCAAGAAAGAGCTAGGCCACTGAGGCCAACATTTATTTTAAGTCAGGCTGTCTCAAACCTTGTTGAATGAGGTTTTGTGTTTGTTAATACCAATTTAATTGCCAAAATACTATTTGAAACAAAGTTATGTCTTTTTTTTTCTTTTTTTAAGAGTCAACACTTCCCTCACTTCTAAAAGATACAAGAGTTGATGGTCTATATATCTTTCAAACCTCAGGTAAGTCCCCAGCTAAACCAAAGAGACCAGATTTGGCATTCCAAAAATACTGAGGTAAAAAACAAGCAGCAAGAAATTTAAAGCATGCATACATTTTGGACCTTCTTTGTGCAAAAAGTTGGGGAAAAAAATCATAAAAAGGCAGTGATTTGAGGGTTGTCTTTAAAAGCAACATGTGAAATTCACCGTCAAAACATGACCAGGGTAATAATCTTAAGAGGAGGAGTAGTAATTTTCACACTAATTCTAGGGTGTCTGTGTGGTCTAAAAGAACTGTCCTCACTGCATCCTACTTTCCACCCTGTTTCCATGAGCCTGGAAGATGTTCTGGGACAGGCAAACTGCGCACACAATTCCTATTAATGGACATTGGAGACATAGACAAGTTAGAGGAACAAGAGGCACTGCAGTCACCCAGCACGAAGACATTCACTAAAACAAGGTAAGTTGTGAGAGGAAATCAAACCCAGCTCAAATTTAAGCCAGTTGGCAATTTGATGAGAGAATACAACTGTGATTTTGTGTTTATGTCTGGGAGTTTTCCCTAGCGAGAAGGCCTGTCTTTAAAGGAAAACCAGCTCTGCCTTGCAATGTGCATTCTTTTATGTTATGCAGCCTAAACTATGGATGGCCGTGATGTCCGTAGCGGTACACGGAGTGATCGTATCCTGTCTGTGTCCTGCAGAAACGACTTTGAAAGTTCAATGTTTCATCTCCACAGTCATATCCTGACCAACAAACTCAGTCAATAAATAAATAGGTTTGGTGACAAACCTAGCTTTTCTGTAAGCTGCAGTTAAACAGGAACTTGATTTGTTTTCTTGTATTCACATCTATTCTATAATAATGAATCCAGCTCCACAATATCCGAGTACCCATTATAATTACAAGATCAGAGAAACCTTTGTGGCACCCATTTTCCTAAAAATAATTTTAAAAACCCAGTCTTGCATTCCCATTCTTTTGAAGTCTTTGCTTTAAACCTAAGACCTTCATCTAGAGGGCCATAACTTTGGTCTGAAGCAATTTTTGAACTGCTGACCTGATTCTGCTCAAGAGAGAGGCTAACAAAATAAGGGTATGATTTTCTCCGCAGCTAAATATTATCCAAAGGCCAAGTGTGCCATTAATATATATATAAAATTCCCACGTTAATATCACTTTTTTTTTTCCCGTAGCACGTAGCATTCATTTTAACTGCCATGCTTGAAATTCGTTGCGAGAGGCTACGAATCTGGGGCAGATCTGGGCAATCTGGGGCAGACGCTGAAAGAGCTGAGCAAAGCACGAGCCCGAAGGAGCCGTTGAGGAGGCACGTGCCAGCCGCCCAGCCGGTGCCGCACGGCAGGCTCTGTGGCAGGTTTCCTGAGCGCGGTCACTGCACAGTTACTGTCGCTAGGCCGGGCTCAGCTCCCCTCTCGGCTCTCCAGACCCGTTTGCGGAGGCCACGGGTCTGTCCCTGCTGCTCGCTCAGTGCTGAGGGGCGGCAGCTTCGGTCCCAAGAGGAGCACGAGGCGAGCGAGGGCCCCGTTCCCCAGTGCCTCCGCCGCGCAGCCACCCGCCCCAGCCCCCCCGGCTGCGGCCAGCCCAGGGAGGATTTGGCTGGCCCCAAAACCACTATTTTTTGAGGTACAAACCCCAAACGGGCGCGGCCGCCGCCACCCCCTCACGTTTCCCGCCGCCGCTAACCGTCACCTCACGGCCCCGCCCCCTGGCGAGACCACGCCCCTCCCTTCGCGAGGCCACGCCCCTCACTTCGCGAGACCACGCCCCCCTCTGCCGGCCCCTCCCCGCATGTGACGCAGCGCGGCGGGGGAGGGCGGAAGTGGCGGTGGAGGCGGCGGAAGTAGCGGCGCGTGTCGGGCCAAGATGGTGAGCGCGGGCGCGGGGCGCTGCTCGTGTGCGGCGGCAGCCGCGTCCTCCCCTCGTTCTTCCTCCCCGTCCTCCTCCCTCGTCCCCTTCAGTCCTCCCGCGGCCGCTGGGGTCCCAGTGGGCGGCGGGGCGCCGGCCGCCGCGCCCTGCTGAGTCACGGGGCACCATGGCGGCAGCGCGGGGCGGCTGGGCCCGCTTGGCGGCTTTGGAGGCCCGGGGCTCCCGCAGCTGCTTCCAGGCCACGAGCCTCCGTGCTGCTGGCGCCTCCCGGAGAGGAGTGTTCGCTGATTTGTTGTAGTTATTTGTGCGAGCCCTCAGTATCATCGACCGCTATAGCTGTAACTGTTTCAGCCACCTCCCCAAAACGTTTCCCTTACGCTATATATTATATATTATCAGGCTGTCAAAAAGCAGTCCAGTTTAGTGATTCCTCAGATTTTTTGTGAATTTTGTTTGCTTAAGGGGCAAATGGGGCCTGGGTCTGTAAAACTAATCATCACTCTTTGTTGCAGGATCCCATAGGAGCTAATTCTTTGATGAAGGGTAGCATCCCAATTATGGATTTTTCAACTATTGTTCCATTTGGAGGTCAAGATCTTCTTCGCAGAGGGTTTGTTTTACTGGCTCTTCTTAAACTGTGCAGTAATCAATGTAAAACTTCAGGTAGAAGAAGAAAGAATATTAAATACTGCTTTTGGAGAAGTTTCTAGGTAGATGTGTTTCAAAACCTCTTTGCATAAAGCACTTGTTTTTAGACAGATTGTCCTTCAAGCTTTTGGCAAAACGTCACTTCAAGAAGTAGATAATATTAATGGACTTTGACTGATTTGGTGCTTTTTTTTAGAAAGTAATGGCAAAGTCTCAATCATTTTTTGTATTGGTACAGAAAGTAAAGCTATTATTATAAAAATAATATTTTTTAAATTAAAAACTTAAATGAGTGGTGAAACTATGCACATGTTTTGAATAATGAATCTAATAATTTAATGGAGTTTAAAATATGGGTGCAACAGCTGCAGAGGGGAAAGCATGTGCGGGATTCAGTCGGAAAGAACTTGAAAGAAGTTAAGACTTTTGCTCATTAAACTATGTATGCAGTTATTTATATATTTCTCTATTTGTGAGGGAGGTTAAGGAGAAAAAAAGTATTATTTCTTTATGTCAAATATAAAACTGAAGTGTAAAGGATGCCTGAAATTCTTATACAAGACTTTTTTTTCCTGACAGTGCTATAGTTAAGAGTTCAGTTTTGCTTTTTCGTCATTAAGCATCATTTTTTGAATAGCTAAAACAATCCTAAGCTTGTGTCTTTGGATTGATTTTTTGCATCTGTAATTAGTATTGGATTGCATCTTAAAAATGCTTTTCTGATTGTTGTTGTTAATTATGTTGTTTTGTCTGCCTTTATAGCTTTACAAGTGTGAAAAGTGAATTGTTGCCCAGCCATCCACTGGAGCTGTCAGAAAAAAATGCAAGTATAACACCAAATGTGGTCATCATTGCTCTTAATGAGGAGGTTTAATTTAACAGTCTAGTTACTCACACTGCTTTGTGCAGCAACCAGGAATGAGCAAGTTCCTGTCTCCAAAGCCGTAACACTTCGTTTATGCCAGTAACATTCTTGGCAGAAGTGTTTAACGTGTAGCCTCCCACTTGTGCTTCTCTTTAAGTATGTAAACAGACTTCCACATTGGCTCTGTTTTGGGAAGACTTAACCATCTAAAAGTCAGTAAGCCATGTATGCAGTCTCTATAGTTACTGGGGAAAGAGAGAGAGGCCATTACCTGTCACTGACAGAAGGCAGTGCTCACTGTTCTGCCCCTGTTTGTTATATATCTTCACTATTAGACTTTGAGCTTGTGAACCCGTAAATACTTATCACTGAATTCCTTGAACTCTTATAGAAGTTTCCCATGTACAGTTTGTACTAAGTGTATCCAATCCTGCCTAACTAGTCATGGCTTGTGCACCACTTAGGAGTGGTGTGGACCTTTGTGGAAGATTTACCTTGCCATGAAGGGAGCCTGGATTGACGGCCTTGCCTGAGTAATGAGTTGAGCTGAATCGCGTCTCTGATGCCCGTTTTGTCAGCACAGAAGCATTTGGTACCTTTTGTCTAGAAGCTAATGCAGTATTTGGATCCAGTGTTTCAAAATACAGAACTAAATAGCAGTCTTTTGCTTTCCTGAGTCTTAAAGAGTGGATGTGATGCTCTGTTTTCCTACTTGATCAGAAAAGATGCTTTGCAAATGTTTTGGAGTAGAAATGTCAGTGACTAAAATAATATTCTTGTTTTCTGCATGGTGTTTTTACTTCAAGCTTATTTTCCAATTTGTCGGCTAATACTGAAGTAGTACACAACTAAACCACTTGGTGGAGTTGCATGTCCTGATTGTCAAAAAGAAATAAGAAAAAAAAAAGAAAAAAAAGGAAATTGCTACTATTGATTTGTAATAAAAATATCTAGTTAAGTGCAGTTTTGTGATTTTAAACTAATATTACTGTAGAGATCAATCATACTAATGCGTTTCAGTTAATTGTGACATTGTCACTAAATTTTACTTCTAAAAGTAAAATTGTCACTAAATTTTACCTCTACTATTTCAGTAAGTGTATTTGTTTAGGATATCACGGTATCTTCTATGTCTGTACTTTTATTTTAATAAAAATGTTCTTTGTGATAGTTCCAGTTAAATCAAGATAAAACAAACTTTGCCACACTGAGAAATATTCAAGGGCTCCATGCACCTTTGAAGCTGCAGATGGAATTCAAAGCAGTGAAGCAGGTAGGCATTTTTATGAAAGTGGTACAATTTAAATCATTGGAAGGAATTTTTATCTGGATAAATAAGCTTCTGGAAAACCATCTTCCTACATCAAGTTAAAACCATCTTCTGTTTCCAAGATAAACTTTTATAATGAACTAGTTTTAGTAAAAGAAAATAAACATTGCAAGTGATAATTTCTAGAATAATGTATATACTAAAACCTCTCAGCTGCATTTTCTTAGCGATTATTTGATGAAACAAAAGCATGTCCTGTTTTATGTGGACTAGCTCCCTGCAAGCCTTGGGAGAAGAGCAGGATCAATTCAGTATTAATGAGGAATTAAGTTTGTGTCTCCTCCATGGAGCATGAGCTTTGTGGAAAGGAATCTCTTCATCTGAAGGGAAGAGAGACATACAGCTGTAAAGCGGGTAGTGATTTAGGAGCAGACATCAAGGTAGCTTGCAGCATAAAGCAGAGATTTTTTTCTGTGCTTGTTGCTATTCCACAGCCTTGTAAGATTGGGGAGCTCTTTGGTGATTTAGTTTCAAAAATTTTAGTTTTATTTGGGAAACTGAGTCTCCTTTCTTTCCCATTTTTCCTCTTGTGATGGACAGTAGCTGGAGACCAGTTTTGTCTCTTAGGCATATAGAAGTTCATTAGTCCTAATAACCTGCTGGGCCTTGAGGTTTTTGGTTGGTTGGGGTTTGTTTTGAGTTTTTTTCTTGTTGAAGGTTGAAAGGTCAGTTCTTCCAAATGGGTTGGAGCAGTTTTATGCTCTCTTCCAGTGGATCAGGTTTCCAGGGAGCCAGAATAAGCTGTATAAAACTGGGTAGAAGTTTGTTGTCTTGAAAATAGAAAAGGCAGTTGGGAGAGGAAAACATGCCTTGGTCTCAGCTGTGCTGTCCTTTGAAGAAAGACTTTTTTTCCCTAGGTGATGCTAGCACATACCAGAGAAGAGGGCAGGTGAGGACAGAGATCCTGCTAGTGTGTCTCTCCATGCATTCCTGAGCAGGAGAAAAATCTGGTAGTCAGAAGATTGTTTACTCCAGACTTTTGTCTTTGATGTTAGATATACAGGTTCTCTTGTGGTTTAATTTCACCTTTCCAAAATATGAAGGAGAATAGGGTGTGTGCTTGATCTTCTCGCCTTTGCACCAGGATGTATAGATATCTTCAGACTATTTTGTGTGTGAAGAGAAAAGCTATTTCTGTGTTTGTAAAATGTGCTCATAATATAATTGAAGCTTCACTCTCAATAGTGAATGTAACTGTGAGTAGAGTGAGTAAGCAACTGTGTGGAGTGTTTCAGATCTGAATATCCTATGTACCACAGCTTGTTTTGTAATAATATGGGTGGAGGGGACAGAAAAGCACCTCAATTTTTAATAACTACAGCAAAAGCTGCAAACCTAGTGACAGGCTGTTCCTGTGAAGTGATAGGCAGCAAAGGCCAGTGATGTTAGATAGGCTGTGATAGATGGTTGGGCCTATAGCCACCTTGTTTTTATTGTTTTAAAAGCAAGAAGTAGCTTTGCATGTCATTTTTGTCATTTCTGAGTTCTTCAGACTGAGAAATCTGAATCAAAAATTCAAATTCAGATTTGCACAAACCTTTACCATCTTCTTACAGGTCCAGCGTCTCCCATTTCTTCACAGCTCAAACATAGCACTGGATACTCTGAGGGGAAATGATGAAAGCATTGGCTTTGAGGATATTCTTAATGGTAAATGTATTTTCTTTCAAATGTCCTATTAGCTGTCTGAAATTACTTGAAATTAATTGAACAGTAGAATTTGGGAAGTGTAGGATGGAGAAGTAAATCATAGAATCATTTACCCAAATTTTGCCAAGCAGATGTTTCAAAGATGCAAAGTTTTTGCAAGTTCTATATTTAAAAAGAAAATAGGCTTGGTGGAGGCAAGATACCAAACTAATGCAGCAGAGATGGGAGGAAGATTAGTTCAAGAGCTGGCAACTGTGTGGGCTGCTGGCAGTCAGTATTTGTATAGGATGGAGTAAACCTGGCCTTTTTATTATTTTTTTAATTTTTGTTTTTAGGAATCTGCTTTTTGTCCAGCTGGTAGTTAACGCCATGAGTGGAAGCAGAGGATGGTCTGAGATGGGGCTAGAAAATGGAGAGAATCTGGGATAGAGGGAACATGAAATGACTGGAGGGGTAGGTGGAAGTCTGGAGGCATGAGGGAAAGCTCAGAATCTTTTCTGGGCTGGATTTATAGGGAGCATGGGAAGGAATCTTAGGTTACTGTGGTTGAAGGGGGTAGAGCAATGTCAAAAAAATTATAGGAACTTGGTTGTTTTTCATTGTTCACAGCAGGCTGTAATTTATAGAAGCAGTAAGTGCTCTGGTAAAGTTGCTCTCAGAAAAGTCCTACTCGTCAGCTAGGGCTGAATGAGGTAATTTAGGTCTTTGTGGAGGAGCATCAAGAAGGCATTAATGTACCTTGTCTGTGGGAAGAAAGTCCTCTGCAGTACCCACGAGGAAGCAGTGACTGCTTCCTGGGCATAGTCACGGCTTTTTTTTCTTCCTTTTTTAAACTTTTTTATTTTAATGGCAATCATAGTTCATAGTGTCAGTACTGAGGTGTTTCTGTGTCCCCTGCTTGCTCTCTGCTCACCTTAGACTAAGTACTGTGGCCTAATGTCGAGCCTGCTTTACAGACTGGAGGAAATCTCATAGACGCTCAAGGGTGAGAATTTCTTTGAAGCTGAGCAGGGAGTTGGAGAGGAGAAAGCACCAGTGGTTTGCCCCAGCTAGAGGGGAGCCTGGAGTGTGAGCTCCCCTGTGCCAGACCCCAGAGGAGCGGGGTTGAAAGGGCCGTCGGGTGCCTATGGGGAAAGCACCAGCCAGACTTGCATTATCCTGGACACCAAACTCCGTCAGCTGTGACAGACTGTGATACGGTGAATAGATTCTGCTCGTAGCTTCATAGACACCTAACGTTGCTGGGTTTTTTCTTTGCTGTTTTTTCAGATCCCTCCCAGAGTGAGGCCATGGGAGAGCCGCACATGATGGTGGAATACAAGCTGGGTTTATTGTAATGAAACGTGCTCCAAGCCTGTTCTCCATAAAATGTTCTGTGCATGTCTTTATGCTGCAGACCCAAATGCATGATACTGAATTGACACTTGCGGTGTTAAACGGATATCACTTGCCTGCCTTGATGAAAAGGCACATTAAATGTTTAAAGTCTATAAATTGTTTTGTGCTTGTTGTCAATTATGGAAATGTCCTGTAATTAGATTAAATAATGTTTCTTCGTACACTGCTCAGGACAATAGCTTCCTAACTATGGAAATGCTATATATGTATATCAAAATCCAAAAATACCCGTGACTTTTAAGACTGGTTGCTGTAGTAAAATACATTTAATGAATGTTCTTGCAAAAGAACTTTTTAAATGGGAAGATATTTTCCATTGGGTAATCGTTGTTCATAAAAATTTCCATACTTTTTTTTAAGCACTGAATAAAAGTTTGCTATAAATGCTGTGGCGTTCCAAAATATATTTAATTGTAAATCAAGCATCTGTTATCCCCAACACACAGTATTCTTCTTTGCTTCCATAATTTCTTTAGAAGAGATCTGCAGTAGCTTCTCCACTGCCAGTGGAATCCTGCTACGGACATTTTCTTCCTGCTGTTAGTTGTTGAACTTAGGGACTTTTTTTCTTCCGCCCTTTTTTTCTTCCACTTCAGAAAAAGGTCTTCAGTCCAAAAGGACGTTCTGTCACCTTCTGTCACCTTCTCATCTGCAGGGAGCCTGGAATGGTGTTTCTAAGACAGAAGCTACATTTATTAAGCAGCTTTTGGTGACTGAAGTGCTAAGAACTAGAGTCCTAGCAATCGAGCGTGAAAGTGTCGCTCTGCACCCTCTTCCAGGCAGCTGTTTGTTTTGTGTGTGTGTCTGAGGATAATAAACACGCTGACCTCTCGCACGCACGGGTGCTGCCTGCTGAGTAATTCCCCTCCTCCTGGGGGTGCTCGTGTTCTTGCCAGTTTCACCCAGCACTGGCAGATGACACCTGTGCTACTTCTGAAGCCCTGCCAACACCCTGGTGGTTATTATCAATTCAGGAACTGCAACTACAAGTTGGGAGTTTAAAACAGCAAATTTCACTTTATTAATTTGTCAAAACATTACTTGCCTTTATTACACATGCTGCAATCACCTGAAGAGTTAGATTTAAAAAGAACAAAAAAGAAGAGCATCTGGTTTCCTCAGTTTGTATTGTGCCAGGCAGTTTAAAAAGACTCTTCATTTCTTACATGTGTTTTGACCCAGTTTTACAGTAACTTCTAAAAGTTGTATTTGCCACAATTATTTTGCAAATAGCAGATATCATACAGTAGGCCTGAACCATAACAAAGCCATTCCTGAACTGTACATGTAATTTCTCATTGGGCTAACAGAACACTGCTGCTGAATTAGGTTTCTCTGTTGCTACCATCAGTGTTAGGAGAGGCTTCCACTGAAGATGAGGAATTGAAGAAGCAGTCCCTATTTTATTTGCTTTATTTTTTCCTAGGCAGTTTTATATGAAGTAGTTCCCAAGTACCTATGTAACCACATAAAGAAGAAAGGAGAGCAATGTAACCTTTGTGCTGAAGTCCTTCAGATCAGTGTTTTATTAATCTCTTTGAAAGTACTTGCTATGTTTGGACCCACCGATCAGAACAAAACTCAGGTCACTTCCCCTAGAAACTCGCAGCGACTCAGGCAGTGCAGGGTGGGAGTTAAGCTATTCTATTTACTGGTCTTTAAACCAGACACTAAAAGCTAATGGTCTTTAATTGCCAACATCAGTCTTGGTAGGTCTGGAGAAGAGTGAGAGCTGGCCGTGTTTACCGGCTGTGTGAACCTCCTCACCCTTACTCCAGAGCACCTGAACTGCTTCCCACGGTGACAGCCAGTGTCTGCTGGACAGTACGAGCTCTCCTTCACCTTGTTTGAACTCTGTCCCAAACCTCTCAGCGGTCACCATGCACAGCCTGAAAACAACATAGTTTAAATGGCCAGGACCTGCCATCCCATCGTGCTGATGTGCTGATGTGTTTTGGTAGAGTAGCACTGAGAAGCTCTGCAGGAGCAATCTGTTCTTAAAATGGATATTAATGCATGTTTGTAGAGCACTGACTATACCAAGCACGCTATGGCTGTCATTTTTATCCTACCCTGTGTGCATGTGAGGTCAGTTCCCACCACATAGTTGCTTCCTACAGTTTTACTCTTGGGAATGCCTACTGGCTTGTCCGATTTTCATTTTTTCTACCCAACCTGTTTTGGGGGAAGAAAGTCACAAGCAGCCTGCCTGTACTTTCAGGAATCTGAAGAATATGAGGAGTAAAACTCTGAAAAAAGCACGTGGGGGTGGTCCTTAACATGGTGATCTTCTTTGTACTACTGCTGTGCTGGGCATTCCAGAAGCTGTGCTGGTTTCTACGTAAAGACCTCAAGCATAAAGCCGAAGGGTTGAGGAGCAGAAACTGATTTCTAGGTTTAGTGCTCTTGCTAATTTGCTCTGTGGCCAGGGGCAAGTCACTTGTTCTGTTTATTGCTCTCTGAAATGGAGGAGAATATCTGTTATGGGGGGAAGTTCTTTAAAAGTAATAGTATTTTTAAAGTGCTTTGAAGGTTAGAAATGCTACACAAGTGCTAATAAATTATGTTGCATTCATGGCAAGATGATTAGATGCATGGTTCAGATTTGGTCACCTCATTTCAGGGTTATTAAAAAAAAATCAAAGGATCCTCTGAAGAGAGAAGATATCATATCCTTTCACTGGAATAAACATGGAAGTCCAGTACAGCCCAGCTTAACTGGAAAACAAGTGCTGATGAGTCAAAAGTTAGAGATGTCTGTATGCAGTCTCCAATAGATAGAAAAGGATAATACATTTATAATCTAAATGTGCAACATGGCCTCTGCAATATGTAGGCAGAGGCCTAACTTCACACTCCGCAAGCTAGATACTTTCTAAGTACGACGGTTCAGTGTGAAAATCCATTTTAAGAACAAAGTCACAGGCAAAGTCCACACATCATAAGTTAAACTTGCATAAACATTCTCTGCTAACTGCAGCTTACAGCTGATGCAAGTATTTCTTCCAGCTTGATTACCTTGTGAAAAAAGTACCTTTTAGTTTAGTAATTTTAGACAGTTCTGTGCTTTACAGTAAGGCAGCTCTTTTATCATGTCCACAGTGCACTGCATCTTTTGCTGGCTTGAGCTCCACTGGCTTCAACAGAGTTCCTGATGCTAATAAACTTATTGCTGTCACCCCACTTAGAATGATACAAGAGGTACAACACGCCACTAATATTTTCAAACTTGAGAAAGAGTAGTTATACAGGCAGTATACCTACCTTATTTTTTTCTTTATGCTGAAAGCAGCATTAAAATCTCCACTGCCAGCCTATTTGCATAGTTAAGAGTTAGTCTAATTCATGTGCTAGAAGGAGACAGGGAAAAGGGAAATCGAGTGCTATTAGTTTAGTGGTTATTGCTGCAGGGCCACTTTAAATTGCATCCCTAATTGCTGTGCTGTCTCTGTGCTGCGGGTGACAGAGTGGTCCCTGCCGCCGCCTGTCAGATTAGAAAACCCAGGTGAGCGAATCCTTTGCTCAGCTGTCAGCGCTCTCTATGCTGGAGACTTCTTCGTGGACAAGTAGAGCCAAATCCTCTTCATTCCAGCTTGTGCACAGAAGCCAGCTGTAAAACAGAGATAAGAGGGGCATCTTCAGCCAAGACAGCCAAGGAGAGCGCTGGGCTGATTGAGCACAACTGAGCGGTTCTGGTGTCCCAGCAAATAACTGCAACGGCAGCACTTGCCCTTATGGCACAAGTTAGACAACATCATTTCTCTCTTTGAAAAGCACTGAGCTGCTATTCTAGATTTATTACAGGCTGGGGCAAGGCTCCTGCTTCTGCTCTCAAATAATAACACTGCATGACACTCTCAAAAGGACGGGTTTAGAAAGGCTATTCAAGGGGCAAGACACCTGAAACACCAGGGACACCAGGGACAGAAGGAAAAGAGAAATAACCTACAAACTTTATGAGGAGGATGGACTACAGCCCTGCCTGCAGGATGGACTCATTTAATGGTAAATATTTATTACTCTTTGCATGGAAGAGAGTGCTTTATAACACTAACATTTTCATACAGCACTGAACAAACTGAAACTATTATTTTATAAATTGAAGGTATTTACTGGGCCTGCAGCAATATAACAATCTCCTCACTTTTTTATTACTTTCTTGGAAATTATTCTCCATCCTCAGCACACAATCCCTTTGCTTCAATTCCCTTAGGTCTGAAACCCATCACTACCTCACTCTTCAGCTACTGTCAGTACAGCTACACTGAACAGGTTGAGGAAAATAAAGTCAAGCAGACACAGACTTGAAATAATGCGAGATACTGTAAAACTACAGCCTTTTTACTGCCTCCTTAAAAATAAAAATGCAGCTGATCTAGAGATAAAAAGTAATTGAGACATTAGGAAAAAAGACAAAAACTTCCATGTCCTCTTAAGAAAAATTGCGTTTTTTTTTTTCTGAATGCAAGTGAGAAATAATTAAAAATTCTTCTTCTGTCATTTAGATCTATGTTCCAGCATGCAAAAGAAACATTAATTTATACTGAAAAGCTTCTGTGAATACCGATGAAAAACAAACCTTCCTTGTCAACACTACTAGAAGATTACTAGCTAAGACTGTATACAAACACTATGGAGATGTATTTTTTAAACATAACCAGAGACTTGTTTATATGGGGCTTAATATTAGTGCCGATCTTTACAGATTGTAGTGACACATCGTCTCAACGTATCTATGAGGAAGGATCTGGATGGACCTTTTTTTTCCTCCATGAAACCTTTTCTCAGTGGCCCTTGCAAGGGCCTCAAACCAATGGAAGGCACATTCCTGCTACCAAGGTAGAGCATCCTCATAGCAGCAAATTCGGGATAGATTTCAGTCTGGGGCAAGCAGGTGACAGATGGAGCTGAGGGCAGGTAGCTGGATCCGGGACACAACCGGAGAGATCCAGTTGGATTGGAGATTTCTACCAAGGTGGGTGGGAGAGATAAGCAGGAAAAGCACCTGAGTTCCTGCTGTCAAAGAGCTGATCACAAACCTCACCGAGGGCAGCTCTTCTCAGCAATGGGCTCCCCCTCTGCTCTCCCACGGTCTAGTGGGAGGCACCTAACTATGGCTCCAGCCCCTTGCCTCGCTCCCAGCAGCTCCCAGAATACCTTCCCCAGGCTGCCTCTGGATAAGCAATTCCCAAACTGGGTGGAAACTGAAAGGAGGGATACACACAAATACATTCAGTATATTAGAACATAACAAGCTTGGGAACTACTGCACTGAACCACCCGACTTCAAAGCATGCCAAAGAGAAATTGTCAGTAAACGCTGTCAGATTGTCGGGAGGAACCCCCTGACACCTACTCACCATAGTACACTCAGTGGAAGTAGACAAAGGCCTGCTGACAAGAGGAAGCTGAAGCCTGGAAACCAGGCAACAGTAGCTGCATAGAGACTATTAAAAACTAAAATTGAGATAGTAAGGGTCACAGCTTCTAAACAGGCAATACAAGCAAACACAGCACCTGCCAAAAGAAATGCATGGATTATACACAAAGCAAAACAAAACCCCTTTCAAAGTACTGAAGTTCTTAAACGTGTCTGGAAAGACATTTAACAAAGCTCTATCTGCCATATTTTAGCAATTGCCCAAGTAACAAGCACCTGAGTGTCATGTGTCTTTGGCACATGCCTTCCTTTGTTAGGTTCAAACTATTCATCCTCACTATGTATGTTCTGCAAAGCTCAATCCTTTACCCCTTCCGCTTCTTTTTCTTTTCAATTCTCATTCTTCCCTTTCTTGCTTCCCCTCTGCTGTTTTTCTAGCCTTTCCAACAAAGACTGCTGGTTCAGCACACAAGTATCTCCTCCTTTATGAAAGGGGGGATGCAATCTGTATGAGTTTTCTATGGAACCACTCATTGGGATGGCAGACCAGTACATTTTTGAACACATTTTCTTATGACTCATCCAAATTCATGGGGCTGAAGAAAAAAAATCACAATAGGAAATCAGAAAGTGATGACAAGCGGCAACCTCATTCCTGCATCAAACTACTTGAGTATCCGAAACTGTGAAGAAAGCCAAAAAACCTCAAGAACAGAGGTGCAGGTTAGCACACTCCAGTATGAAGATATCTTTGGTTTTGTATATAAAGATGTGTCTCTCTTAAAATAAATCCAAACATGCTGAGACCCGACTTAAGCTTCATTTTTTTCTTTCCTGAGATTCACTAGATAAAGTACTTCTAGAAGTAATATATCCTTTGGGCAGTGTATAGGTAGCCATGGGGTTAAGGCATTCAGGACACAACTTTCTAACTGCCTGTTCTGAAACGCTTTTTCAATTGACCATCTCCTGCTCACCTTTCTAAATTGTGTGCTGCTAACTATCATGTGATACTGACTAAATAGCAGAAGTCAGTACCTTTCTCTGCATGCCAAAATTTGGTAAATGTAGAAGCTCTTGTAAAGCCACAGCTATACAAATCACAACGAATCTTAAGCATTCCTCAGTTTCATGTTCCCCACAGTGACTGTTTTAGAGCTCTGTCTCCTTTCAAAGTTGAAGCTTGCAGGGTATTTTAAAAACACAGTCTTACTCATATTAAATACAGAACCAAAAGCCACTAATATCGCTAATACAATCACTAAGATCATATTACCTGGAGCTTTAAAAGAAAAGTAAGCCTAAAATATCAATACATATCTGTTTGCTTAAAGGCAATCTTAGTGCATCTGTTAAGAAACAACATATTGTTGTATTTTTAAAAACAATTTCTACTCACCCTGTTCCCTAGGAAGAACCACTTTTGACAGCATGGAACGTAAAACAGGAACAGGCACAAAGCAAAGCAAAGATGGAATTCTTACTGTAAAGCAATGAATCAGTCATGAAACGTAACAGGTAAAAACTTCTGTGAATTTACAAATACAGAGCAAATTATGCACACAGGTTTTAGTGCTGAGTTCCCTGGACTCAGAGAAAAACGTCCCTGTCCCTGTTCTATGACCTGGACAGGTCATAGAAAAATCAAACCAGAAGTGCACTGTGACACAATTATCCAAGCACAAAGAAAATCACAAATCCCATATATCTGCACAGCACTAAAACCCATTAATGAGTAATTTTGTCTACCCTCCACACCCTCCCCTTTTAAAATAAACCCTAAATGACTCTGACCCAACTTCGTAGTTTTTACCTCTTTAGGACCCTTTCAAGAAGGCACCTCAATACCTACCAACTGCATTAACTATAGCTAACATAGCAGTATTTTCATATGTATTGTTGACCATAAAACACGTGGTTCTGAAACTCACCTAGAAACATGAGCAGGGTAGTTTTGGCAAAGGCAGCCATGACCATTCCTCCAACGTAAGAAAATATTCCAATAAAGACAATATAAATGTCCTTGAGACACTTAGAAAATAAGTAAACTCCTAAAAAACTAGTCAGAGAGATGGAAGTGGATGCAGCTGCTCCATATCCAATGTACACTTCATTCCAGCAGAGCGGCTCATCCAGTTCATACAGTGTAAAAAGTGAACTCCCACCAAACACAGTAAACAAATAAGTCATAAATGTAAACAGTAACACAGTGATCAAAACTCTCTTTTTAAAAGGGGCAGTTTTAAAAAGTGTGTAGACTCCAGAAAATGTCTCTTTAAGAATATCTTTACAAGATACTGGATTCTGTTGCTGGATTTCAGATACACCTCCTGTATCTTCCAAACAAAATATAATATAGATAATATTAACGATATGCAGCAGAGCTGCTGTCACAAACGTCCATGTAAAGCCTACTCCTTTTAGAAAGTAGCCAGAAGATAGTCCTGCCAACCCTGACACAAAACCAAAGATCAAATCGACCACAGCTATTCGTGTTGTTTTCTGCTTCTCGTCATGACACAGATCTGCTACAAAAGCAAAACCTCCTCCGAGGAAAGTTGCCATACCCCCAAACAGTCCAGTAAGAAATGCAACCCCATATAAGATAAAGAGGGACAAGGAAAAATAGGATATTGCAGTGAAGAAGATATTTGTAATCAGTGCTCCCACTGATGGTAAAAGTAAAGACCTTTTTCGTCCCTGGCGATCCCCGTTAGCTACAATGATAAAGGTAACTATAAGGCTGGGAACTGCCCCACTTAAGTCCAACTGCATAGTAAAAAGAGAGGCCTTCTCTTGAACTTCCTGCAAAGAGAAAAAAGAAAAAGGCTATAATAAACTGTAAAATATATATATTCTATATATATGACATATTGAAATATATGTATTGAGACTGCAATTATAGTAAGCATGCCATATACAGCACAGTACAATATACATCAATTATTATACTATTACAAAGGAATATTTAGTAATGCATCTGTTGTTTTATGTGAAATCATATTATTCTATATTAGGCTATAATGAAATACAGCACTATTTAAGAGTATATTATACAATAATGGCTAATACAAAGGACATGCACGTTCAAAGAGTCTTGCTTCAGTAATTTTCCCTTCAATAGCCCTCAAACACGTCTTGTTACAGCTTGAGATACAGAGAGAGACCTTATTCTAGAGAGGCCCTTACAAGCACCATTAGCAGAGAAGCTCCAACAAAGCCAAGAGCACACTTCTTTTGACTGCGCTTTTACAACAGCTGCTCACACTGTAATCCTTCAGCACGGCCTTCTGCAAAAGGACACTGGCTCTCTTTTAAATCTTTCAGAATACAGTACAAACCACTCTTTGATTGAGGAGCACCTCCCAGGCTCCCTGCTCACTAGGAGACTATCTTTCTTCATAAATAATCCTACTGAGACAGCTACAGAGAAATGATGCACGGGTTATGTGAGTAAACAGATCAAAATTTGCTCCTGAAGTACAATGTTAGAAATAATAATGATGCACAAATGCGAAATATAGCATTAAAAATGATGCTGATTCACATTTTAAAAACACTGGTAGTTTCTGGGCTTCCAAATCAGTGATGTCCCTATTGAGATGTTACAGCAGGTATTCTCATAAGGAACAGTAGCCACTTGATGACAATCAAACGTTAATAAAAATGAGGGGAAACATTCTGAGTTCAACAGTTTAAAAATAAAATGAAATTTATAAAAACAGTAAAGAAAAGATTATAGAAAAAAAAGTTATAGAAAAAAGTACAGAAAACAAAAAGAAAAAAAACAGAACAAAATAGAAAAAGACTATCTTGCGCAGTTATGAACTTAGCTGCTAAATTACATTCAGTAAACTAATTCAATTTTCATCATATCTATGCAGGCTACACAGACAGTAGTCACAAAAGCCCTTAAAAGGGAAAAAAGCTATTCGGATGAAAGAGAGGCCGTGGAAAAGGGGTTAAATCCATTTGCCCAAACTCTTATACAGTGTCACTCCACAGAACAAGCCTTCAGATGCAGAGAGGTGACTGAAAGTGCGAGTTTCCTTGGAGGTACACCCAGACCGCGGCAGGGGCTGGCACTCTTCAGCGACACGCTGGGAGGTGAAGTCTTCTCAAGCTTTCCTCTGCCTGCACTGAAACCACCCGCATGGCACCTTTCAGTTGTGCTGAATGCCACATCGACTCAGTGTTACACTTATACGCAGAGACCACGAGATTCAAGCTCAAACTCTTCCTTGTTGACTGGGTTTTCTTACAAGAGGAAAATTCAGCTTATGTTGGGGGACTCATGGAAAGCCCCCCAGGCCTCCAGCACTCTGGAGTCTTTCACTCGCTTCCCTTATGGTGTCTGTGTGTCTTAGGAGTCATGATGTCATGTCCATTGGCCAGCGCTGCAGTCACCCTGGGAGTGTCAAAAACATGAAGACTAAACAGATTTAAATGGAAAATGATACTCTGATCCCTAATGCCTCCCCTGCTGATGGATTTGGGGAGAAGTAATGTCTTTTATTCTGCTTTCACATTGTTGGTGCTTGAGAACAGGGAATAAAACGTGACCTACATGGTGGGCATTAGGTCTATCTATCTATTCAGAAGAAAAGAGTCCGAGGATTTAGAGAAGTGGCCCTGTCTGCTGAATGTGACAGCACACAGAGAAGCCATGCAGACTGGATTTAAAAAAAAATGTCGGAAAGGAAATGATTTAAAAGGAGGAAAAGAGCTTAGAGAAGGCTGGCACGGGATGGGAAATTACTTGGACTAAAGGGACAGCATCAACAAGAAGGGAAGCACCTCAGCCTGCAGAGAAATGGACATAACAACCAAATCACAGACATTTCGGGGGCAATGATTAACTTCATTTATGAAGGCTGAAAAAAAAAATCTGATTATTGGATAGTGCTTTTTGTATAGTTTATGAAGCAAAGAGGATACTGTGATTCCATGTTATTGCAAGCACTGTATCTTTAGTAGCATTTACCTTCTAAGACATCAGTAACAAAGAAATATTTTTGTATTAGAAACTATACATTTGAAGTAAAACCGAATGTTATTATACATCATCTCAACTCACATACAACACAAATGTTACTGTCAAAGCCATAATGAAACATGAAACAGAAGCAATAAAACAACGAAGACTTAGGTTTTGTTGCTTTAGGAGGTGTGCAACATAAAGAACACGACTACACATGCAGCTGCCACACATAACCATAACGTGGCTGATGTAAATGACTTGTCTACCGATGTCACAACCCAAATAGAGAAGGACAGAGTTTAGATCATTTAGAGGGTAAAGAACTCACCATCCCCTTCATGTATTTACAACATAAATGGAAATGAATGTATAAAATGACAGGTCAAATACTCAGCTGATTTAAACTCATGTAACTGTTAAAATCAAGGGAACTGCAGAAATTTGAAGGGTCCAGTTTTGTAATCTGGAAATTCACTCTACCTCGAAAAAAAAATGATTATGCTGGATAGAAATAATTTTTAAAATCACAAAATTCAAAAGTAAGAGAAGCAATTCACTTAAATAACTATTAAATCAAGAAAGAAATCTTGTGCCTGAGGCTGAACAATGGGAAGGACACGATAAGTTGACAGGCTTATAAAATTAAAAAATATTACTGAGTCGCAAAGGAAAATGTATGTCATGGATGATAAATAATGTTTCAATATAGCTTCTTCTGAGCTAAAAAAAAGATTATTCCAGCCAGCAGTCAGAATGTTCTAGCTTTTATTACAGTGACTTTTGAACTTATTTTTGATAGATTACAAAATGACTACTTTCCTTCAAATCTTAAGAAATAATTGATCTAAATGCTGTAAAGACTATCCACTTCGAATTATCTTGGTAGGCTGCTGATGATTTTGCCTGCAGTCTCTTTTTAAATTTTGCTCTGAAATTGGTGAGATTAGTAAAAACTGTTCTCCGTTCTCAGAACTGAAGGAATTATCCTAAATTAACTGGTAAGGGATGTAGGCTTCTAAGAGCTAAGCACAAACAGGGCCTGCTGGGGATACTCCGGGCAGAAAAGTTTACAGCATCCATACATGTAAGTCAGCTAGGGTGATCCTGGAAAACCCAGGATGTCAGCTTATTTCCTCAGCAAAGTCTTGAGATTTGGATTACTTGGTCTGCTCTTTTCACCATATACATGGTTACTGCTTAACATGGAGACCAGGTTTCACTGAAATTAATGGGCATTTTGAGAGTTTTGTATTCATATGCTACAGTAACAAGTATGGAACAAGCCTGATGCTAGACAAGAGCAACTGACTACTAATTCACAGTCTGCTGAGATGCACTGAAATGAAGGGAATGAAAATTTGCTAGGAAAGAGAAAACAAAAAGAAAGTTCTAATGGCCATAATTTAACCACCATCTTGAAGGCCTTATAGTCTTCAAGTTAATTACATTATTTGTTGTGCTAAAACAAAAGAGCCAGTAATGTGTAAATTCACCATCACATCATTTGGAGACATTATCTAAAATTAATCTGAAAATAAGCATTCTTCTTCAGTGTTTTGCAAAAAGGAATATCAAATCTTATATCCTGAAGTAAATGTCATCACAATTTGGAAACCAAGTGGAATTTAGGAGGAGTGAGATGGAAAATGCTAAGTGCAAAAATGTGAAATCTAAGTTTCTTCATGGGATCTACATCTGGGATTAGATCCACCAAGCATGTTTTCTACAGTTATTTCTACTGAGACATGACATCATATGACAATGCACCAAAGGAGCATTTACTAATACTAAAGAAACACAGTTTCAGGGAATAATTTACAAGCATTATTGAGACAAAACCCCCTTCATTGACTCACAGTTATCCACAGCCTCCAGGCTCACCAAAACATATTGAGTATTCCCTGAAGAAGACTGAACTATTTCAGTAGCAGATTATTTGCCATGGAAACTTTTTTTTTTTCCTTGTTAGGAACCTCTTCTGCCTTTAAGGCTTGACAGTTTCTGTGTCCACCTCCTCATGTGCTCTAAAGATATGTCAGTTCCCAAGTTGCTCGTCCATCTGGCACCACAGATAAGAGGACATAAGCCTTAGCAACCCAACCTTGGGTTCGTTGAGTTTGCTTTGAATGATAGTAGGCAGAGCTCTTGTGATAACTGTCCACCAGCCTAGCCTCATCTCGTATCTCACACCAGATTTCTAAATGAGCATCCCAGACCAAACCCTCTGCAAGCTCTGATGCTCTTCTCAGGAGCATTTGTTGCCATGAACAATGCTTTCTTGGTGTTTAATTGGTAAAAGACATATACTGGAGGAAGACCTACTGGGTTCTGCTTATCATGGGACTAGTTTTAATCAGTTATCTTCAGATCATTCCAGCATGTGGCATCTACTACCTTCCTGGGCTGATCACTCAGTCCATAATGTGCACTATTCTGGAATTCTGTTTACCTTTCTACCTCTATTTTCTAGCTACTATCACAGGCTTTTATCAAATGAGGAATAATCTACTCCTGTGCTAAAAATTCTGAACTATCTCTTTGACTATCTTCAGTGGAATCCCTATGTGGCATTTAAAATTTTCTTTTACTCATGACAAATGAGGCAAACAAACTCAGGTGTTCAGTCTCATGCACACGCAGTATGCGTCAGAGATTCAAATTTAGGATGTAAGGAAAATTATAAAATGCCACCTGCAACACTGCAGCAATCACTTTCAGCAACATTGGAGAAAACCAACTGAGAGCATCTCATTAACTCAGTTTTCTGTGTAATTTACACTCCTAATCATCTATTTTTTTCTGATTCTGAAGGGTAGTTTCACATTTCACTTAATCAGTTAGATCACTAACTGGCTGTTGTTGGAATGGTTCTGGTTTACCTCCTGTGCAAATATGTTCTCTCGGCCATCCCCTGTGTTACAGGTAGCAATCATGTAGTCACAGATTGTCTCAGAGCAGTTTGCTAATTCAGAAAAAGTACTCAAAAAAGAGGTGTTGTCAGTTGAATTATTGAGTAGAACCAACCCATATAGCTGCTGGATCCAACACAAGGAGAGAAAAGATAATATAAGGGCTATATGATCATCTCTTCTAATAGCAACCCACAGTTAGTTGGACTTAAATATAACATGAAAACTGCAACAGAAGAAAATTCCAATTAACATCTCGTTATCCAGCAAGCTAAAGTATGAAAAAACGTTAAAAGTTTAATTATGCACCTGAAGCTGCCATCTTGTCATATTTAATCAGGCAGAGAAAGTACTGTTAAGGATGGTAAATCATTGATCAAATTTGATTGTGCAAAGATCAGCTGCATCTTATTTTTTTCACTGTAAAATGACACAGTTTTGTTATTTTCACTCCTGAAATTCCTCTGCCTTAAGCCCCTTTCAACCTAGGTGACATCCCTGATAATTATGAGACATTTACTTAAATTTCCACAGTTACAGAGGACAGCAGAAGTCACGGAGCCTGCTGACGCGCATGACACACGCATAACCTCAACGCGAACGGTGGCCAACCCTTCCCTTCACGACGTAACACCAAGGTGGCCAACTCGGGGCCTGATCCTGCAAGATGATTTTCAACCCCGGGCAAAATCTGAGTTTATAGAAGCATCTTTTGGGAGCCGATTTTTGCAGACAGCCTTTAAAGCACTACAGCTCTGCGCAGGAGACAGCACAGCAGTGCACAAACACGTCTGCGGGTTATGTTGGTGCCGTGAGGACCAGCTGCAAGGTCTCTGTGGCAGATTTATGCGTGTGTTTTCTTTACCTTCTGCTGGAGGTAGGCCGGGCTGCTCTGGTTGAGCTCGCAGCGGCTCCCGCTGCCGTTGCCCGGCCGGGTGCCGTTGTGCAGCTCCTGCCAGAGGCGCCCGTAGATGAACTGCTGCGCCAGCGGGCTCGTCAGCGCCGAGGCGAACGTGTACACGAAGATGACGGGCTCCACCCACTGCACCTTCCGCATCTTGGGAGTCTGCACCAAAACCAAACACACAAACAAAAAGCCAAGATTATTTCCCGAGTGCAAGGAGAACAACCGCCCCACGCGCACACTCGCCCCACGCGGCGCCTCGGCAGGCACCTGTTGTCGCGCTCCCGCTGTCCCGGCCTGGCCCGCGATGGCGGCCGCGCTGCCTCCCACCTCGCGGCGCCCGCGGGTGTCGGCGCCCGCGGCGCTCCGGGCGCTCTGCCCCGCGGCCCGGCCCGGCCCCGCCGCGCCGGGAGGCGGGAGCCGGGAGGCGGTACCGCCGTGTCCCCGCCCCGCCGCCATCTCGCCCCGCCGCTGCCGCAGCCGCCGCCGGAGCATTGCCCACCCCGGCGGTCTGTTATGCAACGAGAATTTAGGGTTTGTTTTTGTTTTTCTCCTTTGTTTGTCGCCGGGACCTCCAGCCTCGGGTGACGCGGGCTGTGGAGCTGCTGCCCGGCCTGACCACGTCCCATGACTGACGGTGGTGCCGGGGGTGCTGCCTCTGACCGCAGCGCGGAGCAGCCCTGGAGGGGACGAGCGCTGACCCTCTCCCTTCCTCTGTATCCTGTGCTGCCTCCGTGACCTCTCCGCGAGGGCCAGCCTGAGGTGCTGCTGTCACCCCAGGGGACCGAGGCTTGTGGCCTGGAGCAGATGAGCTCCTGCTGGCCGGCACCCCGTCCAGGACCCCGTCACTGCTCGGGTAGACGCAGCACAGCCCTGATGGAGGAGCAGAGGCTCTGCTGGGGGAGCCCCGCAGGAGGAGAAAAGGCTCTGCTCGAGGGCATGCGGTGTGGGACAAGGCCCGGAGACAAGGGTGCCCATCTCAGGATGGTTAAGAGCCGCTTTCCTGTCTGGAAGTAGAAAGGATTCCATGATTTTGTTAGAGCTGCTTCATTCTCTTGGGTTATCGTTGTGCATAAAGGCAACAGTTGTTGGCCAGAAGTTCATCTCCAGTTAAAATACATTATTTTTTCAAGAGTGCAGCAGTTTGGTGGAGCTGGTGGAGTCCGTCAGGGTGAAGAGCTGATTTTCGCTGTCTGCTGGGACAGCTGCTGCAACACACATCCCCACACTACACGAAAGGTGAAGCCCCTGCTAAACTGCATTTCTGCCATTTAGTTATTGCCTGTATCCACTATGAGTAGACAATGCGGGGAATTGGATCTGGGAAACTCCAGCATGCATGAGGGATGTGTCGTCTGGGGCAAGCGGTGCACATCTGTCAGGGTCAGAAACCTTGTGCCTTTATGCACTGGTTGTGGCAGCTTGTTGCGTTACTGTTTTGATATCAAAACAACTAACTGCAACATGGCTCATGTGATCTTCAAAAAAGCTTTTGTTTTTCTTGCTGGCATGTGACCCGTCACTCAATCCCATATTTAAGGACAACTGTGGCCTGTCACGTGTCTCAGCACAGGATCAATCTGATTTGCAAGCTCAGTGCCTTTGATTGCTCACTTCAGATAGTGAGCTGATTGGCACCTACACCTACAGCGATTCAAAAGAAACACTGCTCTGACCTGAGATTAACTGTACACAATACTGCCCTTCTCCTCTGCCTGTCCAAGTCCAAAGTCTGGTTCATCCCGTGACAGTATTTTGTGCTTGTCACAAGATAAAGCAAAACGATCAGGTGAGGGTTACATGCAAATAGGCTGCTAGAGACGAGTAGCTGTTCAGTTTGCTCAGGCAGGAGTTAACACCTGTTTGGATGACGTGAATATGGGATTTTTAAGTCCACACCGATTTTCCGTTGTTTCACTGCAGGCTACTGTTCAGCATCCTGTTAGGTTTCTTGCTGGGTCCCACTGAGCACGATGTTCATAAGACAGATAACCGAGTGCAAGGTGGGTTGGTGAGCTCCTTTCATCTCTCAGTCCCTTCAGCACAGCCTTCCCTACACATGTAACTTGTGAACTTGAGCTATCGTGATAGCACAGGCCCAGCTGAAGCCCTTTCATGAGAGGAGGCTCCCTCCTAAGGTGCACTGTGCCTCTCTTACCCTTCTCTTGTCACCTCCTTTAAAGGGAACTAAATATACGTGTATTTGACGTAACAGAAGTCATGACAAACTGGCATCCTCTCGTGCAGATCGCCAGCACTCACCTTGACCCAAATCTGACTGCCGTGCCTGAGGTGAGTATCGGTGATCTGGGTGAGAGGATGCCAGTTTGACATGATCATCACAGCCCATATGGTGGCTGCTGCCCTATAATTTGTGTTGCTTGTTTGCTGTCAAGTATTGAAGGAGCATGTGTATTCATTGTAGAGCTCGGAACTTCACGGAGTACTTAGAAAGGCTTGCTTACCAATCTTAATATCTGAAATATTAAAATATATATTGATCTCTGAATGGTGATCTTTGTAGGTGGTCTGTGTGTCAGGGCATGAAAAAAAAGTCTGCTAGAAGATTTTGAACTGCTCCTATGTTAGGAAGAGATATTACAGGAGAGGTATATAATAAAATTCAAAGGTTAAGACACACCAAACAACGTTAGGAGGCTTATGAGAGATCACACCACCACTGGTCAAAAGGCAACTGAGAGTACGTTGCCTTCTGCGATCTTTGAACAAAGCCTTCTGCACTGCGAGAAGGTATGCAGAATGATGTGGCAAGATTTCAGCATGCTGTGATAGCTAGGATGATATTCTCAAACAACTATGGTTTAATAAAATAGTGAAGTGATTTTAAATAGATATATATAAATATGTGATCATTGCATTTTATTATTTTTGTTTGAGAGACATTTATGGTATGTGGATTCTCACGTTTGCTGGACATTCGCTGAAAGGGTTAGGGGTGCTGCAGGTAATGGAGAAACTTCTGTAAATCATCTGTGGATTATGGAATGAAAATATCTGCTTAGATTCAAACCGTGTTTCCCAGGCTGTTTTTGCAACAATGGGAAACAGTCACACACACACAAAAGGAGAAACATGCTTTTTGCAAACTGTCAATTTTATATGAAACTCGTCTCTGCAGAAATTTTAATGTACTCAGAGTTTTCCTATGAGCATGACAAATGGAGATAAGTGAAGAAACTTCTCCAGTTTTTACAACTGGTGAAAAAGGGAGGTGAAAAAGGGAGGTGAAAAAAAGAAAAGAGAAAAAGCCACGTTATTCTGAAGAAGTATGTGTATTTTTAAGATGTAACTGTTGTTTCATTTTCATTATGATTTATTGAGTGCTGAATCAAGTACTTGAAAGCAAGCCCTAAAAACAGAAGCAATGAAGACATAAATATGAGGCTGAAGGATGTGCTAAGGAAAATTTTTCTAAATAATCCAACCACACAAATTTGCAGTACCTCTATTTTGCAAAAAGAGTGTCAATGAAAGGCTATTACTTTTATCTAACACAGAGAAAACCTGCACAAGTGTCCTTGTCATCACAAACTTTCAAGCTTAATGGTTTGGTTTTAGTTATCTGCAGTGGCTGCCTGTGACTGTATTTACAGAAATAAAGACGTCTAGTTTAAAATCACAGATAATCACATTTTGTGGGGTCTTTCTCTTTCTTCATTTCTTTCTTTATTTCCAGAATGTCTGAAATAAGGTGACTGAGTTCACTAGTGTGGAAGAAGGTGCCTGAGTGCGAGTACCTGTGAGCATGGAAATTCTCCCTGTCTGAAAACACTGAAAAAAACACTGAAACTGAAATACTGAAAACAGGGATATCACCCTGAGCAACTCTGACACAAAATTAGTAGTTCTTTTGACTGCATTTTTCACATCTTATAGTACTTGTTACTCTTCTTAAAAAGTGGTATGTTAAAAATATGTGCTTGTTTGAGTCTTTAGAAACTTGAAAACTATCAGGATGCAATTGCAGCAGCCGTTTCTGAGTATTATGATTTTTTCAGCGTTTTTATTTTTCAGTTACTTCGAAGCCCAAACTCATGTATTTAGAGGTCTTTGTTACTTATCCCAGATTATCCCTCATCTCTGATTCATATTTTTGCATTCAAAACCTTTCATTCTGGTGGCTTTTATGTTTTCTATGACTTAGTGGAGGAGAAATTTTCAGCTCTCTTCAGGTGCAGTGTATGGGTGGCCCTTTGTAGGTTCATCTGGTCAAAACAAAGTGCATGAAATTATTAAACCTACTGTGGCTCTTCTTCAGGCATATTCATGGCTGGGTATTTATTTTTATATGACTGATGGTTCTGTTCATGTTTTATTTTTCTTCCTGTTCCTCTTTCTATTTCTTCTGTGTATTAGACATGTGGTAATTCTTTTTCACTGTAAATATGATAGTGGTTGCGTCATCTGAACATCTTGTATAATACAGAACTTGCACTGAACTGTTTTACAGCTCCAATTTAGCGCTGTCTTACTCTGCAACACAATTTTGACAAAATAAATAAAAGGTCGTGCAGTCCTGCCAGTCACTGTCCAGACTCAGTCCCTCCTGTCAGAGCTTTTTGGATTGGGATGATCCGCAGTTGGCTGGTGCTAATCCCGGCTCACCGTGACTCAGCAACATGCTTTTCTCTTCTGTTTTTATTTCATTTCACCCATTTGCAGAAGTGGGCAAAGGAGTTCTGCACACAAGAATCTTTTAATCTGAAACAACCCTCCCCCCCTTTTTTTTTCTTTTTAATGAAGAATGAGGAAGTGAAGATAAGCAGCTGAAGAAGAGCTTATTGGCTGTGTCTGAGTCATGCATTATTTGTTGCCAAAGGTCTTCCATATATGTTACCTGCTTTTGTTAGCACTTAGTTGGTTATTTTCGAGTTGAGCTCATGTTCCTGTTACCTACTGTAAGCAGAGACCTGATGGAAGAGATTCCCTCAGAGGACTTCAGCTCCTGTGCTCTGTAAATATTGCAGTTTGCTAGAGAAAAGTGCTTTTTGCTAATACTAAAGTTGGTGAGACTGTCCAGCTATGAAACAAGGACTAATAAAGCAGACTTGATTTCTATATTTGTTGCATGAAAACCTCAGTAGCTTTCCCTCTGTACAAGTGAGAACTCATCAGCTGCTCCCAGACTCTAGAAAATCAACAGCACTTTGGATAAGTTCACCAAGACTAGTAAGCAAAATGTAGCATATTTAGGACTGCACAAGTATTTGAACTAAGTACCATCAGAAAGACTCGCTGGTGGTGAAAGGTGATGAGTTTTTCTGGTGTTTCAAAATCACTGAGAGATTTTCTGCTGTTCTTCCAAGGGACCATATGTTGGGCCTGAGTGGCTCAGGGACATAAGCACCGTCAGTCGGTGATATTTGAATTAGAGTGTGCAAGAGTGTGCCTGTCTCATCCCTAGGGCAGAGCACAGCTGACTTCATGTCCTCTTCACAGTTTCAGATTCTCTGTGGGGAGGAAAACAAACAAACAAACTTGGCCTCACCTGTAGGAAGACTATGAAAGTCTTCAATGGAAGCAGGAGTTCATCCTGCCTCGCTCTGGTTTAGGTGCTAACAGCATTTCTCTCATAGATTGATCGGCAAATTTTTCTTGACAGGCAAAGCAGAGTGGAACTTCTTTATCCAAAAATACTGAAATGCAACGTTCCTCTCACTTTCCAAACATCTGCCTGGCTCTTTTCAGAAGGTCTGCACAGCAGGATTATTCAGTATGCCCTGTTCCTTCCTCCATTGAAATATCTCCATCCTCACTATCATTCTGCGGTGTTTTGCTTCACATAAACGACACTGTGTATTTACCCCTGTTATACTCATTTTCTTTTAAAATAGTGATGAGGGTAATAGGTTTCCTGGTAGTCTCCTAGGTTGGAGAGCAGGGGGGTTGGACTAGATGACCTCTAGAGGTGCCTTCCAACCTTAAGCATTCTATGATTCTATGACTATTGAGCGGCAGCAGGAAATTCAAGTAATTCCCTGGGATTGTTGAAATTCTTGCAATGTCTTTAATAGATTTGTCCTGCACTGTTTGCAGGAGAATTTGCCTGGAGAATTTTTGTATAGGAAGACGGGATAATATTACTGAAAATAATATAGCACTTGGATCCAGCTTTCGGCATCATAATAAGAGGTTTTCTCCTGGAATAGTACTGAATGCTGTCTACTGCTCCCACAGGGAAAGTAAATAATAGCCAGAGACCCTCTACTCCTTTGTAATTTGGACCACTTTCATAAACGGGAGATACTCTGTTTACCCAGCATAGTAACATGTTTGAGGGCTGTGTTTTAAGCACTTAGTAAAGTAGCACTTCAAAGATCTATTAACCGTGACAGCCCAACCGTGACAGGGCTCAGGAAGTGCCCGAACTGCTGATTCCAAGAAGCAGGGAAGGTGTATTGGGAAGAATCAAAACAGTATTTGCCTGGTTTTGCCATGTTTCCTAAGTGTCACAGGCTACCCATTGTCAGAAATGGGATATTAAGTGAGATGATAGGCTTTTCTTCCTATTCAATATGGCCATGCTATTTTTAGTAGGACTTCGGTGTTGATTGAAGAACAGAGGGAGTGCTTCAAGACATGAAATGCATAAGGTAAAGGCTGCAGGAAATAACGAATGTAGGAGAGGAGAAGGCACTCAAATAAGGCTGCACAGAAAGGCAAGCATTAGGTTATAATATGCACAATAATTTGCAAGCAATCTTTGCCTGGATTAATTGGTCAGATGAATAAATGCATGTCAGGCTGCTGTATAATCTGGATCTCAGTTTGGCTGTTCCACCCACTGTTTGGCCTCCATACAACCCAAACTGTGTGTCAGAATTCATTCTGAATGATGGGAATACAACCAATATGGCCCTGACATGGAAGAAGATGTTGTAGTAGGTCAGTTTGTTGTAACACACAGTTAAAGTGACTGAAACTTGACTGAACTTAGAATTACCAAAAACTTCTCCTTTAAAATGCATCACATTCTGCATCATATCCTTTCTTATTATTTCATGCAAGAAGATACTTTTAATTTCACAATGAAGATAAGTGCTCTCTTCTATCTCATCTATCTATGAGTGAAAGGAGATGAAATTCTATTACCACCTTAAAAAACATTGCTCTGAGGTGCCATTTGCTTCTGGAAAAGACCAGAGGACTTTCACACTTCAGCGATTTATTTGTAAACTTGCAAGAATAAACTGCCATAAAGGGTCCCTGAATCTTGTATCCTGTCTTCGCTTGAAGCTAGGGAAGAATTAAAAAAATGGGAGAAGCTTATACCAGCTCCCAGCACCTTGCAACTGAGATTTTTTATGAAACAAGTTGGAGTTTAGCCACTGCTGAAGAAGGTTATCATTTTCCATGGATCTGAAAGTATCTCATAGGCTGTGGCTTTTAATTTGATATTGGAAAAAATGGGAATTTTTCTATTCTATACTGGATCTTACACATAAACATGGCATTGTTAAAATTGCTTTGGGATTTGTTACAATAGAAATCTGTATTTTTTAATGTGGTGCAGAAATTCTTTTTCTCAGAGGGCTGGCAAGAAGTTGAATAACATTGTAGAAAACGCTTCAGAAACTCTTAGGTCTCTTTTAGGCCATCAGTGTATGTGGTGTTTCCATGAGAAAATAATAGTATTTTCCAGATAGCTTTCCAAGAGTTTTTCTGAATGTGGTCAGAACTTGCCTTTAATAAAATTATCCCTGAGCGTTAGTTTTGCCTCACTATGGGAAGTAAGTTTCACCTTCTCTCTTTTTTCAAGATGAGGTCTGGAGTGGAGAAACTGAAAACCAGTTATCAAATAATTTTACAAGACAGACGTGATAGTGACAGTGTGTCTTACACACACTGAACCTCCTGTCCATAGCGACACTGCCACTCGCCCAGTCTGCGTTTGTACATCACCCCTGTGCTCACTAAAGGTGCTCATATGAAAAAGAAGCACTATTAAAGTGTTTAGGGGGTTGTCTGCAGAATTAATTTGTCCATCTTGAAGAAGCAAACAGAAAAAGAAGTTATTGTCTAATTCCCTTAGATCTTTACCTTCCCGACGACAGTTCTTTCCAGCTTCCTCTCTCATTTTTTTCAACTCTCAAGTGGTGTTTTTTCTTCCTTGCTGCTCCAGGCTCCTGCCACCCAGGGCCTTCCCTTGGTACATCTTCTTCCCAGCTATCTAGGTCCTTCCTGCTCTGACCACTTCTCTTTTTGGCTGAGAACCTCTGGTGCTCCCATCCCCTTGGCATGCCTGAAGCCTGGGAGTAGCTTCTGCTTTTGCCATGTCCAATTCTCCAGCACTGACACCTCCCAGAAGCAGCTAGAGCATCTTCCATAGTTGTTCTGCAGCTTCCATAACAGTCCATAAACGTGGATGTGTCAGGTGATTAAAGTCTGGAGACACGGAAAGGAGCTGGAAGCCAAAAAGACGAGCTGGCTGCTCCCCCAGCATCCCCATGAACCTGCAACTGTTTTAGCTTCACTTTTGTTTCTCACCATTTTCACTTTATAGCTGGCCTGCTCCCTCTGCACACTCAGCAGTGTTTCAGTATTGGTAATTAAGTCTCAGTACTGAAATGGATTTTCATACCATTTCTTTCTAATTGAATGAACTCTTTTAATAGTATCTTGAGAAAAAACTGCTTTACAAAAATGAAATTTTGAGGCCAAACTCATATGCATTCTTCAGGAACAATTTTAATCACGTAGACAACACAGGAAGTATTTCTGTTTAGATTAGTGATTTATTTTTATTTCTATTTTTAAGTATGTCTTTAGTAATTCTAAGAGACTTATGAAATTATATAATTTCATAATGAGTCACAAGCTGTCTCAGAAAAAGTCAACATGTAAGATAGCAAGTGTTTCAAACGTTGTTTTCTTTCTCTTCTCTGCATGCCTGGCACTCCACTTGCTCCCAGCAGCGCTTTGCATACACAGTAAATATCAGTGTACATGTGACACGCATGTACAACTGCAAAGCAACCTGCTAGAATGAGGCTGACAAGGTATCAGGTCTCTTTAGGCTGACTTTTGGCCTTTTCAAAAGATATCAATAAAGGATATCATTATTTGCAATATCTTCATTGATTTATTATGAGAATCAAACTGAAACATAATTTTAATTTATTGTTATCTCCTCTTTATGCTCGGATTAGATTTCTTTCTAATTGCTAATAACTTTTATGACTCACGCTATTATTGCCTTTAGACTTTGGGTTAATAAAATAAGAAAACCAATTTTAGAATTTCTCATCTAATAGATGACTAATACTACTTTGTGCTGGTAAGATTTATGGCAGATCAGATACTGTCTGACCAAACCAGTCAAATTTTATGCCTGGCCGGTTCCAAGCCATCTTTCTTAGTTGTTGAAAGGCAGTATGAAAACGTGAATCTAAGAGAAACTCTATTTTGAGTTAAATTGACTAAGTGCAATTATAACACCTGCAGATAATCCAGGTTGTGTTTGTCCTGCAGCATGACCTGGGCACCCATAACTCGGGAGCTAGTGACTGTGAAGCCATGAAGATGAGGAAGAGACCTGCGATCCATCTGGGAAACCTTGGTGTGTGTGCAGGTGTCCAGCCCAACAGTCTCCTGCTGCCTTAGCTCTCAAGGACACACAGCGCGATGGTGTCAGCGTGATAGCTCCGAGATGTCATTTGGCCCGCTCATTTCTATGGGTCCTACTGAACAAAGTAAAAGCAGTGTCAAGCTTTGCTATTTTGCTAAAAGCAAAAGCTACATGTCATGTTGTTGACTGTTTGCTTGTATGGAAATAAATGTGAAGGTGATTTAGGTTGGCCTGAAGTGACTTCTGGGGCTTCTGGGCTCTCTTCTTCGCACGCTGTGACTGAGGTTTGTGGCGTAGACTAGATACCTCACTTAGGATGGCTGAGAGGAGGTGAGATGGACTTCATCCTAATGCTTGGCCAGGCTCTGGGATTAGGGCCCAGGAGTGCTCTGGGGAGAAAGAAGCACACACTTGGCTCTATTCATGTTTATAATAAAGGTCCAATCTGACATCTTTGAAATACTTGTTCTTACTATGAGGACAGGAATAGCTTGTTGTCATGTCACAGGCTTCCAAAGGTCACAGAGGACACAAACTCTAGCCAGAAGATACAGCAGACATTATTTTTTTCCGATAAATGCATTACAGAGAAGGTCGGGCACCTGAGCCTAGTGGGTATAAATTGCATTCGTTAGTACATGCCCATTAGGCTGACAGTGTTAATTGCAGCTCTAATCAGCATATCAATTCTGCATTTTTGAAGCAAATTTCTTAGCAGCATTTTAACTAATTCTTTTTCAATTTGATCCTTCATTCTTAATAAGATTGGTATTATTTACCAATCTTTGAAGAACTGCTCAAACGAATATAGGCCTCGAGCTTCCTTTAACAAGAGGAACCTCTTTTTTTTTTGTTTTAATAAGTATGTATGCTAAACTTACTGATCAAAAGCTGATTTAATTTTCCATCCTAGTGAAAATCTCCAGATTACACCTAATACAATTTCACACTTTATTCATGCTGAGTTCAACATAGCATATTTTATACATTTTAGTGAAATCATCTCCAACTCTTACAAATCCATTACACTAATCACCTTCACAATGAGAGCAACTGAAGGAAATAAGTGTACTTACAGGGTCCAGAGTACATTGTATGAAAGAGTGGATTTTATTTCTAAACTCGTAGAAACTTCGGCCCAATTTCAGAGTCACATAGTATGACTATGTCATATTAATCATCACATAGTAGTTGGAGGAAATTTATAGTAAACTTTTAAAATGAAAGAACAAGGCATGACGCTGTCAACCATAAAGAAATCTGAAGCACATTTTCTAAAATGACTTGTTTGTTTACATCCATTTCAGTGGTCAGATCTTTTGAAAGAAACAGGGCTTTTAAGAGGAAGTTGGGAGGGCCAGAAAACTGCAAACAGCTAGAGAAAAGGGAAAGAGAAGTCTTAAAGATAGAAAATCCTCTGTTATCTTTTTTTTTTTTTCAAAGTTATACACTTCAGTGATGGAGACATTCTGGCAGGGTACTCTGGAGGACACAAAGCTAGAGACCACTTGCATTTTGTTAACTCATACTCAGCTGAAAGGCTGCAGTGGCCCTTTGTCCCTGAGGGAAAGCTATTCCTCCTTGGAAAATAAGAACCCATAAGGGACAGCACAGCTGTAGTGTCATCGCTTGTCATCCTCAGGGGCTAGTTCAGTGCAGATAGATATAGTAGGGCAAACAGCCACAGCTCCAGGGAGACCTACCCTCTGGGCATCTTTGTTCAGTGACACATCAAGCACCAGCCCTGTTTATTTGTGTAGCCAGATCCTGCCTGGCAGTGATCTAGCAAAGGAAATCCATTTTTTGGTAAGCAGCAGCTCACCAGCAAAACTTGGCTCAGAGCCACAGAATGAACTGGGGCAGAATGGAAAGGGGGACAGGACAGCAGTGTTCAGCTGCTGCTCTGTCACGATGCCGTGTGATGGCAGAAGAGTTGCAACCTGAATTCTAATAGGAGATACTGCAGGAAAGTAAATATATGCGTGAATGAAGAAAATCAGGAAAGATGCACGTGGGCTGGAACCAAGCAATGAGGTATCTTGAAAAGGAAGCTTGTGAAGTGTCTCCTCTATCTCTGTTTTCTGAAGGATGAACATCTTATCCCTCTTTTCCAAGTCCCTAATGGATATTGTAGCACATGGGAGCAGATGCAGCACCAGGTACCGGATTCTCCTCTCCTCTCCTCTCCTCTCCTCTCCTCTCCTCTCCTCTCCTCTCCTCTCCTCTCCTCTCCTCTCCTCTCCTCTCCTCTCCTCTCCTCTCCTCTCCTCTCCTCTCCTCTCCTCTCCTCTCCTCTCCTCTCCTCTCCTCTCCTCTCCTCTCCTCTCCTCTCCTCTCCTCTCCTCTCCTCTCCTCTCCTCTCCTCTCCTCTCCCTTTTAGACCTCTGGATGTCTTCTTCGATGAAGACTTAACTTAGGACATAAAATAATTCTGAAATTCGAAACATTTCCCCCTCTTGGAAGAATTAAAGAGTCGCACCACGGAAGAACCCTATGTTATTTAATTATTTATTTAATTATTTATTTTTTACTCACGTCTTAAAATAGATGTGAGAACAGCGAAGCAAAGAAAGCCTTTTAAAATTCCCAGTCACCCTATATATACTTGCATAGCACCACATTCAGCCTTACCTGCCATGGCTCCAGCTGGCTGCTATCCCGGGCAGACACAAGAGTGGGGCCTCTCCTCTACGCGTCCGCAGCACTGGATCCTCTCACGCCACAGCCGCCATTTACCTCGCTGCATCTCAATCCAGGGCACCTAATCCAAGGCTGGAGGGAGTGGGCTCTCCGCTGTGCTCTGCTGTGGTGGCAGCTGGCACTGCAGGCCCCGGCGAAGGGGCAGCAGCCCAAGGCAGCGTCCTGCTGGGTACCAGAGCCTCGGGGACAGCAGTGGTGGCTGCCGTGGGAGATGGGAGGAACAGCAGGTACTCGGCGGGGGTTACGGCTCCTGCCCCTGGAGCAGCTACGGTCCAGTGATCCGTATCATTTCCAGGCAGCAACAGAAAGAGACAGCATCAAGCCCCTGGTGGTCTGCCTTCCTGTTTCCTTGCCCTGTCGCCTTCCCACTTTTATGCTCCAGTTTTCGCCTTTCACATCTACCCTCTACGTCTGGGCTAGGAGTGATATGGCTCATTGGAGCTCTGGTCCACTGCTGAGCAGCTGGGTAGAGTCTGCCCTGCTGGCAGGCCCTGAGCCTCCTCTTGCTGAGCTGCTTTTACTTCACTGAGTGTGAAAAATCACCTCACTGTTGAATAATAATATTATTTTTTGAGCCACATATGGGAAAATGTTAGAATGGGATTAAATTTCTCTTCAAAGGTGAACTTGTAAAGGGAAAAAAAAAAGCATGAGCAAGGTGGGATTTGGAGTTCTATTGATTTTATGCCAAAAAAAGGGCTCTAAATTATGTCACAGCTGTTAACAGTAATACCTGTGCAGCGAACAGCTCATTGCAGAACATAATGGAGGAAATGCAATGGATGCAAATTAGAGCATGGATATAGCTATTATAGTAAATTAGTGTGCTCTGTAGTGATAAAGGAATTTAGGAAGACAAAGTAAGTGCCTCTTTGCTTGTTTATGATATATTATGCAGTCCCCTTCAATAATGGATGTACTCTAGAAATACAAGCTTCCAGCGGGATGATGAGGTTGCAGGTAGAAAAAAACTGCAGCTATTTCAAAAGGGTGAAAAGCAATGGATGTTTTAATGTCCCTCAGGAATACATCTAATTTATGCAGCTATGGCACTGGCTTATTAATTGCTTCAGTTTACTCATCACTGGTTCTTACAATATAGTATCAGATAGACATTTGTCTGTGCTCTAAGCAGTCATGAGAAAATAAGCTGTCATCTTCAGATTATTGTGACATTTCTGGTGTGATCAGAACAAGCCTGTCTCAGTTACTGAGTCCCACCAGGCAGAAAACAAATTCAAAATCAAGGCAATAATTACTCTCCCAAAAGCCATTTTTCTGTGAACACTGACAATTTCTTTAGCTAGCAAAGCTGATGGAAGATCATGTTTGTTTTCTATTTTGACTTTAAATTTATTGTTTTCGATAGATTTTTTTTCGTATAGAATTTTTTCCCACTGATGAAAATGCGTGAAGTGTTGACTATGGTTAAACGTGCTCCAGCAGTCCACATAAAAGCGATGTCAATGCATGGCCCCCACTGATATCTACATTGTAAATGTCTGTGTACTAAATCTTCCTCCCTCCAGCCCTGCTTTTCATGCTGATCGACTTTGCTGCAAGCGGTGGTTATTAGGGAGCACTGGTTATCGTTGCAGTCGCAGTACGTGCGACTGTGGCGCTAGCTCGTAGTATTTGATTTTGTGGCTATCATAGTGCCCTATCTTGCCTATTCCCTTGAGGCTCTGATATTGCCTGGAATAATCTGCAGACAGTCTGATAGTCGCCACAGGCAGACAGCTCTCAGAATTTTTGCCCTGCTCGTGCTTTGAACTTTTGCTTGAAAGACTGCCGCTTTTTTCCATCCTTCTCCTCAAAGCCGTGGCCAGCTGTCATTAGCAGTTCTACAGTTGGATGCCAGAGTGCAAAGGAATTCTCCAGCCTTATCTCCCCATGGAGCTGACTGCAGCCCTGGCAGTCTGGAGGCCTGTCCTCTCAGCAGTATATTCCCATTAGCATCTCACTGCATCCATTCTGTGTTGCTTTCCTGATGCTTAACGGTGGAGGCAGTGGTACTGTGTGATCTTCCTCTCCTCCTACCTGACTCCCTGCCCTGACCTTCAGCACTTGAACTGTGATAAGGGCCATGAAGTAGCTGGTGAAGTCCAGCTCTGGAGTGTCTCAGGGATGTGAACCCTTGAGTTGGACCCAAATGTGTGCAAGAAAATCTTCTTCACCTTCCTGGTCCACACATCTTCTGTGCACTCGCTGCATCCTATGGATCCAGCTGCAGGCTCTGTACTGGGGACGGGTGATGCAAAGGTAAGGACTGGAAGCTCCAAATTAAGCTGGAGAGAGCAGGACAGAACAGGGCACAAAGCCAGTGACAAGGTGGTAGTAGTACCTAGTCATTGGAATTGTTTGGCAGTCCCTGCACTTCATTTCCAGATAGCTGTGACTTACAGGAGCCACTGGCCTGTACTCTCCTTTTCTCTGTCTGTCTGTCTGTCTATCTATCCATCTATCTATTTACTTTCAGGGGGAAAATCTAGGTGCAAATCTGAACTACCATCACCATATTTCCCTGAGATTTATCCTCGTCTTTGGTGAAGCTTGCCATTTAATTTTGGAGAAAATATGTAGCCTATCTTAGCAGGCATGTAAACCCATTGTGATGGGTTTACAGTGGGACTTGATGATCTTGAAAGTCTTTTCCAACCATAATGATTCTATGATTTTCTGGTGTGCATACCTGAAAACAAGTAATTGGTATCTTTATATCCCTTTGATTTGTCAGGTGGTGTCCATCATTTCTGGGATTTTAGGAGGTCTTAATTTTTTATGTTAAACATCAGAAGTTACATTTGGTCACCTGGCTTGGTGCCTTGCTGAAGTTCTTATGTTTCAGGATTTCCTCACTAATAATATAAACACGGTGATGTTCTGGTGGCAAAGGATATAATGACAATTGAATGGAACTATATCACACTCCAGGTTAATCACATAAAAACTGACACCAAAACCAATAGAAAATGAAGTAGGAGGAAGATAACCCTCAATTCTTGTCAGTTAATGGGAGACGCTTAGCTGAGCAAAGTATGGTCTCACTTTCTCTGTAATTGACAGAGTGATTATCCCTCCTTTGCAGTATCTGGTTTATGAGTTGTACTTCTGTCTACCAAATCACTTTCTGTTGGTTTATCTTCTTGTATTGTGTGGATTGCAGCCATGGACTAAAAGTTTCCTTTTAAGGGAACTACGCTGTTCCAATCTGATGCTTTGGCTTTGTATCATTTATAGATGAAATTAACAGGATCAAACTACATCTTGAAGAATCATGACATTTTTAGCTAAGGAAGTGTTCTTGATGAAAACCCAGATTTTTATTGGTGATACTACAATTAAATAAGCCATTATCAACTTCCTACAGATCTTCTAGGAGCAGCCCTTTCATTCTGGAGCCCAAATTACGGAAGCAATCTTCGTAAAGGCCACTTCCCCGGCTATAGTGCCTGCTGTGATATGATTCATGCCTTTTGTCTTCTGCTTGGAATTTAGGGATGTTTATGAAGGACTGTTATAAATACTGCACTAATTCCTCTTTTCACAAGATGCTTTTATTAACAAGAAAAAAAAAAAGAAAATTGCATCACATATGTACGTCATATCGTTTCCATTCCCATTGCCATCTGGCACTATTCTCATTGCCTCCTTCATACACATATTGAGAGGATGTGAGACCAGTATCAGGCAGACACTCTGGAACACACGTTTCAGTATTACAGCCGGTAATTTGAAGATGCACATGCACATTTTCTCCAACACATCTGTGCATATGTGGAAAAGAAGGCTGGAGATGCATTAATAAATGTTCAGGAAAATAAAGAGAAATAATACATAGGAAATTCACTTTTCATACTGTGCATTTTTTGTGATCTTATGCAACAATTGTAAAGGTGAACAGTATAAATATTTCAGCTATTTTTTACCTTTGAGAGTTCTATTTTTGATAGTTAAATGGCAGTATCATCTGTTTTAGAGAAAGTACCAGGCATGTTGCAGCTGTTGCTTTATCCCAGACTGTAAGAGTACATGGGTCAAAATTCTGGAGTAGCAACTTCTTTGGGACAATAGACCTCACAGTATGTCAGTATACTGCTAATTACAGTAGGATACATTCTCAAACAAATTAGAGTTTTCAAGAAAACTGAGAAAAAAAAAAAGGTAGAGGATCACCACAGAATCACTGTAGTGGGTGAGTACATCATGTCTACATGAGCTACAGGGTGAGAAAAAAAAGGGTGAATTCATGTTCAACAGAGTTTTTATATGAACTATTATGCTAATAAGTGACAAAGTTATTGCTTCTGAAATTCAGGTGGGCTTCCAGGCTACAAAGCAACTGTGGTGGTGTGACAGGAGAAAGGGATGTATTCAGAGTCAGAGGCTTCACATCTGTGCAGTTTCTTCTTGAAAAACTGGAGAAGAGTTTTTCCACTATGCAGTGCTAGTGTAAGATATACATACTTCTAATAGTTTATACTAGAATGTCTGCCTCTACAATCCCATTCTCTGTTGTTCCTAGAGTGGATATTATCCTAACTTTTAGCAGCTGTGACAACACTGTGCATGCAGGAACATACCCAGTAGTTAATGGGCTATGTTTGCTGCCAAGATTTTGGCAGCAACTGAAAGAGGGCTCCAGAAAACTGATTTAGAAAGGCAATTCAGTAGTACAAGCCAACTAAAACCCATCAATACTGAGTAGTGTACATAGGTGGCCAGATCCCGGGCAGGAAGTGTTTTGAAGAATCCCTAATTCAGCATATCCCATGTCAGTGATGTCTGTAGGGCTGTAGTGCAGCAGTCACAGAGTCTTAAATTAGCAGAGGTCCAAAGAACAGCATTTGCCTTCTCCCAGGGATTGTAGCTTATTTAACCAAGGTTGAAAATGTAGCTCTAGAACCTCCAGGTAAAACAGCCTCAGCAAATAGGATGGATGTAACGTAACATTGAAGTACTGTGGCATTTTGTATTTTGTTTTGTTGTGATATTTTCTTTCCTTCAGCTGAATAAAGAATTAGATGGATTATTACTCACCCTATTTTGTGGTGTGGCATTAAGTCATTAAAGTGCTTTGTTTTTGCAAAGAGTAATTTTTAATTGTTTGAGTGCAAATTAACTAAACTACAAGAAACAAAACAATAACTTTTGAATTATTCATAAAATATGAGTCAAAGCCTGCATTTTCATCTCAGTAGTTCTCTTTTCTGCTCCGAAGCCCTGAAAAAGAACAAGTGCAGGCATGCCCAACTGTTGCTCTGTGGTTGCTCTAACTGGTGCTTCATTCCTGATACACAAGCCAAGTACTGCAAGAAACAGCAAGGCTCAGTAATTTCGGAAACACAAGGGATAGCAAGTGTGTCATAGGATATCCTTAAAGCAGCATTTCATCACTCTTGCTATCATCAACTATAAGTGAAAAATAAGTAGAATTAGTCAAACCTCAAGAAGTTCTTCTGGAGAGTCCCCAGAGTACAGATTCTTCATATGCAGATTCCTTTAAAGAATAATTCAATATTTTGAGTGCCACTCCAACAGGGTCTATATGTGCAGCTTAAAAGGATGGCATCTGATACATCACCTTCTGATAGAGCCTATCACTCATCACTGATTATCGAGGAACTGATGACATTAATTTTAACTGGAGTATTGTTTCTAGATGGCTAGAGTTTGATGGATTTTCTGACTGAAAAATAAACCTACCACTCATCAACACTGATATAATTAGGAGCAGGAGCAATGAAGTTGGTCTAATTTAGAGAAGAGACATTTCAGTAAAATGTAAAAAATTTCCATGACCTGGATAGAATCATCTGTACACAAAAACAAAACAAAACAAAACAAAATAATAATAATAATAAAAATAAAAACCTCAACCTCTGCAGGTTAACACATGCACACTCAAAAAAAATAACTGAAAAGGGATCCCTTATTAAGAAATATCATGGTGCCTTTTAATAGTTTGAGTGCAAATTAACTAAACTGCAAGAAACAAAACAATAACTTTTGAATTATTCATAAAATATGAGTCAAAGCCTGCATTTTCATCTCAGTAGTTCTCTTTTCCGCTCCGAAGCCCTGAAAAAGAACAAGTGCAGGCATGCTTGGACCATTTATTTATTTACTTTCTTTCCATACTGATGACTGTAAATGCTCACACATTCTAGGTCCTTGCTCTGACTGCTGGGCATAAGTTAAAATACCACTGATGGTCTCCAGAGCACTTACCTAAACTGCCATCTCCTGTAGAGTGAGGGTATTTCAGGAAAAGAAGACACCCAAGGTAAAAGTCTCCCAGGGAGATGGTGTTTCTTGTATTTTCCTAATCGAAGTATTGCTCCATCTCCTGGGAGAACACCTCTACAGACTAATTTCCACTAGTTTTCTTATACAAACAGAAAATAACTAGGCCACACTTAGGTTGGTTGTTTTTTTATCTGAATTCACCGGTATGATACATGCTTCCATGAATAAGAGTGCACACACATATATTTTTTAGATATCTTTGCTACCATGTCACTGACAAAGCTCTGAGGCTGAGAGCACATCCGAGGTTGGGAGGAAGGATTCTCCTACACCAATAGACTCCTGGAAAAGTCATTAATTCCCCGTAGTAGTAAAGTGGCTCACTGTAGGAGTTATGTATTTTTCCTAATTTGGGGGTTTCCTAGCCCCATGCCAGGCTATCTGACTGACTGTGGTGCAGATGTGTAACCACTTGCCTTTATTTTCCATGACAGCCTTTTCCTCTCCTACAGATCTTTCCAGAGAAGACAAGATGCTCAACATGCCTTTGACTCCAGGACTGCTCAGAGTCCATTTTAACAGGAGCTTCTGGACTCCCATATTTGTTTGATGAAACAGATAGGGAGATAACCAAGCACTGTGTTTAGTGTCTTAAATCTTTATTTGACCCACCTGCACCGTAATAAGGAAATCCCCAAACTTTCTGCTACATTTTTTAAACTGTCCAAGTGGTTGGTATGTATGGAGACCATGAGTTTAAGATTGCTGATCAAAAAATGTTAATGCAGGATACCCTTCAGTGATCCTCTCCTGGTAGCTTTATACCAAATACCCAGGCTCTGCACCAGTCTGTTTTCCAGGTTCTGTGCTTCTGCCCTTCCCTTGCAATAACCACCCAGTCTTGCGTGGACAGTAAAAAGAGAACAGACATTGCAAAACTTTGTCCTGAATTGCTTATTTGCTAATCACTCAAACAGGTTTAACCTGTTTTATAATATCAGGATTATTTTGCTGTTAAAAAAATAAGCACCTATAGATATTTTAACTATTTCTTATCTTTTATGAAAAAACTCAATGCTTCTCTAGCCAAGATGGATGGATTAGCAGTCTTTTCTGCAACGATGAAGTGAATGCAAGCTGAACAGTTGATTTTGCATGGAGTGAATTGGAGTTTGGTGTTTTGATCCTGGAAGTCTATGATGTCCAAGTACATATCCTCTGACAACCTTCATTTTTCATAGGTAGTTTTCTAGTGACATGCAAGATTTAACCTGTCGTGTCTAGTCTTTCACTGATGAGTCTTTCTGTTTCTTTGATCCAGCGGGTTGGTAAGTTTTTCCTGATAGTCAATAATATGGCACCCATGAATCAGAAATCATTCAGTGTCAGTTCAGAAATAGAAGTCAGTAAGGGTACACCTGGAAAAAATACCTTCGTGACTTCCATTATTTTTCCAGCTTCTTCATAATAAGTCTATAGAGTTTCTGCCCTTTTTTGCCTTCATCCTCCCACCATAAGAGGCAGCAAAAGGAAATATGCATCTGCTTTGCATTTCTTACTGTGCTTGGAACTAGTGAGCTTTCTTTTGGATCTGAGATAGATTGTGTCCTGTAAGTGGAAGAACTTTGCTAGGTACCTAACATTTATAGGATCATGAGTTGTCCTTGGGCTGCGTGCAAATATTGTAGGGAAGAGAACAGAGGAAATCCTTTGTCCGGTCTTATCTGTATCAGATCCCAGCTGGATGCCGTTGAGGAGGGCCACAGCAGCGGGGCCGGCATGCCTGCCTGCATGCACGGCGCTGACCGCCCATGTGCCTGGCGTGGGGCAGCTCCTGTGCAGGCTTTCTTGTTCTTTGAAAGAAGAATCAACACCTTCTGTCAGTTCAGGGGATGCTTTTATTTTCTCCAGGCGTTTGGTGATCCTCACCTAAGGAGACAACCAAAAACAAGAAGCGTTCTCCTACTTTAGTGCAAAGAAATCTAGCATTTTGCAGCAGACTGTAATGCGCTGGGAGGTAGGAGGACATGCATGGGTGAACCAAAAGTTGCCACAGGGTTTTCATAAGTGCTCTCAGTAATAATGAGCAGCCTGATTATAACCAAAGCCACAGATTGTGTTTGTGCCTTTTCCCATTCCATAAATGGAAAAGTCTGTTCAAAGATACCTCATGGCTGAATTTACTTCATACAGAGAAGGGAAAAAAAATAAGTATTGACAGGTTTTTTGGTCAGAACCCATATGAAAAATGGAAATAGGGTCGTAAAGGCCTGAAGAGGGAACAGCAGCTACCTCCGGTGGGCCAGATGCTGTAGACACTTCTGTACCCTTGCCATCTGAGCATCACACTGCTAAATTAGGCAGCCAGGCATCTTTTAGCAGCAGTTTATGAACTGAATTCCATAGCAACTGCGTTATATCTGATATGCTAGAACAGCAGAATTTGTGTTGAGAAAAGAAAAGCTGTGCATGGCTTGGAAATGTGAAACTGCCTCTCTGGCTATGGGAATAAGAAAAGAGCAGATGCCATGATAATAAGAAGTGGAATGCTGTGTCACAGGATTGGAAAGGAGACATTGGTCTGTAAGGCTTTTCCTCTGTAGGATGGAGGAAAAGGAATAAAGAGAAGGAATGATTTTTGTTGTCCTCTGATTTCCTTTAGTCTCAGTAGACTTCTTATTGTTATAGAGGTACAGTGATGTTACATGCTTATGCTGCATTTTGAAAAGACATAGAGGCAGGTACAGTCATGTTGTCACTTGGTAATCTTCCCAAAGTTATTTTATTGCAGTTTACAGTCTTTCTCTGGAACACAGAAGGTGAGTGTTCAACTTCCTCTCATAAGAGATAGAGTAGGGCTGGAAAAGTTTCAGAGCAGAATCTCAAAGGTGATCAGAGGAACAATGCTGCTCCTATAGAAGGAATATAAAGTCAAACTAGCTGGAGGAGAGATGACCTAGAGGAGAAACAAAGGTACAATGCTGAGTGCCACGGGGAAGGTGGATTAAAGCACACTCTTTTTGTTGACTTCTCCAGTGCAAGCACCAAAAGACCTGAGGGGAACTAGCAAGTGGCGTCTTTCAGGATAGAAAAGCTGTGGCTCTTCAAACAGCACATGAGGGTTTCACAAGTATAAAAGTACGCCAGAGAAATCCAGTAAGGACTAGATAGCACAACGTGCCACATGCTGCTGCAACATAAAAAAGGCATAGAGGCAGTTACAATCATGTTGTCACTCGGTGCCAGATGTGCAGGTCACTGTTGCCTGGGAGGATACTCTAGGACAGTATCGCTACATGAACATCCTTTCATAAACTCTTTTCTAGACATCTACTTCTGGTCATTGTCACAGAAGTATAAATGGGCATCAGCGCCAAGCTGATAGGGCTGTTTTTGTGTTCTCCAAGAACTGACCTACAGACAGTGGCTATTTTTAAAAAAATGACCAGAAATCTCCAGTGGATGCCTCTGTCCTGCCAAGTTTCCTTATCTATTGTTTTGGACTGAGTTCCTACTGCACAGCATCCTCACTGCCTACATGTTTTTCCTCACCTAACCTCAAATGTGAAGTCAGCTCTCCACAGGAAAAGCCTGGTTACTATATGGGAACAAGCCCATCCCCACCACCCTGGGATACCAGGATACTGCATAAATGTCGACATGTTGCACTGAATTACTCACATTTAGGATCTGATCTGGAATTTGTAGCACTGCTGTCAATAGTAAAAATCACTTTTCTACAACTTTTCTGCATTTTTTTTCTTCCAAGCTATACCAAAATGTTAATTATGCAAAACATCTCATCATTTGCTGTAGTATATTTATTCAGTAGATGCCTATTCAAATTAACCAGAAGATATGGGATTGGGTTACAAGTTTGCAAAGAACCTGGGAAGCTTTTCTATATTTTTTGTGACTATATTGCCCTCTGCTGCCTGCTGATCACATGAAAGAACTTGAAGATCCCACTAGAGCAGCTGAAGCGTATACAGGCATCTCAAAGCTCATACAGAAGGTGGTTTTTTTTGTTTGTTTTTTTGTTTGTTTTTTTTTTGACCTCTATCTGTATTTAATTATGTAACTGGAGTCATGACAGCAGCTCAATCCCATTATAAAAGTGATCTTTCTTTAGAATTCCTCCGCTAACTTAAAAAAGCCATCCCCTACATTAACATTTACAGTTTAACTGATATTTTGTTAAAGTTTTGATTAAAATTAGCAAACTTAAAGTTTTTGTTAAAATTAAGATTTGATTAAAATTAAGTTACATTGAAAAGACTTTAATACAACCTTTTTGTCTTCTGTGAATAGTCTAGTTAGTCTAGTGTCTCCCAGCAGCTGGCTGAAGAAAATCATAGTATGACACAATATAAGGAGGAAAGATAGAATTTGACATTAGTTCCTGCAAGAGCTAGTTCATTTGAAAAATAGCTGCAATACTGTGAAAAGGGGAAAAAAAAAGAGAGAGAGAGAGAATGAGAAGCCAGAGGTCCTTATGTCTTCAGCACATAAACCTCTTGAGTCATTTTCAGAACCTAAAGAAAACTCTAGTGTTCGGTAAAAAATATGTTCTCCCCTGTGCTCCTCACAAAAGTGCTTGTCCTGAAATCTGGTCCTTTCTCGAAAGGTGCCTGAAGAGTGACATTTATTAACACATTAGCAGAGTGATTTATGCCAGATGCAGATACATAAGCTTTCTTATTTGTCATGGCAGGCTCATATCCGAAACGCAGCATCTCATGTAAAGAATGGTTTGGCTTGCTCTACCTAGGTTTCAGCAAAACCTTCCAATAATGCTTACCTCTCATTTGTTATCAGCTTTGAGGCCTGCAACTGAAAAAACACTGCCTAAGCTAGTGGCACTATTATTGACTATATTTATAGAGACTAGATGCAGAAAACAGTGAGAGATTGAATGATATTGGTAGACAATGCAACAGCCAACAGCAGTATAACAGGCACCGATGCCCTAGATTTGACTTGCAATTTCATTCAGGGATATAATCCTTTTTAAATCATCCAGGCTCAGGACAGGCTGAGCTGGGTATATGTGGCCAATTTAGCTAGATGGTTAACATTTGAGTAATCTCAGTAACACTAAAATAAAGCAGATCATTGCAGAAACAACTATTAGCTCAAGGATTACTGTTTACTCCTTCAGTTTACTAAATGGATTTTTAAAAAAAAGAGTCTTGCAGTTACAGATTTAGGCAGAGTGTGCCTAAATCATTTCATTAAATCATGAAATAGTTTCTTGCTAAAAAAAGGTCATATTTTGAAAATTAAAGGGAAGTGCATCTGCACATACTTGAAACCAAAGCTGCCCATTTTTGTGTAAGCTATAAAACCCCCTCCTGACTGCAATATTATCTTTTCATACATGATTTCAATTTTTATATGTATTTTCATACAAGATTTTAAGATGGGAAGGGTGGCTAAGCCTAGATCTGTCCCATTGTATGCAATCCTGAATGTCAGAGCACACCCTGCAAATATGATGCTAACTGACACAGGGCAAGACACATATCTGTCCCTATTTATGGGAGTTATGTTTATATTATGGCATTTTTAAACATAGGTTCTTTTTCACAGGTCAGTTTAATTCTGTGGACAAGCATAATAATACTTATAATATCCATAGCCTGAAAAAAAATCAAATTTTGCTCAATTCTACAAGCTTTTAATAAAGAGAGGAGAGTTTCAGAGAACTGCTTTGGCCTGTGACAACAGAGGAAGAGATGTGCTCTCAGGAACATGAACTATCTTCAGCATCAGCTTAATTAAGGTAACTCAAATATGATGCAAAGATTCTTATTCTAAAGATGAATATTCATTCTTGTGGTAGTTTTACTTCTTATTTTAAACACAGTTATTACCAATTGGCTGCATATCTTAGAATGACTTCTGATTATGTCAATGCAATTAAATATTTGGGGGAGGAACATTATTAGATATCACTCATTAAGAGCAGGACAGATAGCAGTGCAATTAGGAGCCATACAGTCTCTTTCTGATTTTTGTTTGTTTGTTTTGTGTTGTTTTGGTTTGATTTTGTTTCATGCCCTGTTTCTTCCCAGAGTCTCATTCTTTTCTTCTCTCTGATACTTCTCTGAGCTGGACAACCTAGTCTGATTCTCCTCTATCTATCTCCTTTCTTCCTGGGAAAGGCTGTTGAGGTCCACCAGGCACCTCATGAAATGGAAACAGGAATCTCAAGTATTTGAAGTTCCTCCTGAGTAGCACAAACTCCTGAGCATGGGCAAGTGAGTGTACTTATCCTATTAGATATCAGAGGACTCCCAGAAACTCAGTGTGACCTCCACATCCTCATTTGTCCCCAAGCAGTCTACCTAAAAGTAGCTATTTTTGGCATCCTACTCACAGGATAAGTTCTGACCTTGGTCATCCAACTGAGTGATGCCAAACCAGAGGAAAAGGGCCCCCAGAAGCTCTTCTACTCATTGAGACTTGTGCTGTTTTTTACAGGAATTTCTATGGATAGGCTAAGGAAGAGCAAAGGGTGTTCAGCCAGGATGTGGGAAATTCCAGGCGCTGCGTTTTCCTGGAGGACATGAGACACATGTCCCTGCTGTCAGCTGGGCAGCAGCCATTGGAGCACCAGCCCTGAGGTGGGTGCTCAGCCACAAGGAGCCTGGTAGCAGAGGGACTCAGATCCGACGTGGCGGTGCAGGACCCATGAAGGCACAGATTTCCTCCTGATGCTTGAGAGGCAGGCTGCATGCATTCCTCAGGTATTTCATAAGGATCCACGTCTGCTGTGGTATTCACCTGGATCAGGAGATGGTCATTCCCTGTCCATCACGGTAATCCTTCCCTAAATGCAAAGTCCAGAAACTGTGAAACTGGCATTTCCTACAGCTTTTATTTTTTTTCTTCAAAATTCATAGGGAGATGGTAATCCCCTTATTTGGATAAGGGGAGCTCAATGCAGTGAAATACAATAGTTGGAGCAATAGGTCGAGTGCCCAAAGTGAAACCATGTTTGCCTCTGAGGTCGGTGTCAGAAACTCCTGTGAAACAATCGTGTATGCGGGAAGAAAAAAAGAATCAAATTGCAGGGAAAAAAATTCATTTTGGATCTCCAGTCTTGCATGTAGGACTTAATTATAAGTGTATTCTTTACAGACGAGTGGACACATCATGGATTTTAAAAAGGGGCGGTTTCAGAGTCCATGGAGACTCATTATGGAGCAAGGTCAAGCATCAAAGGCAACATCTTAGGGCTGTGTTTGGGGGGAAGGGGTGCCAAGGGGCTTCTCTGCAGTGGGTATGTGGGCTCATCATCGAAACCCTCTTTGGCAGCTCTGAACATCAGGGTTAGTAGGTTGGTCACAAGCACCAGTCACGCTGTCAAAAGTCTAGCAGTAAAATGCAGGTGTGTTACTGGCTGGTACAGTGAAGCCAGAGAGGCTTGGCAAATAAGGTGACAGGAGGACAGCACAAAAGAACAGGCAGTTTTTGATACAATCCCTTTGTAAACAGCAGTCCTTCTTGTAAGATATGTCAGATCTTCAGCTCTCTGTGACATGAAAAATTCTCTGTCACAAATGAGTCATATTTTCACTGTTTCTTCTCTCTGTTGCTGCTATATGGAGCTCCCTCCCTAAAAGGAACTGCATCCGGGATGTCACTTCTGTTCTCTGGCCTGGTTAAACATCTTGTGAAGCTGCCCTGGAGCCTGTCAGAGTCATTGTCATAATTTTTTCTTCTTCCACTTCATTTGCTGCATCATTCCCTGGAAGGGAGTCCGTGCTGTTCAGCTGCTGATGAGCCCCAATGTCAATCATATCTCTATAAACCTCATTAATCTGCATCCCCTCCTTGGTGATCTTGACACGTGGGTCCCCTTGGCTTTCCTCGCAGTGACGGTCTGGCTGTTGCTTTCTTCCAGTTCCGCAGTTGCAGCTACGTCTTCTCCTCGTTCATGCTGATCACACACTGCCCACACTGAGCTCTTCCCCCAGAATTGCCCACTGACATCCTGCCAGAAGAGCAGTGGCAGCTGTATTGCAAGCCAGCTGCTGTTTTCTTTATTGTTAATATCTAAACACACTTGGAAGAGACCTAGCTGAGACCAGGAGACAGTCCTGTTTTCAGTTTATTTGGTATTTCCACCATTTCTAGCTCTCCCAGTCATAGATGTCCATAAAGGCATGTACATGATGAGATGTAAGATTGTTTCAGGAACATTGACTTGAGTCAGTCAGCACTTGATGATGGTCCATGTTCCCAGGGGTTATTTCAGTACAGTCTTAGCTGCAAGTCTGCAAGGGAAACAATTCTTACAGAAATCCACACTCTACTAAGTGGTACTTTTTTTTTTCCTCTTTAATACAATGTCTATTTTATCACAGGTCCAAACAGAGGGAATTAGCTAAAGTTTCCTAGGGTTCATGTGTAAAGTCCTGGTGGCAATGAGACAAGGGACTTCTATGGGACTTTCAGTACCGGCACTGCAGGCCCATCAGGCCCAGTGGAGCCTGATAAGAGATCATCAGGTTCTCTCCCTTCATCTGTGCTCCTTTCATCCTTCAGAGCCTGTGTAGAATCCTGCCATGCAGTGCCCAAACACACACGGAGACTCTTCTCTACCCTAGTTACTCTGTGGTAACGATGGAGAGCCAGCTCAGCCTCAGAAAGGCTCCTTGTGTACGAGATGGTCTTCACTGAAGGGACGTGTTGAGGGACCTAAGTGACAGTAATTACTGTAGAAATGGAAAAACCACTTCCCTTTTTCTGTAAGAAGCTGGAGAGCCTCTCTTTGAGTATCATTTCACACCCACTTGACTATTGCATTGCTAGTGGCCTGTACGAATGTCTGGGAGGTCTGGCCAAGGTGCATATTTCCTCTTTGCGGGGTGCTATGCAGGTGCTGTACTGGTCTGGCCCTCGCTGCAAAGGCCTCTCACAGCCAACCTGCCTGAGTCTCCAGAAACAACTCGACTCCTCAACAGCTTAAGCACAATTAAATGCAAAGCTCCAGTTATGTATGTGTTTCGGCTTTCTCATTTGCTCTTGAGCTCACTCCCATTAACTCCCATCTGCTCCCATTGACAAGTTGCAGTGCTTCAGAAACTAAAACCCTGGGCTGTGGAAAAGCACCTATAGTCTTTACCGTGGCTAGCAAAGAACACGCATGGAGTCTTACTTCCCGTTCCACTGAGACTGTACGTTGTTCAGCAATGCAATGACAGTGAAACAATTCTTCCCATGAGCATTAATGAATAAATCAGCTCGAAAAGATGTTGGCTACTTTATCTGTGAAACCGAGGGTCCAACCATTATCAGGCCTTTTTGTCCTTCACACTTGATTGACTTGACTGATCCTAATTCAACTAAGGAAGATGATACTGAAAAATGAGACTGTTCAGAAAAAGACATTGAGAACTCTCGCAGTAAAAGATTTATGCTCGGTGATCACTCTCATGGATGAAGCAGACAAGATCTTTTTGAGCAGTAAACTGCTATGGAAAGCCCACATCCTCAGCAGATGACTGTTAAGGGTGTGTTTTTATTAAGTCCCTGACATGTCCTCCTCTGTTTTGTTATTTGTTACAGGAAAAAATTACTTCACTATCCCTTGAACTCAGTCATTTCACCTATGAGGCTGAACACTTTGCGTAAAATTTCTGCTAAAAGCATTTTTGCTGCTTCTCTCAAATAGTCACATTTTCCTCCCCCTCCTCCTCCCCCTCTTCAGATGAATCAGGAGTCAATCAAGGGTGAAGGATGGCAAATGAAGTCATGACAGTGGTTTGTGGGCAGGGAAATAAATTATTGGGATAGGAGCTCCAAAGTGACAGATTGAGAGTGACAGGCAAAGGCATGTTACTGGACTGCAGAAGGAGAGCTGCGTCCCCGTATGACTGCCCTGATTTTCGTACATTGCTCAGTTTAGCAATGTATGAAACCGTCCTCCACACGGTTTCTGACCTGAGTGTATCTCTTGTTAAATACATCGCTTCTTTCTCCTTCAGCTGAGGCTGTGGCTGTATGGGACCATGTGTTGAAGAGCTGTCCTTTTCATTCCATTTGCCCTTCTGTATATTGCTATGAGGCTGGAGCGATGCTGCCTTAAGGACGTGCCCTTGCATCCTTCAGCCACACTTGTGAAGTGCAGCTGTTTGTTCACTTTTGCATGACCTTTTTGGTTTCGTTTTATACGATTTTTCTGACATCCTAAAAATTGTGCCCCTGTTCCCTAGTCCAGTTTGCAGAATGAGTTGTGGGATTTCACGCTCATGTTCTGGTTTCACAACTGGATGTCAGGTGGAGAAGGGTGATCCGACTGCCCATGTGTCCTCCAGCCCTCTGTCCCCTGATGCTGGCCTGCAAAGAGACTGTTGGCTATTTATATGCAAAAAGAAATAATTTGTATCAACCAGAATTCCTGAAATGCACACAGGTGCATTCGTGAAACTATCAGAACAATTACATTTTCCTCAGCAGTAATGCTCTTTAATAAAAATATGGAAAAAAAAAACAGAAAGAATTGTATGTAACTTAAATTGTGCAACCCTTCCTCATGATAATTAGAAGTTACTCACAGGAAAAGTCCCCTTAGTCCAAGCAAATGTATTCAATTATATTTATTCAGCTAGGAAGCAGATTTGTTAATCAAGCTGCCATTTTTATCTGACCACAATTATTCTTTTTCATGGCTGGAATTCCTCGGCTCTCGTGGGACACATTTCTGCCATGGTGTCATTTACAAGAACTCACATCAAACCACTTTATCATCTGTCTGCAGTGTTTCATTGCTGTTATCAAGCAGTAACACAGCTCCAAGAGGCAACTATTGTGATCCCAGAAGACTTTGAATTTATGGCTTCAAATGATCAAAGCTGTTTCTACAAACTATTTGAACTCGTCCTAACCACTTGGTTTTGCTTTGTTCAAAAATGAGCAGGTTATTGCTAAAACCATGCCTAAAGTGATATGTTTTGACAGCATTTTCAGCCACTAGCAATTTGACTATACAAGATATTCCTCATAATTGGAATCAAGCAGCGACTGACTTGAGAGATTAAGCTGATATTTTGTGGCAGGACTCTGCTTCCTTTATATGATAGATTTATTCTGGTTACAGCATTTCATTTCTCATTAAATTAGCCAGCCAACATTCACAAATGAGGCGATTAACTGATTTGGTAGTAATCTGCTACAGAGCACCGTTACATCTTTAAAATACTGGTTTATTTGGGGGCCGTGGCGAGCCAGCTCTTTCCTGATGAGAATACTGGCAGGCAGAGTCCAAGCCAGCTCCTCTGTGTTTATCTAGACATAGGAGCTGTCCCACTTTAATTACACTGACACAGTTTAAGTGACACACTCACCCCTAGCATTGATGCAATATAAAAGAACTTATGTTATTACAGCTGCTCAGGTCCAGGAGATACCGCAGTCAGTATCAGACAGCTTCATTCCAGAGCAAGTATGCGGGCACTCGAGTTTTAGCTCATAAAATCCAAGTTTAAACTGGTATTTAAATACCCCCCCCCAAAAAAAAACAACACCTACTATCTAAATTAAAATCAAACAAACAAACAAAATGCAGGAAAAATGAGACTTCAAATTGCAATAATTTTATTGGCAAAATATTTGTGGATCAGACATGGGAGCCTTTTTTTCCTTTTGGAAACAGTAGTTTAAGCATCGGATATAGAGATTCTGATGGGGAGGACATTGCAGCATGCCATCAGCATGGGTGTTTGCATACCCGTTTACCTGTACCCCCAGACACCAGGTCAACCTATTGCTGCCCGTGGGGAGACACCAGGTCTCATCCCATCTGTGACTTGTTTTCCTTCCCAGTAATCCGGGAAAGCTGAACACCAATTTCACCTCTTGCTTATTTTTGCAGACAAATAAGCCTTGCGGCAGCCTTGTGGCATTACTGCTCTCTCTTTACTGCTAATTAAGCAGAACTGGGGGCTGCTGTCTGATACTGAAGCCGAATGGCACAGACTGGCTACATCCATGCTACATAGCCCTAAACCCTGCTCTTCCATCTGGAGACATTGTAAACAATAAGACATTGTTATTAATGTGTGTGTGGGTTATTTATTTATTTATTTATTTCTGTTGTATAAAATAATGTAATATCTGTTCTGCAGCCCACAATAATGGTGTTTCATGGCACGAAACAGGGTGGCTATTGCATGTGCTAGGGTGGGCAGGAAGGATGCTGGAGCTGCAGAGTGCTGGGAAGGTGTCCTGGTGCTTCTGTCAGCACATGGGGCACAGCCAGCATACAGAGCAAAGGGGGGAGTCAGTCCTGCCTCCCATCCATGCCCCTCTGCTGAGGAAGGTGTCTGCAGGTTCCTCTCTTAGGGGTATTCCCTTGGCTCCTCACTTGGTTATATTGCCAGGTCTGTGTGTGAGGCTATTCTGCCACCTCTCTGTAGTTGCAGGAGCTTATGCTAGAACACATCAACAAAAGTGATTTAGGATTGAAACTGTGCTTGAAACTCCTCTGCTTTCATTTATAAAAGTCATTTGCCTCTTCAGTTCTTCTTCCATTTTTTTCTTTTCTCTCTAGTGTAAGCCACATTGTGATCTTTGCTTTGTTCGTTGGCATCACATATGGAATATTTCACCATAGGTTACAAATCTCTTCACTCTCCTCTTCCATATGTTTAAGAAGAACAAGTTTATGTGAATTATCTACAGCAGATAATTTCACCTCAGCACAGAATCTAAAAATAAAGCAGAGCCCACATTCTGCAGCTAAGGAGGCTTTAATTAGGTGTGACAATAGCATGAAGAATCTTTCAGCTCTGCAATCAGAAGTCAGTGCTCTGAGTGATAATTGCCTGCTAAAATGTTCTGTTAAGAGAAGAAACTCAACTCAGGGCATGCATCTGTTTTTCACATAACAGGTTTTGGACTGATTAACATTTTGGGTCAATCTTGGCTTCCTCAGGTATTCTCACTGTGTTGCTATAGCGGGTGCATCCTTTCAGGCACTAATGTAAAAGGAGGACAGTGGAAGTCTGAGACCCCATCAGCAGCGATTTCACAGCGACGCCTTTGGAGCTGACAAATGAGATGGTTGCTTGCTGAAGATTAGTGACAAAAGGGCCAGAGCGTGACAGAGGACACCTCAGTAAAAGGTAACATGAGCAGGGCAAGCCTTCCCTTTCTGCTATGAAAGCTGATGGGGAGAGGGGCATGATCCAAACAGAGAGACTTCTCCAGAGCCAGATGCTTTTCAGTGATTACATCTTCATTAGGTACGGTTCCTGGCAAAAAAACAACAAATTCTACCGACCCACCACGATGGTATTTCAGGTGGTCTGAAGATCTGGAGTATAGTGCTAGAGAAACCAAACCCTCATGTCCTGTTTCCCTCTGCTAACCAGAGGGCTTTGCCCAAATCCAGGTCATTTTCTCAGACCCTCCCCCCACTATTTTGTCCTTAGATAAATTCAAGTTTTTGACATGGATAATACTGTGAACGGTGAACAGAGATGAAGACTTGTCTTCTGTTCCGCCTGCCCAGGCAGAGAATGGGAGCCTCCAGTGGCGCTTGCAGCGGAGGCTCTGATGCCGTAAACCACATAAACCACCACAGCTGAATGTGCCAGCGCTAGGCTCGTCACAACCCTCATTTGTGCCGACCATGGGGATGTTCTCAGCGAGCTTACCAAGGGAGATGCTTCATCTGCGCTCTCTTCTTAACTCATGCATATCATTCAGCCACCGCGGGGAGGGAAGAATGCAGCCTTTTTCAGCAGGGAAGACAAATCTTCAGGAAAGGTCTTTTAAGGATAAGAAACTCCTTCTCTCCTCATGCCACATGGGTGGTACTTGGCACTTCAGACTGTAGGCAGATGCAAGCACAGCGTGCCGGAGCACAGGCAGAAATAGGGAATTTATTGTGCCCATAGGAAACACGGATGTATCCTATGACACTGACTGGGCAGTCCCAAGAGCCCTCCAGCAGCAGCCTCATCAGATGGGCATGGAGTACCCGAAGCTTTTGCAGGATGTGATCCAGACAGCAGGGAGCCGTGAGCCAGGCTGCAGGTCTGGTGCAGACCGTGACCATTGCAGGAGGCAGGAGGGTATCGCAAATGCTTCATGTGCAGAAACCAGCTCCATGCGTCCTCCGGAGTGGGACTTTGTGCATTTGCCCAGGGGGACTTCATAAAAATTAATTGACTTGCCCAGCATTAGACACAGATCATAAAACTCCCATCTGATCTCACGCCTGCTGCTGATCTTAGCAGCTGATGGAAACAATGAGCTCTGGCTCTCGAGCAACATCACAGAAAGCACACAGATAGTTGTAGTGCAGGCTGTATGTTTTGATCAGACTTCATACTTACAACTATAGCACTCTGCCTGTCTCACAAAGCTTAGTCCCCTAATAGGAGAAAAAACCTTGGGCAGGGCTTTAAGCACAGTGCAAGAGATAGAGATTCTTATCTGAGCTACACATGTGCAAGGCGAGCAGATTTGTCCATCTATCTGTCCTCTTATCATTTATTTCTTGTTCATTTGAAATAAACTTGTAGAAAAAGAGAAGAGCCTGGAGAGCAGCCAGGCAAGGAACAGAAAGCTTTGCCATGCACAAGTCTCACCTCTGCCTGATAGGTCTGAAGCACCATTACAACTTCCCTGGCAGACTCTGACACCTACCTATTTCCTAAACTCTAGGAAATGAAAGGAAAAGAAGACTGTTCTACCTAGAAAGCTTGGGAAGCTGAAGTCTATCAACTCTGATAAGTAGCCCACCACAAACCATCTATTTGTTTGTAGAACGTTAACTTACACATAGAATTACGATAATTATCAAGAAAATTGGTCAAAGAGATACAAATAGAAAGGCATTACGAATGCATTGATTTTTAAAAATGTTCGCTAAATATTATATGCATTATTTAAAATTAATCTATATCCTGGTGCCTGTGTTTTATATTTCAAGTTCATTTGGGGCAATGACGCTCCATTTCGGCTTTGTACAGCATGAAGCATTTCCTTAATATTACAGAATCGCACAGAATCACAGAGCCACTGAGGTTGGAAGGGACCTCTGGAGATCTAGTCCAACCACTGCTCCAGCAGGGTCACCTAGAGCAAATTGCCCAGGACCTTCCAAATGGTTTTGAACATCTCCAAGGAAGAAGACTCCACAGCCTCTCTGGGAAGCTTGTTCCAGTGCTCCGTCACCCTCAGAGTGAAGAAGCTTTTCCTTAAGCGCAGATGGAGCTTCCCATGTTTCAGCTTGTACCTGTTACCTCTTGTCCTTTGCCAGGCACTGCAGAGAAGACGCTGGTCCCATCCTCTTTGCACCCTCTCTTCGGATATTTAAACATGTTGATAAGACCCCCCGCGCCTTCTCTCCTCCAGGTGGAACAGCCCCAGCTCCCCAGCCTTTCTTTGGAGCAGGTGCTCCAAGATTCTTCCTCATCCTAGCAGCCCTCTGCTACGCTGCGCTGGCACCCGTAGCTCTCCATCCCCACGGGCCTGCGTGCTCCGTCTCAGTGCCACCGGCACCCACCCAGGAACCCATCTGCTTGTAGGGACGGCACGGCAGCAGGAAACCCTTCTCCCTGCCACCATTTCACCGCCTCTCCGTTTTCTTTCTTTTTTCCTAAAAATTCCAAAAGTAGGGGGTAAAAAGCAATGGCAACGCTCGCCCGCGTGGCCAGCAGGGTGGCAGCGCGTCCCCCGCGCGGGGACAGCGGCGCCCGGAGCCCGCGCAGCTCCCGCGCGGGGCGGCAGGGGGCGCTGCGGCCCGGGCGCGGCGGTGGCGGGGGGGGCGGTGGCTGCGCCCCCCCCCGCCCCCGCCGCTATAAAGCAGCCGCGCGCAGCCCCGCGCAGCCCCGCTCCGCAGCGCGGGCACCGGCCGCGGAGGCACCGGCGCGGAGCCAGGTGAGCGCCCCGGTCACCCGCGTCCCTCCCGGTGCTGCCTCCTGCTGCTCCTCCTCCTCCTCGGGAGCGCGGACGGGGCCGCGGGAGTCGCGCCCGGGCGCTGCCCCGTTCCCGGTGCGCGGGGGGATCGGGGCTCCGCGGGCGTCTCCTGGCTGTTGGTTGCGGCTCCCTGCGGTGCCGGCGCGTGTCGGGATGCTAAAATAATCACTCGGATCCTGTTTATTAACGTGTGGTTATCTCAGTTCTTGAGTCCATTCAGCCAAAAGTTTGGAGAAAGCTGCTAAATGGAATGGCCGAGGGGGGCTTTGCAGCCTGGATGGGGACCCAACCTGCCCCCTCTGTGTTGAGTGTGATGCTGCAGTGGGGTGCGGGGTGCTGGGGGGGTCGGGGACTGCGGGGTGCTGCTGAGCGCTGTGGAAGTGGAGGGTTTGGTGCAAGTGTCGTGTCTGCATTAGAGTGCTAAAAGTGCAATTAAACTCTGCCCTTTTGTGGAACTGAACAGCATTTCATCATTATTTCTTAAGAATAATGAAGCATAATGTAGCAGCTACTGTAAATGATGAACTGCTATATAACTCCTTTAGGAAGTGAAAGAACACCCCCATGTAAGAGAGGGCAGTGGGCTGACATCCCCCTGCTTGGGTAGAGCACCCTCTCTGAAGAGCTGTTCATGTAGTTTCCAATTCTGCTTTTTAGATGGGTCTCAGAGCCCTTTTATATCTCCCTGCCTCTTGGCCTCTCATCCTACCTTTGCCTCTGTTTCCTGCTCATTCCCTCCCCCTTTGGCTTCCATCACTGCCTCTGGATCAAGGGATGTGTGGGGAGGACTGTGTTCCCAAAGGGTGCCTGGGTTGGGTGGCCGGGGATCCTGGATCACTGCAAACATGAAAAGGGCAAGCCAGCAATATTGCCATTTATTGCTGCATTAAAAACTTTGAAGAACAAAACATTAATATATTTCGTGGTAATCCAAGCATTAGAACTGTTTACTGACATTAAGGTAGCAGTAGCAAAATAATTAAATGTCAAGTGTTGGCATGCAGGTTATTAGTTTGCAATGGATGACTGCATTAGGGATGCACTTGGCAGCAACTGAGCTGGGTATAATATGATGCTTTGTTTTGATTTGTAGCATCACACAGAAATTGTTTTTATACTCTTTTCACTTTATGCAATGTTTATGGATTTTGTGTTATTTCTCTCTTCCAATTGGAAGCACGCATGTGGGCTTTTCTGTATCTCCGTCTGCATAAGCTCCTTACCAGCCTGTCCTTTGGATTGCAATTAAATATATCTGACTACTTGCCTCCTATCTCTGCAGTCTGGTAAAGAAAGCAGTACAGTCTGGTGCAGGAGAGTGGTAGCACCGAGCAATATGCATGAAGAGGCTTGTTTGCTCACTCTTCTTTGTCATGACCCAACAGAATCCAGCCCTATTTGAATTAATGTGCAAAAGCAAATTCTGTGAGCGATTCTCAGCTCTCAGAGTTTGAGAGTCTCTACCTGAGACTAGCAGGATGAGAAAGTGTTTGCAAGGCTTGAGCCTGTGTGGTTTTCTTAAAGTAGTTTGACATATTGGCACTTATTTTTGGTACATTCATTTCTTCAGGGATAGAAGTAGAGATCTGGGTACTCATCTAAATCTGTTTCAAATGTTCAGAATGACAGATGCAGGTTTGAGTCAGACGCAAACCTAATGTACCTTTACAACAAGGTTTCTAATAATGATAAAGTCTCAGTAGGATGTTATCTATTGTCTTAGTGATTGTAATGCACATGAACATAGCTTAAACCTCTTGGCCCAAATATATCAGGAGTATATATTTCTCTACAAAATAAATGCACGGTAAATAATGTTTGATATGTAGCAAGGTAGTGGAGAGGAGAGCTAGCAGTACTTTTGCTACAGAGACAGGACCCTGAATGGGATGCTAAGATTCATTTTGATTAATCATTTGATTAAAATAAACACTTGATTAAGCAAATGCTTTCTCATCTTATGATAAAATGCAGTCCTTCAGTTATTTTTAATTGTGCTGGCTTTGTTTAAATGTTTTTTTTGGGAAATTTTAAGTAGTTGAAAGTGGAAACTAGTATAGAATAGCAAAATATTGGTGTATGATAGGTTTTCTGCCTGAGCTTGCAGTTGCAAATGTAAATCCTTTGAAATAGTCTTCCTTCAAGACACTAATTCTGATGAATTTTTGTATAATTTATTCATGTACTAGCCTAATATAAATGACATTTTAATGAGCTTGGTAACAGTAGCATCTTTTTATTGCTGAGCATGCATTTGATGCTTTGCCTTCCAAAACCTCTGGTTGTCCTGTTCATTGCCACTATGCAGGTATCATCCTGCTGTGTTGAATTTTCCATGAGGAAGTAGGAGGTGGAGAGGTCAGACACTTCACCCAAGGTTACAAAGGGACTGTGGATGGAGAAAAGCATTTTATTCTAGCTGAGATATCTACCTCCAACATCTGTAGAAATGAGTTAATCTTCATAGGCATCTGAAGCAGCAGCAGCTCTCAGACTTCTTACATGTGACTTTATTTTCAGGTCAGTGATTTTATGCAATCCTCGAAATTAGCAAAAAATATAAACTGAATAATTCCTTTGGATTCTCCTCCTTCCAACGAGGGACCATGACCCTTAATTTCAGCAATGATGGTGCTGCTCCTTGCATGAGCCGCAGGGCGATTCCACCATGTTATTTGTATGCCAAGAGATAAACTTCCTAACAGCTAGTGCATGGGAGGCAAAGCTAGAAGCATAACTTGTTCTTTTTCTTAGCACAGCTGTGCATTTCACTTCATGGACATAATCACCAGACAGAGGGATGGCTTTCCTTTGAAATCATACTTAGGAAGAAAACAAGCATCCCAAACACAGGCTGGACTAATTAGCTTCTGTGTTAAAGTTTACTTTTTGAATTTTAACTATTTGGTAACTTATCCAAAAAGACCTGGCTTTCATCTTTCCTATCTCTAGAGGGGTGCTTAAGTCAGGGCAAAACACAAAGGCTGCTAAAGAGTCAGCCTGGAAGGCAAGGGTAGTGCTAAGAGCAGGGATGCTCCAGTAGCTTCATCACTCCCTTCAGCATGAGCTGTCTCTGCCAGGTTTGCATGAGGTATGTGGAGTTTTTTTTCAATCCAAGGCAGTGTGTATAATAATCTTCCTCATGTTTATACTGCCAGAACAATTCAGAGAGACTGGATCATTCCTGAGTGGTTTACTTCTGCACTACAGGGTACATTAGTGTTATTGAACAGAAACTTAGATTGCACCGGGGAAAAATAAAGCTTCATATTAAGCACTTCCAAGTTCATAATTTGCTTGTAGCAGAAGCCTAGGAAGGCTCATGAGGGCTTGTGCATGGGGAGGGCAGGCAGGAGGCTGGGTGCTGATAAGAAATTTAAAACTAGGTTGTACTCAAGTGCACTCAGCAGAGCAGTGTTCTTGAAATGAATGTGTTTGTTTTGAGGTACCAGACCCGTTGGGGCTTGAGATTCTTCTCATGTTCCTCTGAAAGGCTGCTTAGCTGTCATTCTGCATGCAATGTGATAGAGTGGTGCACTAAAGAGCAACAATCCAACAATTTCAAAAAAAAAAAAAAAAAATCAGAGCATTAGGGAATTCAGATGTTGCTTGCTAAAGTATTACTAAAATCTTGAACCACTGTTTAGACCAGGTTACTGTATTATGGTCATACCTGAATATGCTGTTTTAGAAGTAATGCTACAGAGACCTACAATAATATTCAATGTGGGGCCGAAAATAGCACTGTTCCTTCAACAAGGTGAAAGGTTGAGAGGCCAAAACAGATAATAGATCTCTCATCTAGAAGAAAAAGAGGCTTTTCTCTCCTTCAGATCATAAAAGTCTAAGAAAACAGTATGTATACTAAAAGAATTACTTTTTACCTAGGCTACCTATTTGCAAGTTGTAAACTGGATAGAAAGAAGTTCCTAAAACCAGAATGGCTAAAAATGTTAATTTTTAGCAACAAGCTGAGTGAAATTAGACTAGGGTATCTTGAAATGTCTTCAGCTACCCATCCTAGATATCGATGGGTCATGCCCCAAACCCCTGAGCTGACTGAGTTACAGCTGGGTCAGAACAATGGGGTCTGTTAATATGCATATTTTCTTAAATTACAATATATCACAGAATCATAGAATTGTTGAGGTTGGAAGGCACCTCTAGAGATCATCTAGTCCCACCCTAGAGCACGTGGCACAGGGTGGCATCCAGGCAGGAAGATCTCCAGAGAAGGAGACTCCACAGCCTCCCTGGGCAGCCTGTTCCAGGGCTCCCTCACAGTCCATCACCTTCACAGTCAAGTTCTTCCTCACATGGAGATGGAACTTCCTGGGTTTCAACTTGTACCCATTACCCCTTGTCCTGTCACTGGCCACCACTGAGAAGAGTTTGGCCCCATCTTCTTTACCTTCTCCCTTCTGGTACTTATACATATTAATCAGATCTCCTGTCAGTCTTCTCTTCTCTAGGCTAAACAGGCCAAGCTCGCTTAGTCTTTCCTCATAAGATGGATGTTCTAGTCCGTTAATTACCATCTTTGCTCTACGCTGGCCCCTCTCTAGGAGCTCCATGTCCCTTGTCCTGGGGAGCCCAGAACTGCACCCAATACTCCAGGTGCAGCCTCACCAGAGCTGAGCAGAGGGGCAGGATCCCCTCCCTCGACCTGCTGGCAACTATATATGTATGGACATGTAAAGTTGTGTGTGTGGCTAGCAATTATTTTACTTTAATAATTTGGTTTAGAAAGATAAGGAAGTCTATAGACTCTGCCAGATGTGCCTGCATCTTTGCTGATGCAAGCCCTAGTGTTGTCAGAGCTCAGAGTCAAGCTAATGCAAACCTCAGGACTTAGGTCAAAGTCCACTGACTTCATGCATGTGAGTAATCCTTTAATGTCAACAGTGCCAGCTGAAGAAATGAAAGCCTTGAGACTCAGTTTGGAAAATACAAGTTTTACACCCCCCCCCCAAGGGACCTGGTGGGAAGGTGGGCAGTTTGCTGTATTTCACCTTTTTGGCTTTTGAGACCAAAAGGGGCTAGGTAAGGTCTGAGTCACTTTTACTATAAGCTGCAGCAGCTTTAAGGTTAAACTGATTAGAGCGGAAACGTAACACGGAGCCTGACAAACCCCGAGCAGTCATTGTAGCCGCTCAGCAGTTTTTAAATCAAATCACCAAAGAGCTGCCCTGTTTGATTGTTCCTGTTACATAACAGCGACGTCTCCGGGATTTTAGAGCAGCCACAAGCAACATGCCCGTTACATAACGGATCCACGTTGCTGTAATCTGCGCTTCCCTGCCCGTGACCCTCGGCAGCTGGGAACAGCCTGTGGGTGGAAAGGAGCCGCCTGTGCTCTCTGGAGGGGCTGCCGGGACACTGCGGAGCAGAGATCCTCTGGTCTCAGGCTCTCCTGCCAGGCACACTTGCTGATTTGGCAGGTTCTCTTTTTCCTGCCAAGATAGAGCAAAGAGGGGTTGAAGCAGAAATCCTGTCCTTAAAAATTTGTCTTTCTCCTCATGAGCAGAGCTTGATCTTCCACCCGTCCTTTTGGTTTCTGAAATGTCAGCCTGCACTCTGGTTTTCAGCTTGAAATTGAGATCATCTCATGACTTTGGCTTTGCATCTACATTCGCACTTGTGTTTGTTTAATCAAGGGTCTGACCTGACCTTCAGGCCATTTTTTAAAGGCTGCTGAAGCAGACACTCCTAAGCCTTTTTTCCTGCCCTGTGGGACAGGGCTGCAGCCTGATGCCTATCTGCCTTGGTGGGGTAGCTCTTTGGGGGAAGAGCTGCAGCCAGGCACCACCCCGAATTTAGGGGCCTCATCTGTCCCTGTAACTCCAACAGAGCACCAAGGCCTCTCCTGTGGCTTCATGTGCTGAGCATGAAGGAGATGAACCAGTGCTATGCTGCAGATGGGACCATGGAGCAGAAGGGAGAAGCTAGCTCCATGTGTGTCAAACTTGATGCTAATGCAATGGATTGACTCTGTAACCTGTTGTGTTGATCTGTTGTCTTAAGTAAGTGTATAAAACAGCGTGGAATAGCATCCAAACAACTGCCCAAGGGGTGCAGGTACCTCCTTTGCTCCAGCTTTCAATTCAGTTCCTGGTCTAGCTTCTCCATAGGAGAGCAGTACTTTGCTCTGATAGCACTGACTGCCTCCAGTGTAATCAGAAGCTTTTGAAGAATGAGGCTATAAAAAAAAATGTTGTGGGATTGTTTGGGGGAAGCATTGAGGTAACTGCACAGAAATCTACCCAATTAAAACCGCAGGGAAATAGAGATGGTGGTTAATGAGGCTGAACATACAACTTAATTAAATGAGTTATTTGGAAAGAAGTAACCTGCCTTGCTGGGGAAGGGAAGGTGGTGGTGGTGAGGAAAACAGCTAAAACACATACAGATTTTTTTATTAAAACATAAGCTTCATTGAAATTAAAGAAAGTTGTGCTGCCAGTTTCCTTGGGTTTTAGATTTTACATCACTTCTCTGAAGCTTGCCACAGATGGTGACCATGAATTGAATGCCACTAACACATTTAGAGTGCTATTTGATTAATTATCTTACCTAAAATCCTATTTATATCTTCTTCTAATACATTCCATAAGTTTTCAGCGCCTTTCTCCACATGAGATCTTTACCCCAAGGGAAAAAACAATGATGGTCATGATGGCTTACTGGGCTGCTTTTCACCTCAGCTGACCTTCTGCCTTTCCCTTTCTTTTCTGTGGCTCTTCCTTCTGTCAGACTTGATCTCTCCTATTACCTCCCAACTGCTCTGCTTGCTCTACAGTTGCATCCTGCTTCTTACTTGCCCAGTTTCTTAATCTCATTATTTTTTTCTTTTCATAATATAAATAAACATCACTGTCATAGCTGATTTCTTTTTTTAATAGTGTAATCTCATGATCTGGTCATATCCCTGCTCTAGATGTTCTTCTACTCTAGTTTCATCTTTGCTTCTGTAGTTTATCTGTAGCTTCTTGTACTACTAGTACAGGCAAGAGATTTGGTAAGAACAGTCCTCCCTCTTTTTGTTACTATAACACATCTTCCTCTTCATAATGTTTTGCATTTTCTTCCTGGCTTCTAGGGAAAGTTTCTTTGTTTTCTGGAGGATCTTGCTTACCCTTTTCTTTCTTCCCTCAGAATTTTCCCCAGGTGATCTCACCATGAACAAATCGAGCTAACATCTCCTTGAATAGCAATGAACTACCCTCATCCCCTCAAAATATAGTATAGGCAGAAGGTGTTAAATAGCTGAATACCTGACTACCTTAATATCTATAAATAAATCAAAACCTGACTAGGTTTAATCTTGTCTTCCCAGTCGTGTACAAAACTTTAGTTTGAACACTGACTTTTTCTAAAGATTCTTCAGAGGAAGAACAGAAAGTATGGATTTTTTGCATCACAAAGCGTTGTATCCTCTTTCCCTACAAGTTTTGCTCTGAGAATTGGGTGCATTGCTTCATTTCAGTCACTTTGAACAAGGACCAACTCACTGGAGCAAATGACAGGAAATTGAGACAGGGCCATAATCAGAAGCACAGGATGTTTAATCTTCAGCATAGTGTTTACAAAAGATTTGATGGTGTCTGCCCTTGTTAACCTACTCTGATTCTAATGAGTCTCTTATTTATTTTCTTTTTTAAAGGTTTCCACCTTGGGATTGTCTTCTATGGCCAACTTCCACCAATGGAAGTAAAATTTGTTTTCCTAACGCTCTGGGTAAGTTTCTTTCATGTTATTGATGTCTGATTTGATCTTACTGTATTTGCAACCAAAGAACTCCTTTGGAAACAGTCTTTCATATTTATGCCAGTACTATTCTAGCCAACAAAAATGTCCTCCAATGGTTTTTATAAGCAATGCAGGAAAAAGGGTCTTAAAAGCAGGCGATGACTCTTGTATTGGTGGAGATTTATTGAACAAATAGATGTAATTTTTCCTACTTATTTCAATTTTCTCTGGTAGATATAGTATATGTTGAATATGTATAGTATATTGAAACTGAATCTGGTTACTTGCTTTGTATTGTGTATTGGCTTCCTAGAATATCAATATCAATAGTATTTGAGGTCTATCACTATGTTTGATTATGGTGTCTTATTCTTGGGGTGGAGGTGAGAATATGGTTCTCTTGCTGGCCAGGAGATGATTGTCATGGCTCAAGATAAAACCATGCTGCGGTGGAACAGGGCTATGCGCACTGTTGTGAAGAGTGGCAGTGCTTGCTGAAGCTGCTAGGAGGTCACTGAGAGCAATGTTGACAAGCCATGGAGCAGAATTAGCCTGGATGGGGGCCGCCAGCTCTCTCATTCATCATACCCCACCAACAGTAATGTGCTGAATATGCTCCCAAAGCCTCAAATGACTCAAGAAAATGGAGCTGGAGCAGCAAAGCTGTGGTGGGAGACTGCTCTCAGGGCTACTCCCAGACCTGTGCCATCTGTGTTTAGGATGGCAAAAGAAGCCACAGGCTGCATCTTCCCTACCTCCCTCCTCTCACAAGCCTTCAGACAGGCTGTCTGGATGTCCCTGACACTGGCCCAGCCAGAGGTAACCCCAGGTTTGCAGAACAAGGGTTGAGCCCTGAGTCAAGCCTTGAGACACCTTTTCTGTGATAATCAGGTTGCAGTGGGACAGCATATTTTGCTGTGGTCTGACTTGCATTGTGCCCAGTTTTGTAGCAAGCTCTGGGGGATTCTGAAGGCCTTGACCAAATTCCTGCTTATTATGTCCTACTCTGAGTAACATAAATGATGGAGTGAGAAACAGTGTATGCCTAGTGCATGCCTCCCTCCTTCTCCTGGGACTAGCTCTGACCTGTCCCCTAAAGTGCCTGACTGGAGAAGATCTAGTGATGCCCAGCCCAGACTGAGTGTCCCTGGCAGGGCTCAGAGTCATCTGAAGCAGACATCCTATCAGTGTAACCCTACTATCCAAGGACTTTGTGTGGACTGTCTTTGGCAGTACTCTGCCATATGCTCTTACAGGATCTTGAGGAGAGATGTCCCACCTCTGCCTAAGTCAAAAGCTGTTTCTCTGGTAACAGAAGCACTGGAATGTGTTTGGCTTTTACATGGGCGATTGAACTGATCTGCTACTGTCTGCTGGGCAGCAAATATATTCTAGTTACAATTCTGCAGCAGTCAGGTGGATGAATGCTGACAGGGAAATCCCATATTTATGAATGTATGGGTGATGTGCTCCAGCACTCTGTTGCTGGCTATAGAAGGAAGGAAGATCTAGCATATCCCTCTTTTGTCTGAGGGGAATCATGTGCAGGACTGAGTCATGCGAAGGATGTACTAGAGAGCCCACTACTATCTTCTATGGATTTTTCCATATACAAATGGCTGCTGGTTTCAAAGCAGTTGTAACTGCCTGGCCTCTCCTTAGTGAGGCTGTAACTCTAACTCAACTGGGAAAGGTAAGGCTGTATAACTTTGTGGAAGACTTGCTTTTTAGACTTGCAAAAAGATGCTGGAGCACAAAAAGAATAATTAGTTGTCCCCTTCCTATGAACTGGACCATATCCAAAATGGGAACTGGAACAGGGAATTTCTCTCTATACAGCTGAAAGAAAGCACAAATAACTTGATATATGATAAATACTGAAGAATCCTGTTGAGTGTTTATTTTTCATAATACATATACATGTGCATAAATGTGTCAATTTCCCAGTTTGGTTCAGGACACTCTTGGTCCACAGTTAAGAACTGTAAAATTACATTTTCTGAATATTGATACAGTTTAACTCTGATTTGGTATTCTCTAATCAGAAAAGCAGAGGAAGTAATTTTAGTAGTAGTCTTCAAAATATAACATTAAACTTTCTCCTTCCATTAAATATGTTAATATGCTAATCTGTTAGATATTGATTAACTGTTCACTATTCTCAGGTATTATGTGAACTAATGCATCAATGATATTTCAAGGAAGGCCTGTGAAGAATGAAGTTTGAAGCTTTTGGTTTCTTAGTCACAGAATGACTAGGAATCAAAAGCCATCAGCTGAAAAAGCTTTGGGAGTCTGAAATGAGTTTGCCATATATAATAAGATTAAGAATATTCGGCTTTTGAGAAGGTGTGGGGAAAAAAATGGGCTAAACCAGTCCACTTTTGAAGTGGAAATCTATGCCAGGAATAGATGTCAAGTAGAGTAAGAAACCCGAGTTAACTATCTTGGGATGTGAATGGTTGCTGCAAACTGGGAGAGTAGTTGTTTCCTGGCCTATTTCAGAGCTGTCTGACAGAACTGAGTATCTTGTTCTGAACAGGCAGAACTGAATGTGTTTAGAAGAGACTGACTTTCATTTTTATTGTACAGATCATAGAGAAAAGGGAAGACGAAGTCCATTTTTCATGTATAGACAGAAGTATAGCCATGTTCAAGTTGTATTTATGTAAAGTTCTATGTATTACTGTCACTGGAGAGACTCTGATATATCACTGAAAAATACTGTTCTGATAGCATTATTTTAAAAATGTCTCCTAATGAATAGATCAAAGTGGTCTACATGGAAAGATCTGGATCAGATGTTCAGAACTGTTCTCTATTCTTATGAAAATAGCTAGTAAAATGGCTCAAATATTTTTTTACTACTCTTTAATCTAAAAGGAGAAATTAAAGGAAGCAGCTTGACAATTTTTAAAGTTACTCAGTTATTTAACACTGGATTAGGGTTGAAATCCCATAGAAAGTCTCAAGACATATCATGCTGCATCAGATGGATTAAGCATGATTCAATTTATTGCATTAAATTCCAGAGGGATTAATAATGTCTGGGTCGTTGTTTCCTAGGCTTACAAATTTATATAAGGCCAGGGAGGACCACATAAATATGTATGGATTTTTGCCTGCTCAGGGCAGCACAAAGCAGCACAGGGTATATCAGCACTAGTCCCTTAATTTCTGCTCAGCATATTTTCCTGAAAAAGACCAAAATATCAGATTATTAGTAATAGAGACTCTACAATGTCACAGGTATACCGTGTAAGTAATGACCCTTGTCTTGGGCAGTCTGTGGCCCCATCTTCACTTCCAAATATTACCAGCATTTCCATCCTGCTGGATTGACAAAGTATCTGATGTTCAAGATGCTGATTCTCTTTCTATCTACTCACTTATAAAATGCATTCACTGTGACCTATGTTGATGAAATACGGGGAATCTTTTAAATCGGGATGTTGTGTATAGTATGGCTTTAATTTGATGTAAATAATGTGAAATTAGGAATAGAAGTATGCCATGTCAGTGCAGTAACTGTTATCAAATGGTGTTGTAATTGCATACAAATGGCCAGGCCTATTTTCCATAATGCTGTGTTGATTGGCATTAATTATGCTGCTGTCTTTCAATGCCTTATTGATTGGGTCCCATGGTAACTTTTCCCTGATGTTGCTTACTACTGATGTCAGTAACTATTCTGTTGTTGCTTAGGTCATCCCACTTACCCTTTTAATATTGATCCAGCATTAACTTTTTGTTGTCATCAGGAACTTCTCTAGTATTTGTATTTTTGTTACAAGCTAGTGTTGGCATTTCAGGACAGATTACTGATACATCTGCTTTCTACTCTTGCGTGCAGGGTTTTTACCTCAGATATTTAAAGTTTCCTCTATTACCAATGGCATAGAAGTTTTCATTAACACTGACGTGAATATAGCATCTTGCATTTCTCTGAATACAGAATAGGAGTAGTTTTCAAATCTATTGGCATTTTCTATTTATTTGATTTTTATCTGCTGTTGCTAATTATTGAAGTTGTATCTTGGCATTCACATGTTCTTGCTGTATTTGGGAAGGTGCTCCTACTGCAATAAGCCTCGCTGCAGGTTTTTTCTTTTCTTTTTTTTTGTCCATCACTTGCTTGCATTTCTGCAGTGTTAATTTGTATTCATTGCTACCAGTATCTTCATTTTCCATCTGTTATATAACGTGGGTTTGTTTTACAGGTTTCTCTGCTACTGTCCTTCTTAGCCAGGATTTTTTAACAAGAAAAAGCATCTTTCCATTACTGTAGCAAACTGATTTTCTTTGGCATGTAATAAAGTGTTCTTAAGCAGATCCTTTTTAATATACTTTTGTATGTTGCTATCTCTTCCCACTTAGCTTTGCTTGTGATTGTTTTCATCTTTAAGAAATTGTTTTTTAAAAAATATGTGAACAAGCAAACAGAATTTTGCTTAAGACTGTATTTTGTTTACCCATTGCAAGATAAATCAGAGCACTATCTATTCAGTCATAGAATTTTAATTAAATGGTTTGTCTATATGAAGTAGAATGAGGTCAAATATAGAATTAGCTAGAGCAGACTTTGCTACTTTTGTGTTTAGACTAAAACATCTAGAGTTTCCCAAGGTGTCTTAAAGATTGTGGTTCTTCCAGAACAGTTTTCTGCCAGAATAAAATTGTCTGGCCTTTTTTAAGGATAAGTGTCAGAACACTTTATTGTCTTCCCTTTCCTCACTTTATGGATTTTTGCCTGACCTCAGCCACTGTCTCATCTTGTGACTTGCAAATATTCCTGATTCTGCTTTTCTCTTTTTACATGATGATGTTCATGGCATTACTTCTTTTTCACTCTCTCCTAAAAAGTACAGCAAACTTCAGCATTGACTTTTGCCACATAGGTTTTTAATCTTGGTTACTTTAATTTAGTAATTACTTTACCATTTTTTTTTTAATAAAGGTGGGTGGGGGAGGCAAAAACCCCAAGCAATTTTAACTCCTTCTGAAAAGGTGAAGTTTTAAGCCAGGATTCAGTGAAACAAATTACATGTTTCTAAGGAAGTTACTCAATTATGAGCAATACTGGTGAAAACATTATTTTCTATTTTTTGCTCTGTAACACTCAAATTATGTAAGTTTTGACGGCTGTTCATGCTGAGATGGAGAGACTGCTGGCTGTCAGTCAGACCTCTGCAGTCTGCAGATGTGGATCCATATGGTCATGGAGAGCAGACAAGGTGAACTTCATGAGTGGCTTTCGGGATGTGGCTGCCTTTGGAGGTGACCGTACAATAACTAAGGTGAAAAATAACAACGGAAGTCAGAAACTAATGTATTTTCCCTCTTGTCTTACATTGTGATAATGAGACTTACTAGAAGTCTTATCAAATGGCTGTTACTCAGATAACTAACAAAGTTCAAAATCTGGCTTCTTGCACTGCTTGAAATAAGGGATTTACTATGTGGAGTTCATCGTGCCAGGATTGGATTCATGCATATTTAGCTTAGATTGAAGGACCTTTATGGGCAGGAGATGGTTTGAATGAGATGACCATATCCAGATGTTCAAGAAATCCACCTAGCCCAGTATTATACTGTGTTCAGCATTGAGGTATTTGGGTGACTGAGTATTTTGAACAGAGAATTTATAGAATAATTTAAATATATTTGAGCAGATTGGAGAGGAAATGAAGTTTCCAGTGTGTAATCACACTGTTACTGTACTGATTCTACAGTGAAGCATGCCAGCTACCACTCAGAGCACAGAATAGGAATCACCCTGTAAATGTGTTGGGACAGGAACACTTCATTCTCCAGGCTGTGTGGCTTAGTCTTGAGACATCCTACTCCATAGCACTGTTTCAGTACGGAAGAAAAATTAACTAAAACAAAGGATATAGACCGAGGCTAAGAACAAATGAACAAATGATCAGTCTGCAGTGACAAAGAGCTTCATAAACTCCTGGTTAGCCTGTGTAAGTAAAGTTACTTGCAAAGAATCTTCTGATATGTTAATTATGTTATTCATACTGTTTTTCTGAATTTCAAAACAAAGCGTGACCTTGATTTCAAAGTAAAAGTGCATGAAAGCATTCTGTACTTATTTTTTCATAATTAATCATGTATAAGCCAATTTTCTGGCAAAACAGATAAATGAGATGTCAGGGAATATGTTTGTAAATACGTTACTTCAAGATGTTAGCATAAATTGTATCTTAGCTTAAAAATGCAGCACTTCAGTTGCACTGTAGAATGACAGTGCAGCATAAAATATATTCTGTACTTATGAAGTATATTGCAATTTTGGTATATCCATTTTTAGCTATTTTAGCGTGGGCCCTGAAATGCATTAGTATCTTCCTTCCCCCTCCTTTCCCTGTGGGCATAGGGAAGTTTTATTCCTCCTCAGTTCTCTGCCAGTCATATTGGTATGCTTCAGATAGCAAAGCTCTGTAAACATCAATAGTTGCAGGGCTACAGTAAAACAAATATCAAAAGGGTAGTTCAAAGGCTGCTGCTCAAACCCAGGAGTGCCAAAGAAACCTTTGAGCACTGGGGAGTCCTGAGCCTTGCTCGGAGTTTTGTTAATGCAGGTCCAGAGATGATTCAGAACATGATGTTTGTTGTTTTCCACCCACCAAAGCATCCTTGAATTTCTTCAGAGAGATGACAAGCTTGCACTACGTGTTGGGCTATCAGGGGTGACCAGCCTGCTTGGACAGGTACGTTTCAGGTGCTGCCAGCTCATGTGGGTTGACTTATTGAGGAGACTTGGCTTCCCACCCAGGTTGATCTTTGCTTGCAGAAATCTGTTAGAGGCAGAAATCTACCCCAAAGCCACATGAGTAGAACTGCCAAAAACGTCCATGAGAGGCACATATGCATAATCCTGAGCAAGGAAGTTAAGGCTGACAGCTGATGAGGGGTTCATTATTGTAAGTACCTCTCGTAATAGGATTTCCTCAATTCTACTGTGAAGTGTTGCAGGACAATATTAAAATTATGATTTAATAGCTTGCTTCAGTTGTCTCTCTACCTCTAGCAAGTCCTGGAGTTTGGTATCCTTTGCCTAGCACTCTAATAGGTTTCAGCATTAGGCTGCTTTTGGCACGTAAGCGAGTGTGATTAGTTTGAGTCTTTCAGGCTTTCCTGCTAAGCTGCCGGGTAGTAGGGGATATAACTTGGATGAGAGAAAACAGTATAGACTTTCTCAGTGAACCAGTTTTGAAGAGTTTTTTCTCAAATGCAGTCTCACATAGAAGCCATGTGATTAAAAGCCTATGGGGAATGAAGCGTAGGGATGGTTTTAAGAAAGATCAAGGGACTCGATGCAATTATTCTGCAGATGATAATTAAAGAAACAGCATCCTCATTAGCATAATATACTAAATGATAAAAAGAATTGGACAGATGCCTAATCTTGAAATGCTGCTTAATTTACAAGTACATATTTTGAAAAGAAAGCAATTGAGGTCTGTTCTCTCTAGCTGCCTGAATCATTGAAGCCACTTATATAACTTTACTTTTCTGTGTGTCTTTTGTCTCTGGAGCAGTAAGATGCATACTCCAGGATACTACCCCAGACTGCTGTATGTACAGGTAATAATATTATACATGACTATACAGTAATTAAAAAAAGCCTGTACTTTTTAAAAAACCTGGGTGACTGCCAGGCGAAGCTATACATTTGAGCAGAGATTTATCTGTGTGGCCATACACAATTGTGAAGGCAGCTACCATGTCAAAATGAAATGCTAATTTCTTTGAATTTTTCATCTTTCTAGAAAAAGGGGGATCACAGAAATATGTTTGAAAACCCTATCTTTTTCTTGAGAATAGCCTAATTCTTAAGGCAGGGGAAATTGCTTTCTGATTTTAATAACATGTTTGAATCAAATGTAGCAAGGAAAAACAGATGGCAACCTCCACACTGAGGTGTCCACAACATATTCTGTTCCTGTCAGATAAAAGCTAGTGGAGTAGTGTTTTCAGTTTCACTTGAAATAGCTTAGTTCTCTTCCTTATAATGTTTATATGGGGTTTTGAAGCAAGCCAAAATCTCATGTAGCCTCAGTGCAGTTGTAGCTTGCAAATAAGAAGGTACATCAGGTCTCAAGACTTAAGGCTGTGGTGTACAGGGACCTGCTTGCACTGCTCAGGGTGTCCTGCTCTAGCCCAAGCCTTGCCTCAGCACTTGGTTCTTGGTCTCTTCTAGAACCCATATGTAGTAGTGCCCTGTATGGCACAGCTATGACTTTGGGCATTTTTACATGCCAGAGAACCTTTTGCAGTGGGAAACTGAGCATGTCTGCTGCTTGAGGGTCAGCATGTTGGAGTGCTAAAACTTGCCAGGCTGGTGATGGAAAGATGTGGGGTGTGTGTTATAAAAGTTGATTGTCTTGTCCATGCTGCTCCTGAGGGTGGTCCCAGTACAAATGGTCCCCTAAAGCAAACTGGAGATTGCTGGACTCTTTAAAGAAGGATTTTGATACCTTAATTAAATGACAATCCTCACTTTGTCCAGCAGTGTTTTATGATAGGTTTGTATTCAGCATTAAGACTGTTAGGAATCAGGATGGATGATTTTACATTTTGGAGTAAATGCTAATAGTGTCCAGAAGATGATATAGTGGAAAGCTGTTCAGGTTTTATCTTAAACTTTGAAGTAATTTGGTGTCAAAGGACCCACTTATTTTATTTTTCTAGTGTCTTAACTCATCAAGCTGAACCTGATCCTTTTATACCCTGCTAGTCTCTTGTACTAAAGTGATAGCTGTGGTGCTGGAGAATAATGAAATATAAAAGGCAGGACTATTGATCCTGTTGACATATGTTTATATAGATTTCCACATAAGGCTTTGAACTTGATTGTTTTAAACTGAATAAATTCGAAGTAGTTCATGCTGATCATCAGCTAGGATGTGTGTTCTGGACAAATGCCTACCTCATTCAGATCTGTAGTTGTGACAAATAAGTTGCACCTCAATATTGTTAGCTGGTCTGATTGCAGTCAGTCCTACAGCTACACAAAATCTTATATTTCACTCTTTAGGACTTTGTAGACTTTCTAAAGGCTTTCTTCATAGGCATTCACATTCTTGTTTTAGTGTCTGACTAGTCCAAATTGGCTGTGCAGTGACAGACAGCTGGAGATCTTCCTCATCTAGGAATATGCTATGGCCCTGTGCCCCTCCAGAGCTGGGAAGTGGTGGGAGCGTGCTCCTAGGGTTGGGTTGAGTCATTCTCCAAACTGCTGCTTTTGGTCTTGGTTATGCTCAGAGAGATGACTATGCCTTGCATATGTGATAAGGACAAAGATCAAACCAGTTTCCTGATCATTCTGGTCTTTCAGTGGTTTTATCTTTCACAGAGAATCTGAGGTTGGAAGGGCCCTCTGGAGATCCAGTCCAACCACTCCCCTCAAGCACACTAACAATATTAGTTCATGGTTTCATCAGATTTTCTTAATTCATTAAATATCAAGAGATACTTTCTTTAATGCCTCTTTTGCATGCATATTATATATATAGCTTTCATATGTATGGTATGTGTGTGCATACGCATGTATGTGTATATGCATAATGTTTTTCTCATCTTTTCAGTTTGAGGCTTTTAAAAGTAGAACTAACAATGGACAGTTGTAACAATGTATTTTTTGTTATGGGATTTTGAAGGAGGGAGAATGAATCATGATTTATTGAACTACTTGTTCTGTCAGCACTGAATTTGTTCTAGTTATCCTTGCTTGCATGTTTTTTGCAGATAAGTGTGGACATGGTTACTTTTCCCAGTGGAAATAAATGGGATTATAACCTGACCTTTATGTACACGTGTTTTTCTAGCGTTAGTATAATCCTTGTTAGATTTTTATCTGTATACATCCAGGTTAAGTAGCTAGGAGCTTCTCAGAAGAAAACTCAGCAATGATCCTTTCCTTCCTCCCATACTATGAGGAGAGACATCTCCTCATAGAGATGTCTTAATTCATATTACATCATTTAATACTGGCCTACAGTCATTATATTTTCTCTTTATGGAGAGAAAAGAATAAAACCCTGACAACCTTAACATTGTGAGCACCCTGTCAATTTGAATACTTCTGCTGGTATGAACCATCATCATGGATAAAGTTGTCTCTGAAGGAATGTGTCAGGCTGCTTCTTGTTTAAAAGAATTTAACTCACAGGAGAGAAAGAAGAGCTCTCCACTGGCACAACAGACCTTTCAAGAACTGTAGGAAACTGGTAGTCTGTTCTCAGTTTTCAGATTTACAATAGCATTCTCCTATTCTCTGCCCTGATACAGATTTTTGCTTTTTCCTGTAAACTTCAGTAGTTTCACAGAATCACAGAATGGTTGAGGTTGGAAGGGACCTCTAGAGATCATCTAGTCCAACCCCCCTGCTCCAGCAGGGACACCTAGAGCACGTGGCACAGGGTGGCGTCCAGGCGGGTTTGGAAGATCTCTAGAGAAGGAGACTCCACAACCTCTCTGGGCAGCCTGTGCCAGGGCTCTGCCACCCTCACAGGAAAAGTTATTTCTCACATGAAACGGGGAAATTCCACCTCCAATTTGTACCCATTATCCCTTATTCTGTCACTGGCCACCACTGAGAAGAGTTTGGCCCCATCCTCTTTACATTCTCCCCTGCAGATGTTTGTACAGAGGGGATAAGATCCCCTCTGTCTTTTCTTCTCCAGGCTAAACAGGTCTAACTGGCTTTGTCTTTCCTCAGAAGATAGATGTTCTATTCCCTTAATCATCTTCATTGCTCCATTTGACTTGTATTTAAACTGCTGTTTCTATGGAGCCAAAAGTGTTTCAATAACAAGCAGAAGAAAAATAGTAGTTCCATTTCTGAATATGGGAAAAGATCAAAAGTATACCTAGAACTTCACTAAAGAATAATTTCCTAAGTACTTCTGAAGAACATATTTGGATATTAATAGATGTTTGTTAATGGTGTTCCGAACAGAAGAAACTTGGTTGTAGGTATGTATCTTGTTTTAAAATGTATGTTTTCCTCAGCTTTCACTGTTAAGGTTAATACCCCTAAATATGAAATATTTTTATTATATTTACAATATGTTTATATGGTTACTTATTTACTTTGTGCTACTTCTAGATTAAATACATCAAACTGCAGACCCGTTGCAGCTTTTAAAAGAAAACCTACATTATTCTATTTTGAATGCTTTGAATGCATGTTCTACTTGTACTCAATTTCAAAGACTACTTTGCTAAAATTTTCCCAGCCATTGGCTTGGCATTTGCTGATTCCCATGTAGTTCTCTAATAAGATAGAAATTAGAACTCTGGGGACTACTGATAAGATGCAGTGAAGATGATGAAACTTTGAAGGATAGGAGAGGGATTGCATTCTTAATATTGCTAGTGGTAGTATAATGAAGTAGAGGAATGTTTGAAGGGATAGGTGAAAGATTCCGTTCTGTGTTGTACAAATGACACATATTGCTATGATGATCAGTGCAATGATAGGCTTGGCCTCTCACTGGGACTCATGAGTTATAGGTTGTGTGCTCTTGTCTGTCCTGGTGGATCATGTTTAGTTGCAATACATTGCTGCTTGACTGATGAAAGGGGAAGGCTGAACTTTGGAAAATGCCCCATTGCCAAAACTTTCACTGCTTACCATCAAAATGAAATATAGTGGAACCTGTATAGTTTCATACAAAGATGAATTGTGCACAAAAAAGTTTTGGTTCAATTAAAGCAAACTGTAGTGTTGTTAAAATGAATACCTGAAACTGTATTAGTAGTGGTAGAATAATAATTATGAAAATCTGGATATAAGCAAGGTTTGCAGAAAGATAAAGGATTTTTTTATAATGAAAGAAGGAAATTGTCTTCAGGAAAATGACTTTCCCTCTTCCTGCCCAGCTATTTATGGGTCTCTTCAAACTTTGCCACATTTGACATAGTATGCTTTGTCTGCTTGCTCTTCTTGGGAAAAAGTAAGTATTCTCAGATTCTCATTCCTGTTGAGAAAATTCTTGGGGAAAAAATTACGCTTGGAAACTTTTTGAGTGACTTTTGCTCAGTCAAGCTTTGAAGTCCATGCTCTCCTCTCCATGCTAGTGGATTCTAGGGCAGCAGATCTTTGTTCCTGGCAGGGACTGACCTGGTTTTGCCACCACTCGCAGTTGAAGCCACCACTGCCAGGTCAGCATCCTGCAGCAACCTTTTTAATCCTGACCTGCCTCGTCTCCTACCATGCCACTCTGCATCTTAAACTTTCTGATGCCTCTCCTTGAACAGCTTACTGGTATTTAACTGTTTTCTTTTTTTTCCCCCATGTACTTTCCTCATATTTTGCTGCCCTAACCACAGTGGAAAGCACAATTGGCTACTCTTGTCTGCTACTGCAGCCCAGGTATTGCTTGCAATCCATCCCACTTTAAATCATGTTACTTCTCCTGGCCTATCATCTCTGCTGCACCTCCTTCAGCTTTAACATCCTTTGCTGGTTTCTCTCAGTGGCCAAGAAAGTAGAAAGTGCTTATCAGATTTGAAGAACCTACATCTTCGCCTGCTTTTCTGTGCTTGCTCCAATACCCCTCTTGGACAATGTTGTCAGACTCATCAGTCTCTTGCCTGTGCTTTTTGCAGCATTTTATTCTAACTTTGTCTATAGATGGGGCACTAATAGAAAGCTTTGCTGTGAGATAAGCTCTCTGATGTTCAATAACATTAGGTCAGTTTTAATCTTGGTTTCCTAATTCTGCAGAAACTAGCAAGAATATTAGAAAATTGAGTTTTCTGCCCTCTGACACAGATATTTTCTGCTAATAGTTATTCTTTTTTCAAAAAGGGGAATCATTTGTCAAGTGAACTCTAAATTCACTTCAGGGTTTTGGAATTTTCATGATTAAAGATAGCATAACAATATTTGCAATGAATATATAAGACAACTTGGGACTGGAATATCCTCACGCTTCAGCTTGCAGCAGCTCTAGCAACTTAAAGTGATTTTTTTTTTTTCCACCTGAATTATACAGCACTCAGTTATGGGCATTTGATTTAGAAGGGTATTTTACTTATCACTTGGAAAAGGTGTGCTTTAATGTATGGTGCTTGAAGCAGGATGGCATTATCTTTGGGAAGTGGGACTTACAAGTTGCATGAGTAAGCATGTATTTCTTTCTGATGATTAATGCTCTAGGATGGAAAACTATGAAAGTCCAATTGTGTGAAGGAAGGATGTTTCAGCAGACAGTCTTCCGTAAGTCCCTTACCTGGAGTATTGGGTGCAGTTCTGGGCTCCCCAGTACAAGAAGGACATGGAACTTCTAGAGAGGGTCCAGCAGAGAGTCACAAAGATGATTAAGGGACTGGAGCATTTGTCATATGAGGAAAGACTAAGTGAGCTGGGCCTGTTTAGTCTGGAGAAGAGAAGGCTGAGAGGAGATTTGATCAACATGTTCAAGTACCTGACGGGTGATTGTAGGGAGGATGGGCCCAGGCTCTTCTCTGTGGTGGCTAATGACAGGACAAGGCGTTATGGGTACAAGTTGAAACACAGGAAGTTCCATCTCCATGTGAGGAAGAACTACTTTCCTGTGAGGGTGCCAGAGCCCTGGAACAGGCTGCCCAGAGGGGTTGTGGAGTCTCCTTCTCTGGAGATCTTCCAAACCTGCCTGGATGCCACCCTGTGCCACGTGCTCTAGGTGTCCCTGCTGGAGCAGGGGGTTGGACTAGATGATCTCTAGAGGTCCCTTCCAACCTTAACCATTCTGTGAAGTCAGCTACCAGCCAGTAACAGTAACCTGTTGACTGGAACAGGTTCAGGCCATTTGTATGGTTACTTGGTTGCTTCCGTTTGTGCCCATTTAAATCCTATTACTGTGTTTCTGGAGAAGAATGGGCAACCTCATTATGATGAGACTTTTATAAAGAGCCTCAGTTCAGCCTCAGTTTAATAGTTTCCCTAACCATTTGAGTGAATCTGACTACACTTCTGGTTCTGGTAGGGTTTGCTGGCTCTTCCTACCTCATCAGCTCATACTGAGAATCCCCTCATGTGTTTACAAGTTGCATGAAAATGTTATCTTAATGGGATAAAGCCATCAGGTCTCCATTTTACTGTACTGAGAACCATCTGTGCCCTCAGGCTGTAACTGGTACAAAAATCTTAATGTTCTATTTCAAATTAGTATGCAATAAATTTTATATTTTGTAAACATCATTAAAGGGATTTGGATTAAATTGCAGGGTTTTAGAAGTCCAAACTTCTTAAAATACTGCTGAAACAAAACTGGCCTATACCATATTCCTGGAGCACAGAGTTTTGAGGTGCTGGAATTATAAAAACTGTGATACCTACATGAACCAAGGTAAGGATTGCTGGCAGTACTTCTGAAAAATGCTGACTTAAGTGACTGGAAGAAGATGCTGTAGGACATAATGGATTTGATACTCTCTGAATCCTGCCTCTTAGCTGGTTGATTATACACAGTTTAGGGGTGGAGTAAGGTGTTGCTGGCTGTCTTTGTCCCTGTTTCCTGAACACCTGAAAGTCGCAGCAGTGACCAGCAGAGCTCTGGCTGCATCTAGCCCACCAAGTGATCAGTCACCTCAGGAGAGTAGCTATCTCCATACAGGAGGGTGAGATAGGGCAAGACAGGTTCCTCTTTGGTTTAACTGTACCAGGCAGGTATAAATAGCTACTGTTCACTAAATGAAGAGGTTCTTGGTACAAATGTTGGACCTTTGTTAATCTGCAATCCTTCTATCAGTTTCCTTTTTCTTTACTTAAACCGAAACTCAATAGTGGAAGAAGAATCCATCTTTCTTTTGGGAGAGCAATTAAACATGTGGACTTTGTCACTGAAGTAAGGTGAGATAGCTTATACAACCTTTTCCTGTAGCTGTAACAAAAGAAAACTTGTGAAAAGTTTAGATGTCAAAAGAGATCTTATTCTGCTGAGAATAATTTCATCTCTGACCAAACTGCCTTTTGCTGCTTTTTACTAGTTTTAGTCTAATAGTTTGTCTCCAGTACAAACTCTCCTCTGAGAGGCCATAGAAAATTGCTTGGGACACACAAAACAGTGAATACAAAATCATCTGGCACACAAGGTGTAATTCTCCTAAAGATCAGTGATAAGCAGAGCCTTGCTCTGTGTGCTACACTGCTTTTTGTAGTTAAGACATCTTATTAGCAGGGTCCCTTTTCAGCTGTATGAATGCTTATTTATACACCTCTAGCTCTTCTCACTCCTAATGGGTCACACAGCAGATCATTCTTCCTTTGCAGATTGCAGGAGGGTGTTCTGAATGACTTGTGCCATTACACAGGTGCTGGCCCTTTCTGTGAGGAATTGTGCAGAAATAACATCGTCTGGCTCCCTCAGCTTTGCTCATTTTTAAATGTTAAGGTCTGAGTGTCTCTGGATGCAATAACAAGCTGTAGAAGGGGTGTGGAGTCAAATGAAGCCTATTACCATGCTGCAGATCTGACACAGCCAATTTAACATAACTGTGCAAGAGAATTCTTTGCAGATTCAACTAAATCTTAAACTGGTACTTCTTATTAAATTACATGAAAATATAAGTGATATGATCAGTTGATCATATGATCAGATATGATCTTCTGTCACTTAAATTGGTACAAACCTTAATTTCTTCTATTTCCTTACACTTAGTTTTTCTAGGTGCTTATTCTAGGCCTTATTCTAGGGCCTTATTATGTATTTAAAAGTGGAATTAATGTAGAAGGAAGTTTCCATGAAAGCCATGTGGTCAACAGGGCACTATGGGAGAATGATCGAGAATAAATTTTAGGAATTCATCAATATCGGTGTTTTGTTTCCTCTTTCCAGATGGCTCTAAGGAGAATGGCTCCTGCAAGAAGTAAACTTGAAGGTGAAGATTATTTTAAAGAGCAAAGTCATCGGGATAGGAATAATGGTTTAAGGATAAGTGGAAATACATAAAGGAAGATGTGGAGAAAAATAAAGTTAGAGGAAAGAGGCTAAAAAGATAATTAGGTATGAAAACCGAAAGGATGCTGAGGGAAGGGTAGAAACAGACTTGGAGGGTTGAAGAGAAAGTGAAATCCAAGAACACAATAAGAGCTTTCAATAAGGGAAGTGAAATGGTCTGTGGGATGATAGAAATAGGTACAACCTAATACAGGCTTTATCTGAGTGGTGTATATCATGGTTTCAGAACAGGACTGGAGGGTATCACAAGACATCACCTTTTTACTCCTTTCCCCAAGGCAGAATCATGTTCATGCTTTAAAATTTTGCTGACCCATTTTCATGTGCCCTGCAGAGAATGCAAACTGCTCATTAATTGCATGGGTACTCTTTTAGAGTGGCTCTGCTCAGGCATCTGGAAATATTTAATTGATACTAAGCATGACTGGAGGTTGCATCCAGGTACTCTTAATAGTCTCTTCAATACGAATAAGTTGGTAAGCAGCTATGTATGTGCATCAAATACCAGTAACAGAATCAGCAAATCAGTCCTTCAGGAGAAAACCTCTCCATGTTCCTGGATTTAAGTTATCTTTAACAGCACTATTAATGATCTTACATGTTGTTTGGTTGAAGGGCACTTGTTTTTTAGAATCTGCAGAATTAGCAATGAAAGTTAGATAGAGAAAAGGCTTGATTAGTAATTGTAGCACCTCTCTGCATTCAGAGATTCTGATTCTCACCAGATATTAGTGATAAGATACATAACCATCTGCAGGTCACTTAACACCTCTATGCTTTTGTTCCCTGTATGCTTTATTATCCTTAGAGCTGTAGCTAGAACAAGAAGACTCATACTTTTAGATGAAAGAGTTTTTATGCAGAATTACCAAAACTTACAAAGATTTCTTGTGTACTGCATGTGCTATAGTGTCCAAATAAGAATATCAACAAAAATAAGAGTGAGAAGAGTCTTGCCTGACTAACCTGATAGCCTTCTATGATGAAATGACCGGCTGGATAGACGAGGGGAGAGCGGTGGATGTCGTCTATCTCGACTTCACCAAGGCTTTTGACACCGTCCCTCACAACATCCTCCTGGGCAAGCTCCGGAAGTGTGGGATAGATGAGTGGACAGTGAGGTGGATTAGGAACTGGCTGGATGGCAGAGCTCAGAGGGTGGTGATCAGCGGTGCAGAGTCTAGTTGGAGGCCTGTGGCTAGTGGGGTCCCCCAGGGGTCAGTCCTTGGTCCAGTCCTGTTCAATTTATTCATCAACGACCTGGATGAAGGCACAGAGTGCTCCCTCAGCAAGTTTGCTGATGACACAAAACTGGGAGGAGGAGCTGATACCCCAGAGGGCTGCGCTGCCATCCAGAGGGACCTGGACAGACTGGACAACTGGGCGGTGAAAAACCTCATGCAATTCAACAAGGCCAAGTGCAAGGTCCTGCACCTGGGGAGGAATAACCCCAGACACCAGTACAGGCTGGGGACCGACCTTCTGGAGAGCAGCTCTGCAGAGAAAGACCTGGGTGTCATGGTGGATGACAAGTTGACCATGAGGCAGCAGTGTGCCCTCGTGGCCAAGAAGGCCAATGGAATCCTGGGCTGCATTAAGAAGAGCATCTCTAGCAGGTCGAGGGAGGTGATCCTGCCCCTCTACTCAGCCCTGGTGAGGCTGCATCTGGAGTACTGTGTCCAGTTCTGGGCCCCACAGTACAAGAGGGATGTGGAGCTGCTGGAGAGAGTCCAGCGCAGGGCTACAAGGATGGTCAGGGGCCTGGAACATCTGCCCTATGAGGAGAGGCTGAGGGAGCTGGGCCTGTTCAGCCTGGAGAAGAGAAGGCTGAGAGGGGATCTGATCAGTGTATATAAATACCTCAAGGGAGGCAGTGCAGAGGACAGGGATGGTCTCTTTTCAGTGGTGGCCACTGATAGGACTAGAGGAAATGGCCGGAAACTGAAACATCAAAAATTCCATAGGAACTTAAGGAAAAATTTCTTAACAGTGAGGGTGACAGATCCCTGGAACAGGCTGCCCAGAGAGGTTGTAGAGTCTCCTTCTCTGGAGATCTTCAAAACCCGCTTGGATGCAGTCCTGTGCCACGTGCTCTAGGTGACCCTGCGTGTGCAGGGGGGTGTTGGACTAGATGATCTCTAGAGGTCCCTTCCAACCCTAAGCATTCTATGATTCTATGACTCTTTCTGAATTAACTGGAAAGCTGTTCCCAAGCAGTTCTAGAAAATCTTTTTTGAGTACTGAGAGCTCCAATTCTCCTTGCCAGACTGGGACAATCTATAGGATTAAAAGTTGACAAATCCAAAGCGGTGCAGGAAAAAATCCCTTTCACATAACTGTGCATTCACTGTGGTATGTACATAGTCATGCACAATAAAAATCAGTAAAACAATTTTTTGGATATGGATTTCAGGACATAAGAAATATGGTAGTGGTCACAGCCAGCAGCAGAACTAATGAACCTTATTTCCATTGAGTGAGTGGCTTAGAATTAGTTCACTTTTAAACTGTATTATACTAAGCCCTTAGTATGCAATGGGGAAGCCACATGCAGGAAAGCCCTTAGAGAAGCCATAATTACAGAGGAAACATCAATCACCGCTGCACCTTATTAGACAACAAGCAATCACCAAGGGAGAGAAACCTTGTTGATGAGGTGAATTCCTTGGTGTCTCATAAGATAATTTCAGTTGCAGCTTTCCCATCATTACGGGGAGCTTTTTCCCACAAAGGTTTTCGGTTACCCTGTAAAGTTAAAGCTGACTTTAACCTTTTTTTTTTTTTTTCCAGATTTTTTTTATAAAAAATTCTCTCTAAGTTCTCTCCGTAAGTTACAAAACTTGCAGAAACTCAAACCTTTTAAGTTGCTTGTATCAGACCAAGAAGTTCAAAAGGAGGTATGCATGTTTCAAGTATAAGCTGTAGTTCTTGAGGACATACTTAGAAGGATATAAAATAAAAGCTCATATGTAAGAGCTTGTTCAGTTTTTAACTGTTGGAGCAGAGATGCAGGAGTGATTATCCCATGTATGCCCTCTCTATTACACTTGTATCTTCCTCCTAAGTATTTGTTTCATTCTGCTATGCAATCCAAGAGGGTAGATCCCATGAAAAATATATTTTTCTTTACAGAAAGGTCATCAAAACAAAATATCAGCAGTGAGCATCTGAATAGAATAAATGGTGGCTGTAAATTAGTGCTGGTTGGCAGCTTTTCCAGAAAGGCTGGAGATTCAGAGGAACTGAGTTTTTTTCTAGACCTCACAGTGGTTGGGGTAAGCCAAAGAGGGCTTCTATTGCCGCTTCTCTGACAGTTTTCTGTTCCAAACATCATATTCACTTAGTTAAAAAGCTGTTCCAGAACTGGAGGTTAAAATACATCATAGCCAACTGGACTTTTTCTTCCAGATAGCTATTATTTTGTAGGAGAAATTGTGTGTGGTGATACCTGTAGAAAAACAGATTTTAATGCTGATTTTAGCTTGTTGCATCTGTTGTCTAAAATATGCAATAATGTATTATTCAAATATTTTTGTGTTAGACAAAAGATTGTTAAATATGCAATTGTTTAGTTAAAATACATTTATTTCTGGAGCAAATATGTGATTATTTTTTTAACAACCTGTCATTAAAAAAACATGTGAAATGCAAAATTTGATCTTGGTAACACAAGCCCTAATTGCTGGTCTGCTATAAAGAAAGCATTTCAGATTCTTATTTTTAGTGGTATTACTTCTATTCCCAAGAGCCATTTGGATTTGTGCTGTTCCTGTTATGTCCAATTTCATACTTGGTTCTTGGGGGGGTGTGTGATATATTCTTTGTGTGTTTTAGCTGTTGTTTAATAATTATAGCTGCTAATATAATCAACAACCAAAATCTAGTAAAAGGATTAAAAAAAAGTTAAGGACTCTTTGCAAATAATATCACAGTTTAAGGCTTTTGCGAAGCAAACACAATGATATATTGTATTAAACATATACTTCAGACAAAAATTTGCCTCCAGTTCAACTTTATTTCAAAAAAAATAATATTAAATCTCAGACCAAATTTTATGTAACGAGGGAGGCATACTGTATGTGCTTTTTTGGCTCTTTTTAAAAGAAGCCCTTCTCTTACTCTTGTTTTCTTAACCATCACTTAAATGGTAAACATCAATTCATAAATACCCCAGTTATATTCTCCTCTTTCACAATGAACATGTGATAACTTTTCACCTTATTGTGAAAAATAATACAGAGCACACATGCACAAATATTTCATAATCAGGAACTGTTTTATGGAATGTAATTATTTTCAATAAACTGTTAAAACCAAAACAAAAAACCCTTCACTTCTGACCATGTATTTACCTGCTTTTCAAACTTACTGCTCCACTGATTTTAAAGGAAGTATCCATCACTGATCTGAGTATAAAAGAGAGAAGGGCTATACCTCTAGCTTTCTTTCAACCATCTCTCTTTGATTTTAATGGTACACATGCACTTTCTATCTATGTTTAATGAGTTTGAAAAGCTTTAAATTAAACTACAGTGGATTGCCATAATACTACCTCCCAAGTACTGTCATGCTCCATTGCTCTTGTCTGCTAAGACTGCCTAATCAGAAAAACAAGCAGTATTTCTTAGAAAAAAAAGTTTATTTTTTTCATGGAAAACAATAAAAACATGTCTGAGAACTCTTTCTGGGCAGAATACTTTTAGACTTAGCCACTACTGTTGCAGTTGTTTAGATGAAGTTCACATTTCCCTTTACATCTCTGTTTTTGTTCAGTATTTTTTGACTTTCTGGACCTAACTGCCATTTGTTTTTAGAGTATTTGAATTTATTCTTTTGCATGTTTTTTGAGAACTCAAACTTTGAAAAACATACTGATTTTGTTGTTCCTTAACAATAGCAGAGACAAACAAAGGAGGATGGACAAATAGTAGGTTTTGTCCAAGCAATCTTGGTTGGATGAAACAACCAGTTTCATCCTAGTGACTTCCCAGGCATGTTTGGGGCCTGGAGAGCCACAGGGAATGTCTCCTGTAGGTGTTTTGCGTGTTGCAGGCACAGCTTGGAGCTCCCCAGTCCTCTTCTTTAGTTTCCTCTCTTCCCTAGAGTGTGTGGGTGGCATCCCTCCCCTTGCCACCCTGCCCTGCTGAGAGCAGCAGTGATGCTCACCTTGTTCGTTTTGCTTTCCTTCCCTTCATCCCGTTTTTATCTTCCTCAGATTTGCTTAGGATTGATTCCTTTTGCAGATGGCCACCACTTTTTTGACTGCTGTTCTTGCTTCAGTTTGAGTCATAGGGTTGAGGGTCCCTGGGCCTGACCCCACACACAGTGAAGGAGGACCTAGCTCATAGCTCCTGCCCAACCTCTCTAGTTTCCCATGCATTAAAGTGAGGCCACTTTCCTATCTTAGAAGAAAAATCCCTTTTTTCACTGTGGCAGTGGGGGAGAGGGAGGAATATTGAATGGTGGCAGCTGCGCAGCCCCTCATGTTTAGCTGCCACACGCTTCTGCAGAGATGCTGCCTGAGTGGCAGGTGACAGCTCTGCACTGGCGCCTTGCGGACTGGTGACAGCAGGAAGGACAACTGTGTGGTGCCCTGAGCCTTGTGCTTGAGTGGTATTTTCTGGGCAGTGATCACTGGCTTTGCCGGGGGATCCATAAGCGTTGCCAGGAACAGCTGGGAACAGACGTACTGGTTTGGCGCTCTGAGGCAGAGCGGGATGAAGCCGCCTCCCAAAGCGCCTCCCCTTAGTGCTGCCGCAGGGATTCCTGCTCCATGAGGTGCGGATCTGGGGGTGCCTGGACTGCTTTTCTGACGGTCCCCATGTGCCGAGCGCTGTCAGAGTGAAGCTGAGGACATGACTGGGGGAGCTGGTCACCGAGTTGGCAGGTCCTGGTGGGTGCCTGGTGCTGTGGGGAGCGGGCTGAGCTGCAGCAGAGCGGGCGCTCTGGCTGCCCTCATTCCCCGCCTCCGCCTTTGAAAGGGGAGCTCGTCCTGGAGCACCATGAGGGCCTGGGTGACCAGAGACCCTCTGACGTCTGTGTGCGAGAGGAAAGACCTGGATCCGGCTCGCTTCCCAAGGGGCATCGCGCCGGGAGCCGGGCAGCGCGGTGAGTTCCTGCCAGCCAGTCTGCCCAGCGCGCACTTGAGTTATTCAATGACTGTGATATAGGCTGCGATATTTAGTCCTGGGTATCATTTCACCCAGGTGGGTGACTGTTCCAGGCTGAGAATAGCAAGATTTGCGCCTAGAGTCAGGTAAACTCAGAACTCATATGCTGCTTTTTGGTCTTTATTAAGACATCAATACAAGACAGCAAATCTCAGTTTGGAAAATTGCAATTAAAACAGTTTATTATAGGTATGACCTCTGAGGCACTGGAACACAGAAATCCTATTTTTAATGTGATGCTCCTGGTACAGACTGGCATAACAGGATACAGTTTCAGAGTGTCTTCTCCGTAGTCACCTTATTAGAAAGGTGGGAAAAGAGGTTGAATAATTGGTATTTTCTCCTTTTACATATTCAGGTTTTAAATGCAGATTTTCTTTTCTTTTTTTTTTTCTTTTATAATATTCAAATGTAATACTGTTAGAACTCCCCATTGCTTTTATCCTTCCAGCAATAGAAAATGTTATTTTTCAAACATTTAAAATATGCTTTGCATACAGCCTTATTCAATGCTATTTGTGTTTGTTGAATCCTTAATTAACATATGGGTTCTCTTGGGAACATCTGTATTTTAAATTATTTGGCTTAGAAATAATTATTTCAGTATGTGGAGAGTACCTGAATATCTAAATTAATGTATTATCTCTTTCAGTATTTGGAAAACACCTCTATGCTGCAGGCAGCTACTGATTTGCAAAATTAGCTCTGAACCTTAGTAATTTTTAACACTTAGGCAACTGTTTAAGGATATTTGTAGCTGCCTCCTGCCCAGCTGGAGCATTTGGGCTGAGATTGCCTTGCCTTGCTGGCTCTGGACTGGATGATGTTTTTGGCTAGGAGCAGAGTTTCCAGCTCTTTAGCAGAGCTTGCAACTGGACTGTGAAGTCAAAGCTGGCAGCTTTTTTATCCAGAGATAAACCAAATTCTGCTTTCTGTCAATAACTAAGAACCATTTACTAGTTTTTATTAGTTCTTTACTAGTGCTTCTCATGGCTTGCTAAGAAAGTCCTTTATAAGTGGGGTCACTGTCGCTGCTGTTCACATTCGAGAACAACAGCACAGGGGATGGGAGTCATTTTGCCTCATTTCAGCTGTCTAAATGCTAAGATGGTCATGGAGGCTCTTAGCACAGTCAAAGGGAAATATGCACAAAGTCATCGTAGAGGCACTCTCTGGAGGAGCTGAGCTGTCTGTCTCTCCCAGATCCTAGCCTAGCTCAGGCTGCAAACAAGTTCATTTGCCCACAAAGAACCAGAGAACTCTTCATAGGGTTGTTGGCAGAGTAGATGCAGTCCGTGTTGGCTGGGGAAAGGGCTCGCACAGCTCAGCTTGATGCAGTGCCGGGTCAGGCAGGCAGCCGGATGGAGCAAACCTCACCTGGGAGGACTTGCACAAGGTCTCTTGGCAGGAGAGTGGCAAAGCTGGGTGCAAAAGCCAAGCCAGAGTGTTACTTGGTAGGATGCCTCACCTCCCTAGCACCAGAACAAATGGGCTTCATTTGTTCTTTCTATGCTCCTACTTGGTTATGGAAAACCTAATTTAAACACAAGTGTCATGGGAGCTTGCAGGAGGTCTGGCTGGGCAGTGTTTAACACAATGGCTGCATGAAGATGGAAAAGCACCCATGCCTTCAGGATGAGAAAAGAAAAAGAAGATGGGGAAATATTTTTTTCCTACAGTTTGTAGAACATCACAGCTAAGATCCTGTTGTGTAGCAAAGGCAGCAGGTGCTTGGCACTGTCAGAATGGTCATGGTGGCCTTAACTCATCTTTCTACAAACAACTAAACCACCCAACATTTGTGAACGCTGTTGGAGCGTGCTCCTGTGCGTGCAAGTTCCTATGGAAACATGATGTAAGAATGTCTAAAATAGGTACAGTGCTTTGAAACAATTATTATTTTGATCTTTCTTTTGCTCCAAATATCTCCTTCACTGCCTTTCTGACTTAACTTTTACCACATTAAAAATGCTTTGGTCGTTATTTGGCAAAAGTGTGCTCCTCAAGATAGCCTGGCTTTCTGTATCTCAGGGTCTGATCCCAGGACTGGAGAGCTTCTGCTTCCATCACCCTCACTCAAGGGAGCAGAAGGTTATTGGTGTAAATATCAAAACACGTCTATATATGCAGAAAGGGGCTTCCCTCCAGCTCCATGTCTTCCCCGTGTCGTGAATGAGACTCTCAGCACCTTTGAGGCAGCAGAGACAGGAACAAGATTTTGCCCAGCTCCTTTGAGGACCATGGACAAGGGCAGGCTAGGAGGGAGCACTAGCGGTTCCTCATTGGGTGCCTCTCCCTGTGCAGAACAGTGGGATGCGTGGAGATGTCCTGCAGGCCCTTTGGAGAGTTCTTACCCATGAAACTGCCTGCTGAGTTCTGCTCTTCTGCAAAAGACTTGCACCCTGGAAACTGAAGACGGGACTGTGCTTTTATTTTTAAAGCATATTTCCATGGTGCTTCCATGGTTGCCAGATACTTAGATAAGTATTGAAAAATAAGGAGCATTGTAAAGTGGGCTTGTCTGTTAAGACAATCTCCCTGAATCTAAAAAGGAGGGGAAAAAAAAAAAGAGTCTCAAGGTTAAAACAGCAAAGTCTCATTTTCAAAAGCTGCCTTTGATACAAGAGCTTTAGAAGAACTTGGGTAAATCACTCAAAGGTTGTGTTCAGAGATAGAGGCTGATTTTTGCTAATTTTTTAGGCATCTGGCCCCAGAAGCCAGTGTGTTAGGCACCAGGAGAGAGCTGCAGATGCATCTTTGGCATTTAAGCAGAAAATAGGCTCTTAAATCCAGAAAAGTGATTGAGGAATTTTGGGGAGGTGCCAAAATCCACTGAGTCCCTCTATTCTGAATATGTAGTTCCTTGGGTATCTATATTCTCCAGACCTTTCCTGGTCTGCAAAACTGTGCACCTGCCCTTTATGTAGGTCCCTGGAGGATCCCAGCAGTGGATGTAATAACAAAAACAGGTTTGAAGTAAAACAGATTTGAGCAGGGGTTTGGACTAGATGATCTCTGGAGGTTCCTTCCAACCTTAACCATTCAGTGATTCTGTGGCATCAGAAAAGTATTTTCCTTACTGCACATCCTAGTGCAAAATGTATGACAGAGTCATGATGGCGCAACTGTAGCTGGCAGCATGATTCGTATATTAAACCGTGTTATTGGTCATCTGAGAAATGTGGGCATCTGTTTGAAACCTATTCCAAATAATCAGGCCAAATTCTGCTCATGATTTTGCATCTGTGTAGCCAGTGGGCAGCATCCTGCATAATTGTACGCTATGTTTTATGTTGTTGTGCATTAAGTTCTTATATGACATTTTGCACACTTATGGTAAGTATAATGGCAACATAAACTCTGTTTTATTTTGTTGTAACATGAAAGGCCAGTACAAGAACTGTGAATCTAATCCTAAAAACAAAACAAAGCTTTACAGACAGATAGCAGTGGAATCAAGCTATTCATTAACCAGACAAATTAAAATGTAAACGCTGATCCAAAAAGGTAGTATTCTGAAGCCTGGAATTTGCATTTTATGTCTTCTAAGACCCTCTTAGTTGAATAACAATCACTGGCATGAGCACTAGAGCAAATATCAACAGAGATCAGAATTACTAAAGCTGGAGCAGCTGTTGGTGATGAAGAAAAAATGTTCTGTGTTTTTTAACATGAAAATACATGGCTGAGATTTTGATTGTGAAGCCTCTTTTCTAATTGCTTTGGAACCAGGCCATGGTAGATGTAACTTTTATGACCTAATTGATAGGTTCATGTGTACACATAATATCTGGGTCATTCACATTTAACCCAAGTAGCCTGGAAATGAGTGTAGTAAGACTTCAAAATGTATTGCTTGGGCAGGTCTATTTCTCCCACTCATCTTTCATCTATCCTTTTTATTTATTTATTTTTCTGTTGTTGAAAAAAAACCTACTATATGCTAGGTTGCACTAATAATTGTCAAATATCATGCTCAATAAAGACCTACGATGACTAAAGAGTAAGGGTCACTGGAGATGTCATATAACTGCAAGTATGAGGACAGGTATTCTGAAATAGGGAATTCTAGTAAATCATTGCAAATTTCTGTAAAAGTTGTAGGAATTTTGGAAATAACTTTAATCTGATAAAAGAAATAATGAAACTGCTTAAAATATTATTCTGGTACATACGATCGGGTAATATATTCATACCATAATCAAGTAATTATTAAACTCTTAAGGGAGAAGTGCATCCATTATATTAAAGCTAATGGACTAATGAAGAAGGTACAATAAAGGTTCAATAAAGGAAAATTAATGAATATAAAAGCGGTATAAAGGTGATATTACCAGCACCACTGTAGGGTTAGTTTTGTCCTTGTATTAAAATATTTAATAGCCTCTCAGTCTGTCCTACTACATGAAATAAATTTGTTTGGACCCCAATGATATCTGACATATGGAACATGGCATAAATGGTAATGATAGATCATCGTACTTGAAATTTCGATGTAGTGTCCATTGAGTTCTCACAGGAATTTGCAATTAGGTTGGCTTAACTAATGATCTGTGAAGACAAAAGTCAATTGAATTTGCAGGTAATGCTGGAGTGGGAGGTACTGCAAACTGGCGAGGACAAAGTGATGTTTTTAACTGTGTAATTATAAAACCTATTTTCCCTGTCTGTTAGGCTCAAGTAAGGCTAATGTAAATTGAGAGATCTGGGGAATTTTATATGAAAACATGCGAACAATAGTGCTGGGGAAAGAAGAGAAAATGTTAAACTATAAGCCTGTAGTCCAAGACACCTTAGCGCTGAGGACCTACGTGACTCCTGGGCAAGGAGCAAGGGACAAGGAAGGAGCCAAGCCCTGGAGGACACTGCTGCCCATTAAAGAAATTTTGGAGGGGAGCAGCCAAAACCTTGCTTTTCTCCTAGCATTACTGCCATCGGAGCCTTGCTAGGATGACTTGCTGAAGGGCGATGGTTGCCCATCACTCAGTGAGTTGTACATGCCTCTGTCTGCACAGATTTACCTCTCCCTGTAACTTCTACCCATCCCCGTGTCCCATCTGAACTTCTGATGGAAGCAGCAGTGAATAGAGATAAAGGGAATTAGGTACAAGCAGTACATGGGTGCAACTATGGTATGTGGGAAGCGGAGATGAAGTCAGACGTATACCTCCAAAATTAGGTCCTATCCCATTTTAAATTGGGTATCAGGGACTGTGGGTTGAATTATATTCTGCATGTGTCTGTAATTCTTGACTTAGAGATCTGAGGGCACTATAGAATTTAAATCACCAGATAAAACGAAATGTTTAACTTTGGGTAGCTAAAGCTGGCCCTAATATGGACCTGCCATGATCTACGATAACTAAAATTATGATTACATTACTTTAGTTAACCTGGGTAAGAAGAAGGGCAGAAGTCAATATAGGTTTTGATGTCAGAATTTTTACTGATCAATATCCCTTGCCTAATCAAATATCTGTATGCTTGCAAGGATTAACACTTTCCTATTTATTATATGTGTGCTAGTTAGGATCACAGAGTGGGTAGATTAGAATAATTGCTGGTTTAGCTTTGATTCTGTGTTTTCCAAACTAAAACATGAGATATGTTTTGTTGTCTCAGAAAATGCCTTTGTGCATACGTAACGTGTATGTGAATTCTCTCCCTCCTTTCTTAGCCATGAAGAGCATCCATTTGGGTAGACACCCTGGGGATTTACATTTTAAAGCATCGTTGGGTTTGAAATTTCAGATTTCTTGAAGTGGACTTGCAGTGATCTCTCTTCAACCACAAAGGATACATTTTTAAGAGCTCAGAAGGACAGCAACACTTGCTAGTAAACAGGGTACTGAGCCGTTTAGTCAGGAGGTCAGTGGCACTTCTCCTTGTTGGGTTATTTACCTGTTCGGTGACCTGGGACAAAGCATTGCACTTCTCTGTTTCTTCACTGAAGCTCTGCTTTTCTACCACATGTTATCTCATCCTAAATTTGCCTAATTCTCTGAGGAGATGCCTTTTTCTTGGCGTGTATTTGTATAAAGCCAGTGACGCTTGGCTGTCTCCCTGTGAGCAAATAAAAATGAGGGCACGTTTGGGGATGAAAGAACAGAATTTGCGTGAAGATGTTAAAGAGAATAGGTAACTAACCCTCCTTTTTTTGAGGAAAACCCCCTCCTCCTTAACCCTTCTCCTTTTTTTTTTTTTTTTTTGGAAACCCCCTCCTTTCCGAGCCCTGCAGGCATTGCCCTAAGCACTAGCATTGCACAGGGAGAGCTCAGGTAGCAAGCGTGCTGCTTCCAGCACATCTCATGAGTTTCCTCAGACCTAGGTGACAACACAAGGGCCAAGGTGCCCTCAGGTGTCCCCAACACCACCCTGACCTGCTGGTCCTTGTACATCTTTATCAGGTCTTGCTTGCAGCTGGCGCCTTTGCCAGGCAGCATAGGACGGGTCGAACGCAGGATGGGGGAGTAATGAATTTTTTGTCATTTTAATCATGTGCATATTTGGTGGAACTGTTGCAATAATTTTTTTTGAAAGCAACAAATTGTCTTTTTAGGGTAAGTTTAATTCCTCTGAGCTTTTTGTGCAATTATAGCTCTAAAATGGTACCTAAGTACCATGTTTTGTCATTTTCTATGAAAAATGGGTTGTTGGTAATATCATTAAGATAGCATTTGTAATATCATTAGAATTTGTAAAGTCTATTGGGTCTTATTGCAGTCAATGGGATATTTTTACTTTGGATTCCAGCTGGAAGAGGGTCGACTCCTTTGCCACTGGGAAATGTACCTTTAAATTGCTCTGTGTGCTTCATTAATTGATGCATTCTGCACTAAGCCATGACATTTTCATTTTCTAAACTGTTTATTAATTCCAACACTGAATAATTTAAAAAAAAAAAAACAAGGAAAATGTATCATTGAAGACTGTCAGAGAAGATGAATGTACAAGAAGATGTGCAGATCTTAAGAAAGATTGCACATATGAAGCAAGTAAAAAGGTTGCAAATCTAAAAGCTGGCATAATCCAAAAGCTGTTTCTGTAACTGTAGCATGCATGTGTAGTGTTTTTAAATGAGTATTGCAATACTCCCATTGACTGGCTGTTACTTTTAGCTACAGCACTTGGTGTGGAATTAGAAACTGATATAATAAAGCAGAATCATTAACCTGTTTTCCACTGTAATATGTGATAAATGTGGGTCATGTTGCCTTTTCAAATGATTTTTTTTTTAAGTGAGATTCAAAAGAATAAAGCATGCAGTGAGTTTCCTTCTGTATTGTTGCCATGCAATTAAAAACTAACAAAAGAAAGATAAAATGTGATACATTTTTAGGGGCCACGAGGAATCATGAAATTCTAAGAGGAACACTGAAATTTGAGAGTTGGTTGCCAAGATCCATCATTCTGTGTCTGTGGGAGAACAGCAAGCATTTTAATCCATCTTCCTCCCTGGTGTTTCACGTTTTGTAACAACAACAACAGAAAAGCTTTAATCTTTCGCTACTTCTTATAGTGCCTTACCTTTTTTCTCCTATGTTTCCAGAGGAAACAGGATTTGGAAACTTTGAGAAGCAGATCAGATAAATCTGCAAAGCTTTTCATCTGATTTGTACTGAGATGACACTGTGCGTGATGCAGTGGCAGAAACACCAGGTAAAATTAAAACAACACAGCCCTCAGGAAGAATTAAGATTTAATAGCAGGACTGAAACCTGATGTGCCATTCCCAACCCATCAGAGCTTCCGAGGGAGGCATTGGGATGCTGTTGCAAGTGAGTTTCCAAATGAGCCTGTGCTTGGTTATGCAAATTATTCCTGTATCAAGGAACGACAATGTGCTGCAAAATTAAAACTGGGAGGAAAAACAGCCACTGTGGGATAAATGCAATAAATCCACTGAAACTGCTGGTGAGGTAATGTCTTATCCCTGTTTGGGTGGAACATTTCTCTGCTGAATTGTTTCAGCTTTGCTCGGTAACATCCAACTGATTGAACCCCAGTGGGAAGAACAGTAATCTCAGGGAGATATCAGGTTTTCCCAAAAGGAGCATCCTGCTGGGAAATGGGGTGCACTGGCATGATGGTCTGAAAAGCTCAGCTGAGGCTGCTCTGTGTAATTGCTATTCCCTTCTGATTTCTTTGCTGAATGAACAAAAATGCATCTTGCAAGCAGATCTGCGAACAAAATACTTGTCACCGGTGCAATACTCTGCATCCTCAGCTGCAGTCTGGGACTGCGTCGCTTGTGTCATTTCTTGGGAATATCCACTCTTATCTACACTTCTCTGGTGCCAAAGCCTGACACAGAGCAAGGGCTTCTCTTTCACTTGGTGATGTTGAATTTTTCATGATGAGTGCAGTTTAGTGCCTCCCCAGGTAGGGGGCTGTGATGCTAATTAGCAAGGCAGGATTTTCTGGCTCCCCAGGACACATGTGCACGCTGCATTTTGGCTCTATTAAACAAATGAGGTGAGGGAGAGCGGTGCTGTTTACGGCGAGCTGTGCTCAGTAGCCTTCTCCCGCTGTTACGACTTGCAGAAAACATAGCTCAGGTTTCTGTGCTGGCCTAGGCAGCTGCACAAGAAAGTCCTTTCTGGGTGGTGATTCGGACTGCTGAAGGAGAACTGCACTTTTATAGAAGCTGGTAAGCATCAAATCCTGGGAATTGCTGCTGGGTTTGCATGGTGTGAACAAAGGGCAGGCTGGGTTCTCTTCCTGCATGTGTTCTTTAATGATTAGGATTTGGGACCTTGCAATATTCATGACAAGTGACTCTATACCATTGTATTCACTGTTAATAGCCAGGAAGAATTATCTTGAATCAGTGATGTATTTAAAGTGTCTTTTAAATTTATTTATTTATTTATTTTGTTTACAGTTTAATTGATTGCTATATAAGATTTATTTCCTATGATGATGTTGTGTGGAAGGAATGTTAAGGTTTATCATATCTACTTTCTCCTGGGAGCTTATATGAAGGCAATCAGTCATTATTATATCCCATTTCAAGGATGCTGTGTGGAGTATTCTGGGCATTGCTTATAGGGGTTTGTTCTGAATATGTATTTACTCTTTGCAGAATTTCCTAAGCTGTTGTTTAGGCTTGCCATTCTTTTTTGTACAATAAGCCATACAGTTCTATGTTTTTCTTACCGTTTATCAGGAAGATTTTCAACAGCAGTGTGTTTCTTAGCCTGCTGTACACACAGAGTAGAATATTAACAAAGAAATGTAAATTAAGGGATTAGAAACTGGTGTGTTTATATATATATGTGTGTGTGTGTGTGTTTGTGCTAAAGAGGTGGCTAAAATGTATCACCATGGCAAAATCTCCCATACAATAAAGCATAAAGAAAAGTTAATAAACCTGATGTAGACCGTATAGGTGAGCATCGTCTTTCCAAAAGAGCGTGTTGGCAGGAGAGGCTGCCATGGGGCTCCACCTGCCTGGCTGTCCGGGTGGCTGGAGACCTCTTGGGGCGATTCCTTCACCAGAGGAGGTGGGTTAGCAAGCGGGAACGTCCCTGGGAGGAGCTCAGCCCAGAACTTCCCAGGGTAGTAGCTGTCTGCTGTTGTGGTCTCAAGCCCTGGTGGGGGAGTCCTTCACTGCTGGGGCTCCTGTCTTTGGCCTTGGGAAGTCCTTCACTTCACAGAATGGAGGACAAGAAAGCTAAAATACCCTGTTTCACTGTGGAGTGAAAGTCTGACCTAACTCTCCATGGGGTTATGGGCACATCTCTGTATGGAGGAAATCTTCAGCAACGGCAAACTCCTGTCCCTGTCTAACCATGATGGACCACAGCAAGAAAGATGCAACCCAGGTCCTTCTTTGATGGCTTCACAGCGAGCAGAGCCCATCAGCTGTTACTAACATCCAGCCTCACATTATAGCACCAAGTGGAGCACTTACTGTGTGGGGTGTTTTGTCCGCTTCACTCAATACGGAGCTTTGCTGGTCTATCAAACCCATGAGAGTGCGTCCCAGCTGTAACATCCTGGTGCATGTTATCCCACCTGCATCGCTGTGGCTGGGGTGAGCAGGCCACGTTAGAGCCAAGCTGGTCTCGGCAGAGACCTTGCTGGAAGCAGCTGGTGGCCCAGGGTACCAAGGCATGGTGCAAAGTGGGCCTTGTGCATTGGGTCAGTCAAGGGTAGTGGTAATGGGGGCTAAATAGAGGGGACTAAGTACCTGTGTGACTCCTTTTGCAGAGCTCTGTCTTTCCAAAAAGCTCCTAGAGGCAGAAACTGAGGAGGGCTTCATGGAAGGAGAGAGCTCTGGGCATGAAGAGGGGCAGTGATTCCCAGGGCCTGAGAAAGGGCAGTCCCAGTCACCGGATCTTCTCCAAAGGCATTTCCCAGTGTGGTGATTTGTTCATGTGTTATGGACAGAATGTCATATCGCAATCTTGGGAACTGCAATGCTAATATGGTGAGCTCCCAAAGCTGCAAGAAATACCCATTTATATTTTCCCAGTTATTTCAATGTTTTGTGGAAGATTGGTTCCATTTCATACCTATAAAATTGTACATATATCAAGTAATAAATATGTAGCGGACACAAGGATATTTTGTGATGGATTACGTTTAAGGGACTCATAGTGTGTAAAACAACTTTGACTTTATGCCTAGTCTAGGACTGGGATTTCTCACAGCCACAGACATCTGTGAGACCATAGCTAATCTTAGAACTGCCCTTTGAGCTCAGTTCCTGATGTTAGTGTCCCAATGTACTTAGCAGATCAGGCCTATAGTCGTAAGTGAGGCTCTAAAGGGCTGCCTGATTTATAAGTCTCAGCTGACCTTAGGTAGAAGGTGGGTATGTACATGGGTAGCTCAGTTTCTGAACGTAAGTTGGGACTGAGTATTTAACAAAATGTTTACTGGAAACCTAGGTTCTGTGTGGTATGCTGTTGATCATACCTGGTTTAGAGAGCTTTTGGGGTTGTGTTTCTCTTGAATCTGATGCTAAATTCCACTTACACAATGCTTATGTTGTCTACAAATGCTCTTCCAGATCTTACTATGAGTTTCTAAACAAAGTGAACCACTTTAAAAATGCCTCTTCTTTCCTTGCTAAATAACTGGGTTAATATCTTGCAATATTTCAGATTCTTTTGTCAAATTGGAAAAATTGAACAAAAACTACCTTTTTGACAAACAAAAAGTAATAATTTTATAAAAAAAAAATCTTAGTGGCTTGATATATTTGATTCCCAGAAAAAACACCGCTTAGCTGTTTTAGTGCAAAGTTGGTGGTAGCAATTGGTTAGTATCGAATCAACTGCATGTGTATTTGAACACAGGATAAATTCCTATAGAAGAGAACGTGGCTCTCTTATGCAGAGAGATTTTAGTGTTTGCTTTCAGAGTTTGGATAGCAGGGGATATCATTGCATGAACTAAAGAAAGAGACCACAGTATCTTCCCTTCTTAAAATAAATAAATAAAGCAGTAAATCAAAAGCTGGCTCAGAGCTTGCCTGTGTCAGCTTGATGCTGGAGAATTGCAGCCGTGTTCCTCATGGACAATAATAACTTGAACAGCAGTATCTGTGTTGCCAGATCTTGCAGGTTTCCGCAAATCTTGCAGTGTTTGATGTCTTGTCCCCTACAGACAGATGCATATAGGAAGGTCCCAGCTTTCACTGAAGAGAGTAAACAAAGTCTAGTGAAGAAACTGAAAACGTGATTCGCAGGCACCCAAAGAGAGAGATTAAAAAAAAAAAAAAAGCCCAAAGTAAACATGCTTAGAAATAATGTAAATTGCCATTGCTCAGGTAGGCTGGTATTTTTAACGCTTTTTGTTGGTGGGATGGTGGCACACGGAAAACAGCAGGTTTCAGAGCTCTAGGGACTTTGCTCTGCAGTCACCCAGGCTAGAAACTTCTTTTCTTTTAAATGAAAGCTTTGATTTTTATTTAATCTCACACCTCCAGGATTCAAAATCTTTAAGAAAAGCACATTTTAAAATGTCACAATTTATTGCTGCTCCTCTTTTATTTTTGGGAAAATAGGTCATGCCATCCCCTTCATGTTCTGTCGAAATTAGTGAGCTTCACTTGCCACAGCAGTCTCCTACTTTGGGTCAGCAGGAGAGTGCTGAGTGCTTATTCCAAGCTAAGATCTACCTTTGTTTGGTGTGGAGGCAAAAAAATAGTTCAAGTTGCCTTTTTTTTTTTTTTTTGTCAAGTCAGTTCTAATTAATTCAGTGTTTTCAAACTAGGAGTGGAAGGGCTGCTCACAAATAAGCGTCTCAAGTTTTTCCTCTTTGCCAGCTGTAAATATTTTTTCCAGGAGATTAAGGAGCAGATCCACAGAGCTGGTTTAGGTGTCTAATGTCCAGACTCGAGTCACCTAGTGAGCTGCAGTGCATGTTATTAGGGAGAGGCGCTGCGTTTCCCACCGCCTTCAGCAGTGCTCAGTGTTAGGCAAACACAGCAGTAACCCTGAGCAGAATAAATCTGTGTTTCTTTTTGCTGGAGAATATCCGTATGTTGCTGATGGTTTTTGTCAGCCCTCACATTGCAAGTTTAATATCTAGGTATAATTTGTAAAGGGATTTACAAAATAGGTACTGTTAAGGATGGGGAAGCACGTAGGTAAATACAGATTAATTGATTCACATGAGCTGAGCTCCCTGCTCCGAAGAAGAGTGTCAGCACAAAGCACTCGTGGAGGTTTTGGTGTCTGGGTAAAATATTGATGATTGGTTTTGTAATTCAGCTCACTGAGGTGGATGAAATTACATTTTCTAGAAGAAAATTGTTTTTCATTCATTCATGTTTGGGGTGCTCCAATAATTAAAAACCCTTTATCAAAAGAGTTAAAGCAGTTATTGTTGTCGGTGGCATGTTCAATTCCTACAGTACTTTATCTGGGACATTTCTGAGATAGAGAAAATCATTTTCATAAATGTGCAGGAATGAGAAAACAGTGAAAAATCTTTAATCTAACGTAATACCTAACTTAAAATGCCAAGCCACCAGGAATTCAGAATTAACAATACTTTGTGGCTAATACTGGCTAGTTAAAGATTTGAAGATTGAAATCTGAGAGCATCCAGTACATTACATAGTGAAGGATAGGAATTGCTGTGTTAACTCATAAATATTCTAATTTGTCAATCTATATGTCTTCATTTCTTTGAGGTAAGACTGGCCAAAACCAGAGGGTCCTTTTTATATGAATGCCTAATAAGGCAGTTAGGCCTATTTCTTTTTCAAAGTATTTAATATTTCATGCCTCCTGCCAGCCCAGCTGGGAATCTTTAAAAGCACATCTTTACAAGAGCTGACCAAGAATTTTTGGGAATGCATGTTTTTTTTTTCTCTCCTTTAAAAACGCTGAGGCATCAAATTCAAAACCGTTAAGTTTGGATGAATTTTTAATTTTAAAAAAGTTCAGAAATGTTTGGAAACACAAGAATCTGCTTTTGCCTTTTTTTTTTTGTTTAAAATTCAAGGTAATTACTATAACAAAAGTAATAAAAATGTAAAGTCAAGCAATATTTTGGTGTTATCCGAAGAATTTTATTCTCCTTAATACTACAAATATTATTATTGTTTTCCGAACATGTTGGGTCATGTTCCTTTGCTGCCTAAGCTATCCAAGAAGAACATTGTCCCCAGAATTAGGAACAACAAAGGCTTGGTCCCTGGGGCTTGGCTATTGCCATTGATTTTGTGTGGAAGACAGTCTGGGACTCGGGTGAGAGGTGGCTCTGGGAGGCTTGTGCCAATTATAATAAGTACTCCATAATGATACAGATGACACCTGGTAGTCCATGAAATATGCAGAAAGCCACAAGCCATTTGTTGTATTGGTTAAAATAGGTTTATTGTCTTTGATGTACTGCATGTAGTGTGTCTGGCTGCTGCGTGCTCATTCCCTGAATAAATCTTGGACACGCTCTGTTAATGATAGCTCCTCTTTGCTACTACAGCTTATTGGCTGTGTATTTCTATTGTTCAATTTTAGAAGGCCATGCCCCATTTCCTCTGCAGAATAATAAATCTTCCTTCCCTACATCTTTTCTCCCTTCCTTGAGATGAAATGATCCCTGATGGTTTTTGTTGTTTTAAACTGACATAGAGGCTGCATATTTTCATTTTTTTTTCCATGTTTGGGTAGTGCCACAAGCAGCAGGAGATGCTGTTCTGATAACATGTTGTACCAATCTATAGGGTTCAGGGAAGATCATATGCAAACTTACATTAAGTACAGGTACCCTAGGAGAGGCAGTCCCTGTTCAGAGGCAGTGAAGCATTTTTCTTGTCAGCTTGTAGCGCTAGCATGAGCAAGTCTTGCCTAACACTGGGTCCAGTTCAAGAAGTTGGTTGTGTAGGTAGCATTGCAAACCAAAGCCCTTTTATTCACCCACTGGTTCAAATTGGCTTTTGCTGATGCCAGAGTCCCTCAGCTCTGCTGCTGAGGGCCTGCTTTTAAATACGAGGGCTCTTTCATGGCCAGAGCTTTTCCCACTGGGCCCTCAGTATCTGCCTGGGATTCTTACTTCTGCTGCTGCTGTTTTTCAGCTGGCAGCCTGTTCCAAGGCACAGCACCGACTATCCACTAGAATTGATTAACATTTCCATACTGCTTCTTTTTAAGGTAAAATTAGGTATCATTGTGGCCACTTCACAGTTGATCATTTGCAGCCTAGAGAGTAAAATATTGCGTCCTGAGGAGTATCTTATCCTATCGCAATGGCTGGAAGTGCTGCTGAGGTGTTACAGTGATACGTAGGCTCCCAAAAATGCCCTCCAGCAAGAACTGCACTGCAGAAAGCCCCAAATCCAATGCTTCTGCCCTGTGGGATCAAGGCAGGAATGACAAAGAGTGGGAATGGATGCAGAAGGACTCTAATATTGGTTAGGAATGGTAATTTTCTTGAAAATATTAAAAAAAATCTAATTTGGCTTCTGAGTGCAATCCAGTTCTTTTGTTTTAATTGTTTCCAAAAAAATTCTTTATCCCCCAAAAAAGACAATATCCTATCTTTTCTCCTCTCTTTAGGATCTCTCAGAGGAATTAGATATGATTAGCTTGTCTTTTTATCCTTCCTTTAACTGAAAGCCTAGAAGGTTTTGATTCTTCGTAAGCACATCTTCCAGGTACTTGTATGGCATTCGTACAAAATATATTTTAGCACTGTGAAAAAAAAAATAGCTTTAATTTATTTGATCAAAAAAAATGTTTTTTGACCCAGCAGCGGTCCTACTCATTCTCCACGCCACTTGTCCAAAGTGTCTTTTAAATAAATAATGAAGACAGGAATTGGTTTTAAAGCAAGTGGGCAGCCAGCTCTTTGAGGCCTTTCTGTACTTTACACAGAACTAAAGAAATCTAAGCCCTCACTATTTCTATATTTCTGCTGCAAAAAAATCTTTAATACAGCTGCCCCAAGCTTGATACCTAAGCTGCATGTTCTCTCTGTGGAAGTGAATGGCAAAACTCGCCAGGGAGCAGGGACTGGGATTTCATCCAGCACTCCATGTCCCGCTTTCCCCAGCTCTGTCCTATACTTCCCCATTGGCCTTCTAAATACCAAATAGTCCAAATACCTTGGACATTCACAGTTTCCAAAGGGTGCCTGCCTGGTCTCACTGCGTGGAGGGCATCCCTGTTTGTCCAGACGCTCCACGTGCCTTTCTCCAGACTCCTACCCCTCTTGTCTCAGGGAGTTGTGAGTCCCAGCTCTGCCCCTTCTTCACAGGCTGGCTACACCATCTGGGGCAAACACCTCTGCTCTGCTATTCCTTTGCTGCCCCTTTGCTTATCTGAGTCACCCAGGTGCTTCAGCTGGTAAGAATTTTATCATTCACTGCTACTTCCAAACCACAACACTGTGTGCTTTAACACAAAGGGAAATTTGAGAAAGTATTTCACACTTAGGTGACATGTAAGCTTTGCAATAGTTGGCTCGTTGTGATTTGGCAGCTGGGGATGAATTAGGGCATATTATACTTGGCTCTTCTTCAGAGAGTGTGTTGTAGAATTTATTAATAACATTTGCAAACACGGCATTGCTGTTTGACTGCTATAATGGACGCAGTCTAATGAGTCTGAACTCAGTGGTAACCAGGGAATAATAAAGCGATGTTTGTACTAAAGGCCCTACAGATTCATCTTGAAAGAATCACCACAGGCAAATGGACTAGCTGCACGTTCAGAGAAATTGGTCTTGGATTTGGTGGTGTGCGGGGTGTAGGTCGTGGTGAGATTTGGATGCATTCACATCAAACATTCACAATGCAATGGTTTCCAGTACCAAATATTCTGCTCTGCAGCGCCTCTAGCAAGCAAATACAAGGGGGAGAAAATACTCCTAGGCGATTCCTACATTTTCCTTAGAGAATTAGACTGTTCATTTTGTTTGAATCTCTTTTTGTTCAGGGGCGTGTGTGTGTGTATCAGTTACATAGCCAGCCAGCCAACTATTGCTCTCTGGAAAAAGCAGAGGCTAAAATGTGTTGTGGATTTATTTGCATTTTTTTTTTCTGTCTGGCTGCTGTCTATGTGAATATATTATACATTCTTCTGTATTATAAATATTTCTGTTATAAGGAATATAGACTGCAACTACCATAGACAAAACTGCAAAGCAATTTTCATTACTTGAATTCGTTTCTTGAATTTGCATGGCCAGAACTTGCTGGAACATCTTCCTTTTTGGGTGAGATATCCCAAACATGGCTTGTGTCCAAAGATGACAACCTGGTTTTAAAAGTTTTACAGTTCTCTTTGGCAAGATTTTTGAGAAAAAGGAAAATGTAAAAGGAAATGTTCCTGTTCTAAATGCTTTTAAAATGATTCCTCTGGGAAGAGATCATATAAACCTTTAAACTTGATGGGCTGGTCTTGCCTGTGCAGCAGGGGGTTCAGTTCACTGCAGATTTTGGGGGAAGTTAATGATCATTGGAAAAACAGCTGATGTTTGTACACAGCACAAGCCCCATGAGCCCTGAAGGAAATCTCCATATGAATCAGGTATGCATGCAAGGTCAGACAGTTTTATAATTAGCCACCTGATCCAATGGACTGCTCCAAGCTTCTTCCGAAAGCTTTCCAAGTGTTTCTGGGAACCCAAGGTCATGGCAAACAGACATCCCTTTCACCCCTCTTGGCTGATGGGGAATGACATCCTCAAAGGAAATAAACTCAGCTGCCTGCAGGGAGTCCATGGGAGGCCTTTGAAGGCTGGAGCTCCTCAGCTGAGTTGGGTGGAAGTGCCAGCGCTCATGGAGCATGGTAACAGGGACCTGGGTGCTCCAGGTTGCTTTTGAGCAAGAACGAGCAGGTGGACTTGCTGGGGAAGGGGTGGGTGTACAGAAATGAGAGCAGATCCAGAATGGGGCCTGCTCTTCTGAGAACAGAGGCCGTGACAAGATCTAGATGGGAAGTCAGGGGCTAGTAGCATTACTGGAAACAAAAGTACACGAGACATAGTGATAGGGGCCAAATTTAAGTGATTTATTGCCGGAAATGGATAGCATATACTGCCTTACTGGGAGAGATTACTCAGAATAAATTGCTCCTGTGCAGTGTTTGGCTTGGGGATGCTCTTACCTGTGACTACACCGTCCAGCCTGCAAAAGCCTGAGGACAGGGGAGTCCCCTGACACTCCGTGCATGAGCTGAGGATGGGTCTTTTTCCAGATCCTGTATCACTGGGGAGCAAAGTGCTGGGATGTGCTGCCTGGAGCTGAATGTGACCGAGGATTTCCTCCAGGAGCAGTAGCCAGAGTAACACACATCATGTCTGGTTGTTTCTCTTCTTTATACAGTCTGTTGACATGCTCCCTTTCTGTGCAAATTGAGGGGATGTGCTGTGTGGAAGCATCTCTGGGGAGATGGCTGGTAGTGCTGGTGAACTTTTAAAGCAGAGCCTGCTTTTCTTTTCCGTTTATGCCCACATAAATTGTACTGGTACTATCTATAGAAAATTAAACTCTGCCTGTATCTTTTCAAAGAGCCAGGTTCTCCCCATACAGATCTCATGCCCGTATGGGATACTTAATGTCTGCATTGGATGTACGTTGAGTTTCCTTTATGAAGTCTTAGGTAAAGGAAGAGTCATTGCTTGCCTTAAATAAGGCCAGATGGACTGAAGCAATCCATCTAGCTGCATAAATAAGCTTTATATGAACTTTCTATTTCCTCCAAATATTTGGGGCAAAGCAAAACATTTAATAAGGCTATAGGCAAAATATCAGTGCATTCCAAGGGTGTATAAATCATGAGGTATCGAGAATAGATGATTTTTGCCTTTCTTTAAAGAATTTATAACCTTGTTTTAAAGACAGCATTGAAAATTGAAGAGGCTGCAGAAAGGAATCACAGAAATAAGTGAAGAAAATACAGTGTCAGACTTTAAAGAGCTCAATTTACGGAGCTTATTAAAAGAAATCCTAAGAGATGACTTGATATGATGTATAAACTTGGCCATAGAGGAATAGTTGGTAATAAAGGCCCAATACATGAAAAGTGATACTAGATAAATTCCAACTGAAAGTAAGTCACCACTTTTACAGCTCAATAAAGAGGCTAATGAAAGAAATCTAATAACTCATGATATACAGAAGTCAGAATAGATATTTGGTTAATTCCTCTGGGCTTAAGTTCTGTGACTCTAAGAACGGATTTTTATTCTTCAACTTCATCAAGGATAAAAAAAGGCACTAAGTAGCAGGTAGAGTTCCTCAACACTGATACAGATTGAGAATTGTGCAATCTGAAATAGAATACCAGAGTGTAAGAAGTTTAGAGGCATTTTTGCTCCCTTTCCCCCTTTGTTTTGTGAAATTGTTCTCAGATCAATGTAGTTATCTCCTATATGTGATTTGTCAAGTATTTCAGATTTTAAAGGGTTTAAGAAAACCTTAGTACAAATGAATAATCTGTTAAAAAAGTAATGTTGCTGAACTGAAACTCTTTTTTTCTCCTTTGGGAAATTATTATTACTTTGCTCTCACACTGGTATAATGTGGGAATAACGAAATTGAAATCAACAGTGACACTTGTCAGATTGGTCATAAATAAGTTTATATTGTGCTCATAAGGAATCTACAAAATGTTCTCCTTATATTTTTTCTGATGTCTGCTATTTATTAGGATTACTAGAATTACTCAGGTTGTATAGGTTATCTGATAAATTTGAATACTTTGCTGTTGGTGAAAAATTTGCAAATTGCCTCCAAATCTTGGCAATATGATCCTGCCTGCCAGTCTTGGCAAAATGAAGTGTTTTTAGACCCTGGATATTTCTGGAGTTTACTTTGTTTGCATTTTGCTAACTGTGGGCTGGTAGTGGTCATGTTCACCACATGTTATTGCATGAGCTAGATTGAGTCACCAAAACCTATAAAGTGGGAGAAGTGATGTATATAGTGAATTAGAGTCCTTCTGTGGAGTGAAAGAACATGCATTTGTGGATATATTTATAAAGAATAACCATCTAACGAAAGTCTCCCAAAGGAAGCCTCTTCTGCATGGCCCTGGGAGCTTTCTTCACAGATTTTCTTCCCGTACAAGTCAGAGAAATGAGGGAGGAACATGTAATCATCATTGTGGACTTAGGTAAATAGCATCACCTGGATGTCTGTGTTTGAAACAGAATATTAATCAAAATGTATTTTTAATAGTTTGGAATGGTTATATTAATGCATCACTATTCATGTTTCCCTTCCATTAGCCTCTGTAAAACTGTTCTGAATAGTCTTGGCTTGGGGACTTCTGAATTTAATTAGTATTAATTGGAGATGTTTGGTCCCATTCAAGGGGCAAAAAAAAAGCCCTGAAACTTTCAAGAGAAGAGATAGCTTGTAAAGGTGGCAGCATGGAGAAATTTATTAGTTCATCTGTAGTAATTAAGCTTATTTCCATAGCAACATTATCAGTTCAGAATTTTGAGATTTTTGTGTACCCAGGAATTAGAATAAATATGCTAATTTTAGCAGTGATATCACATTTGTGTTTGGTGAGAGCCTTGTAACTAAGCACATTGATTGGAGAGTGAAGTAATGTTCTGTTTTCTTGATTTCCCTTTCTTGGATCACTTTAGATTGGTTTATTAACTACAAGCAAATCACTGCAGTCTGCTTTCTCAGTAGAGTAGATTGTTTTTACCTTTTGGAAGAATATATATATATTTCCATTTATTTACTTATAACTATAGCAGAAATCTTGCCTAGGTGTGTAATCCCTGATAAAACACAGAGCCAAGTAGAGCAGTTAAGACTACTCAATCAGTTCCCAATCGTGGGGTCATGGGGCTGGCCTTGTGCTGCTGAAATGAGGGGACGGGTGTCGCCGCTTGCTCCAGCCTCCCTGCGGGATGCTCCAGCTGCATCCCTGCTCCTAACTATGCATCTTGGCTTCCACGGGACTTCCCAATAAGCTCCCAGGAGGCCAACCCCCTCCCTTCAGCCATTTTTTTTTCAGAGCTTCTCCATTAATAAATAGCAATAACAAATAAGGAGAATTCCGGCAGGGCACAGAGGAGATTTTTACGAGCCCTGCACACCTCCCAGATTGCTTGTAGATAGTGTTCCAAGACCAAGGGAGGAAGGATAGGTACCTGCTCCTCATCATGGACACTCTCGTCTCCATAGAGCTGGGGATTGTGGTCTTTTCCAGAGCCGACTAGCCCCATGTGAGTGGATTCATCATCCTTCTTGCTACCAATTTAAGATTATATACTACTTTATTAAGGCTACTGTGTAAATATATGCCAGTTTGCATTTCAAAGCGAAACATTAGCTTTCTCCTTTTTGAAGCTTTTCCATGGGAGGAATTGTGTGAAAACTAGCAGTTCATGAGAAGGAGAACTTGTTTTTATGAGGATTTGTGTCCTGCATCTGCTAATCCTGCTCAACTCCAAAACATTCTGTACTCAGCGGTGCCCTCTGCTCTCTCTCCCACCTTCCCAGTCTGGTGGCCAAATGTCAGCCAAGCTGTGACAGATTTGGGATTAGACATGTAAGGGCTGCCAGTGGGCTCCGTCTCCCACCGTAGATCAAATATCCTTCTGTATATTCCACACACAACCTCTAATTTCCTCAGAACTTGTCAGAATTTCCCTATCTGAGGGCTTGTGTTCCCTGGGTCCCATCTGGCAAGTTTGTTTAAAATTGGCCAACGGGTTCAGACTTTTATTAGAAGAGGACTGACAAACAGATACCCAAGGTGCCTGACTATCCCTAGAAAGCAGGCTAAAAATGAAGCTGTGGTGTTCTAACAATCAATCCTTCTGCCTAGGTAGAGTTCACAAACACCCTTTAGATCATCTGCCTGCTGGCTCAACATGTTTTTGGTTTTTCATGTTAACATTTTTTTTTTCCTCCAGTTCACTCTCTAAAATAAGCATAAAGTTAGGAACACAACGCTCCTGAATTGCACAGCAGGTTCAGCATATGCAGTGGATATATAGTGGAAAAAAAAGCATCAGAAGAATCATTTCTGTTGCTAATGAGTTCGGAAGGTAAGAGAACAGTTAATGTATTCATAACTGACTTTTTAAAGAGTTGTAAATAATTTCTGACTTTCAGGGAGTGGGAAGCCAGCTACCATAAAGCTCGAACCCAAATAGCAAATAATTTTATATCAGAAAAGGACTTTGGGTTTTGCAGTTGCAGCAGCTCAGCTGTAATCCCCCTGGCAGGAAAAAAAATCATTTAGTAGATTCACCATAGACTATCTAGGGAATTATAATTTAGTCTTTGAGGCCTCCTGGGGTTCTATCACAATTTGGCATCTATTTCTCCCTAGGCAAAGTGAAACTCTTTGCAGTATAACCAGTATTTTGCTAACTTGTGTTTATCTGCAGAAATTCTATTATAAATCTAAATTAAAAAGAGTGGAGTTGGCATATGAACCTCCCTGTTGGTGATGGATTTGTGTGTAAATTGGCAGATAGCAACTGCTCTTAGGAAATTCTAGTGAAAGAAGCAGACATACTTTGCATGTGAATCATGGTGGCATTTGGGCGTCTGGAACACGGATTTCTTTTACCATGGAAAATTGGGTTCTTGATGTATTTAAATGGCTGAACTAGTGTTTAAATATGAAAAATGCTGTGTAAGTGCTTGTAAGACTGCAAGTGAAAAGCACAGTGAACCCTCAACAATAGGCAAAGGGAACTGCTTATAGCCTGAATATGAAGAATTGCCCTTGTTCCCACTTGAGCAGTTTTTATAAAGATAAAATAGATGTGTTTGCAATGCTCTCCTACCTAAGAGCTATTCCACAGTCAGGGCAGTGATTGCAGCCTTTCTAGTTAAAATCGGTTGGAATTACTTTTGGATGATGAGCCTTTCATAGCAGCCAGTCTTTTTTTTTCCACAAGAATATAATGAGAGAGAGGAAGTGGTCAAAGGTGGACACTCGTCTCACACAGGACTGTCCCAGAGGGAGGTCTCTGGGTCCCTTTCCATTCTGCCCTGGGACTCCAGCCTGATCCCTTCCCTTGGGCTCAAACCTGCTTCCTGGAGGGTTTTAGCTCCAAGAGGGGAAGCGGATGGATGAGGACCACCATGATGACAGGCGAGAAATGTTGGTTGCTTTTTCCATCTTTAGCTAGCTCGTATGTGGACATAACAACTCTCTTACTGATCATATCCCTTCAATCAAATCACCTTCACTTGAGGAAATACTCATGGGAAATGTCTCCTGGGAAAATAAAAAGACTTTCTTAAAAGAGGTAGATAGTTTAAAGCCTCTTGCTAACAGCCAAGACACAAGCCTTCCTATACTCCCTCTTTCTTTCTTTAAAGCTTACTTTGGGCCCTTGGGGACATTTCTGGTCACTGAATATTGCATCTATTGCAATCTATTGCATCTATTTTCACAGAACCTCTGTGAAAATACAGAAGGTTGTTCAGACACATCAATTGCAGGAAAAGTTGATGCATTTTTTCCCTCACTCTTCCTTATTTTCCTTACTTTCCCTTCTTTGCTCTTCTCAGATTTAGGGGCAGTAGAGAGGCCTTCTAAGTTTTTTTAAACTTGTTCATGTTTTTTTAATCACTGCCCTTTGTGTTCCGAGGATATTACTTGAGGTAGATTTGCATGAGGTGTCCTTCTATGTCTCATGGCTCCAGAAAGAGGGTCAGGATGAGGGGCAAGGAGATCTCTTTCCATTAACCATACATTTTGATGAAGCCATTATTTATAGATACAGTAGAATCAGCAAATGAATCCTATGGGTTTGTTCAATCCCATATTCAGTGAGGATATGAGATCTGATAAGAGGCCCATAAACATAATTTGGAACCTTAACTTTCAGAAAGATTTTATGGACCATATGCAGACATTTTTTTCTATTCCCATCAAACAAGTAATTGCTGTTTTAAAATTTCTGCTCTCCTAGGAGGCTGTATTCAAAGAACTTTTTTTTTCCAAGCCCTGGCACCCCTACCAGTGACACATCGCTTGCTGAAAGAATGGCTGAAAAAAGCATGCATTTATATTTCAGCTATTACAAAAGAAGTGGGTCAAAATGTGCTATTTTTCTTATGAAACAGGATATTTTTTGGCCATTGTGATTATGATAAGCCACCTGTCCATGATAGCTCTATATTAGGACAGATTTTTAGGTACAAACTTATGGGAATCTGATCTGCTGAACACAGATGGAGAGGCCCTACTGCTCAGGCACATCTGGACCTTCTTCATGTGATGCTCACACCTCATGCATGGAGAGTCATGGAAGAGAATGTAAAGGCTGCAGTGTATCATGGGTTTTGTTGCAAAGAATGGAGACAAAGGGAAAGACAAAGAAATACTCTTTTATATTCTTTCTAATATGTACAGCTTACTGCCGCATAAGATAGGACAAGTGAAATAATGTTTCTGACATAAGGGATAGTATGCATTAGTAAATGTGATAAAGAAGAGACAGCAGTGTATTAGGTCTTTATTTTAGTCACCTCACTTAATCTTCTTTCCTTTAAATTCCAGTTGAATATAGTTAGGGTATCATAATCTGTATTGCAAAATCAAACAAAGTCAGCACCCAAGAAAGCTTCCCATCAACTTGTGGTAAATATGTGAGAATTATTTTCACAAACACACACACACACACACACAAATATGTGGGACATTTTTCCCATTCTGTTCATACTGTGACCCAGTATAACAACAAGTTGACCATGAGGCAGCATTGTGCTGCCATGAGGCAGCAGTGGGGTGCGTTAAGAAGAGCGTCTCCAGCAGGTCGAGGGAGGTGATCCTGCCCCTCTCCTCAGCCCTGGTGAGGCCACATCTGGAGTATTGTGTCCAGTTCTGGTCCCCACAGTACAAGAGGGATGTGGAGCTGCTGGAGAGAGTCCAGCGCAGGGCCACAAGGATGATCAGAGGCCTGGAACATCTGCCCTATGAGGAGAGGCTGAGGGAGCTGGACCTGTTCAGCCTGGAGAAGAGAAGGCTGAGAGGGGATCTGATCAGTGTCTATAAGTACCTCAAGGGAGGCAGTGAGGAGGATGGTGCTGGTCTCTTTTCAGTGGTGGCCACCAACAGAACTAGAGGAAACAGCCAGAAACTGAAGCATCAAAAGTTCCACAGGAACTTAAGGAAAAATTTCTTAACAGTGAGGGTGACAGAGCCCTGGAACAGGTTACCAAGAGAGGTTGTGGAGTCTCCTTCTCTGGAGATCTTCAAAACCCGCTTGGACGCAGTCCTGTGCCACGTGCTCTAGGTGACCCTGTGTGTGCAGGGGGGTTGGACTAGATGACCTCTAGAGGTCCCTTCCAACCTTAAGCATTCTATGATTCTATGATACTGAAGGACTTGGATTCTCTGGTTAGGTGGGAAAGGTGAAACAACAGGAACAGTAAGTGCATCTTACCTGAAGCTAATGAGCTACTAAGAAATGTGAAAGGCATTTCTGGTTGCTGGTGGTTGCTTGAATGAGAGACCAGTGACTAGCTTTATCTGCGGATCTGTTACATTGTCTTTAAAAGGATCAATGCTTATTAAAAAAGTTAAATGATTTTAAGAAAGTAGAGTAATGATACCCTAATACAAATTATTAGAATACCATAAAAGAGATTAAGTGGTGCATTGAGGGATTTGCAGTGGAAGGATATTTTATTAGAGTGACAGTTTCCTGAACTGTGTTATTCTGACGGTTCAAGTGTGGTTTTCTTGCAGCTGCCCATGACAAGGGGCATAGAAATGAAAATACAGACTTAAGAAGAAGTGCTTTAATTAAATACTTTCCTTCTCTTTTACCAATCTCATGGACTGGGTCATGGACTTTGTAGATTGTGTTTCCTCTCTACCTTCATTAATTACACAGCTGGAACTTACCCCTTTTACTAGAAGTTGGCCCTATGATGCAATCAAGATATTTATTTTCAATTAATTTATGGAGACAAATACATTTACAGAGGTTTTAAAAGTTTGGCTGGTTAGTCTTTTCACTTACATTGTGATAGTGTTTGGATTAGTAGCACACTCACATTCCAGAAAACATATTTCTTCTAGTAAAAATACGTGAAGTCATGTTGACAACGCAGAGGGTTGTAAGATTTGCACAAATCTTTGAACAAACTGTATTCCGCAGAAGAAATTATAAAGTAGAGATGATCATTTCCTTTTGTCCAGTTTGTTTTTTGCCTACCACCTTTTTTTTGCTTTACAAGATAGATGGTTTAAGGGGGCTTGACCATGTTACGATAATGGATGCGTGCAGAGGGCCAGAGTACCAAGCTGGCTTTGGTAGTCTGACCATGAAAGTCTCATGTATTTCAGATGTTCTCAGACTTCAATCTGAGCGCTGAAAGAGGCAGGGAAAATGAAAATAGATGACTGTTATGAGACCTGCTATTAGGTCCACAGAACTCATATGCTTTAATTTAAAATTTGTGCACTGATCAGTCCCGGGTTTGGATGTCTGGCACTGTGTTGTTTATAATAGTAAAAACTGCTGAGTGTTCTGGCTACACTCTCCTCATAATGGTGACATCAATCACTCTATAATTAACATCCTCACACACACTGTTTTCCTCTTATACCATGGCATCTCTTACAGTAAAAGGATGGATTAACAGCTGAACACTTGAGGGAAAAAGAAAAGGAGCCTTTTCTTAAGGAAACTTTATAAAAGTGCCTAGAAAAGTGCAATTTATCATATATCACTTGAAATAATGAAGCACAGAAAGATACTGTCATCATCCTGCAAAATCAATATATTCTTAATATAGTTTCAAATATATAATTATAAAAAAAGGATCATTTATCCAGTGAAAACTGCAACTAACTTAAAACCAAACTGTAATTTTGATTTATAAATGCACTTTTTTCTGGGTAGGTAAGATTGGTCTAAGCATATTAAACTTTTCTCATTTCCAGAGTCAAAATCCCAGGTCTCCAGCATATCAGATATTTCCCTCCTCCCACCAATGTCTTGAGCAGAGTGATCAGTAACCTAGGAAGATTCAGAAAAGTAAAGGAATCCAACTGTAAATAAAAAGATAAAGATAGAAAAAAAAAGCCTCCATTTTTTTTTGCCATTATCTGACTATAACTTCGTATTTATTAAGTTTTGTAGAAGACTTCTTAAAGAAGCCATCAAATTGCATCACTTCTTGTGTCAGTAACACTTAGAATGAACAAAGAACGAGTAGCAATAATATTACAAGTATTTTTTTTTCTATACGGCAAGAATACTTTAGTGGTAATTAATCTAATAGTTATCGTTCTTTGTGTTATTGTAAGAGAATTAGACAATAATTTCTGTGACTACTAGAGTTTCCAAGATTTGTATAGATTTGTCAGAGATAGGAAAGTATTATTTACCTACACACTTTCCAGCACACACAGTTCAGCTAGAAACAAGTGACTAACCCATTAGTGCTCCATGCTTTAATAGTTTGGAATCACTAAGATTTGGAGCTGAAAATGTCATTTTCTTTAATTTCTAAGACCAGAATTTTATACAGTCGTGCAAATTGTTGTATCCACATTCGGAAGTTGCTCACAGTGTATTTGGTTTCCATAGCACTGAACAGGCTCCAAGCCTATGCTGAATTGTCAACTCAATAGAATGAATAGAGAGGCTTTGATAAGGCAGTTCAAATATGTAATCTAGACTAGTACTTGTGTGAAAACAATGAACTGCCATTATAATAAGTAGCATTTCATTCCAAGAACCTCTCTACTAGCCTTGAGTGGATTTTTTTTCTTCATTTTGACATTTTGTCAAGGCTCATGATGCACAGCAAGCAAGAGCTTTCCCCAAGGAGTACCTTCAGCAGGAAGCAAATGGTAACGCAGTAGGTGTGTGAGGTGCACCTTGAGGAGAGGGCACAGATACTACGCAGTCCCATCAATCACCCCAGAAATAGCACCCACTTGTAACTGAAAGGTAGCATGCAGTATCATAGCATGCAATATCTCAGACTGGAGATAGGAGAAACTTTTTTGCCCGTGAGGACAGACTAGCATGTTCGCACTAGGAGGTTGTGCAGTCTGTGTTGTTGAAGGTTTTCAAGACACAGCTGGGTCAGCCTTGAGCAACCTGCTCTGCATCTGGCCTTGATACTGCAATAGAGACGTCCCATTGTCCTGTCTAACCTGAATGGTGCAGTGGTTCCATGAATTGGCCTTTAAGTGAGCCAAAAAAAGATGCTAAATATGAGATCCTTGCTGAAAAGGGAAGGAGTAAGTGCTTGTTTATATCTGCAATAAAGGAGGAAGGTTTTTTTTAATGCAAACCATCAATATGCCTTTCCATAAAAAAACAGATTATAGGTGGGGTTCTGCATATTTAGGAGATGATTGCTTTCCAGTTTTGATAATTGCTTTATATGCCAATTCTTCCAGTCATTAGGCATAAAATTTCCATACTTCACAAATAGAAGATATGATTTATTGTCTGACCTGACTAGTAATTAGTAATTGACAGTATCTGGGCTAATTTCCTGCTGAGTACGCATATGTAGCTTCTTTGAAATGAATGGTATTACATGCAGTTTTACTAGTGGAAAGATCAGCCCATTTAAAAAAAAATACAGGCAATAGGTTTTGTGCTTGTAAATTTAAATGTTTGTACAAGGACTTACTGATGGGCAATTATAAGAAAATCTTTCCTATGACATAAGAAATGTGAGATCTTGCCAAGAAACCTGAATGAGTCAGGTTCAAGGCCAAAATTATTGAAGTAGTGAGGACATCTATTTAATAGGTACAACACAGAAATTGCTGCAAGATCCTATATCAACTCCACTACTTTAAAATGCAAAAGGCTCAAGAGGCCTTCTCCCATCTGTGTTCCAATAAAGAGAAGATCATAAATGAATTTTTGAGTGACACCACAGGACAGAAGTATTTTACACATTTTGCTCTTTAATAGCTTGTCTATTCTGACACTTTCTTTGGTTATTCCTTCCTGCTTTAATTACCCAGCTAAAAATACTTTTGTTATAGTTCAGTTTATAAAACCAAAAATGTTTGAATCTCAGTGCTGTGTATGAAAAGGCAATGCAGCTTGAATGGTCTTGTAGTATTTTCTTACTTATAGAACACTCCTCAAAAAATAAAAACTGCTTTTAGGGTCAGATCTTAACCTTTCTAGTATGCAGATTGCCATGTGATTTGGAAGACTTGTTGATATGTATTTTATGTGCAAATGCAATAACAGTTTTTATCCAATTTTTCTGTTTTGCATGACACATTTTGAGTCTGACTTTCATACTGTTAACAATACTGCTATAAAATTAATCAATTTTGCATGTACCACTCATGTGGCCTTCATTGATGGTAATTGGAATATCACAAGCAAAACACATTGCCCTCACATCTGTAAGCATTCAGGTCACTGTCTCTAGTTAATCATATCCTAATCATACCATCTACACAACTACAGGAGAGGAATGTAACTCTGAATTACTGTAGAACCCTAGTTATGGATGCACCAGTGGGATTATTTATTGAAATGTGCAGGACACAAAGTTTATGTTAGTAAATTCAGCAGTACCATGGAAAGCTTTATCATCTTTAAATGATAAACTGTTAAGACAGTCTTTGCAGTGTATTGCTCTACTTTCCAGGGCATAGTTTAGGAGCTGACATGAATCAGGAAGACCCCTTCCAGATGTTCTTAGTGTTTCAGTGTGGATATGGTTTGGTCCATGCCAGCTAAATGATTGTGAACACAGGAGCAGCACACTGAAAATAGGACTTTTATCATCTGTAACATTTTTAGTGTCATTCCACGAGAGACCCTCCATTTGCCTGTATCAGTGGAAGGTAGTTGTGATATGAGCATAACAGAAACAACTCTTGGAAAATGTAGTTTGAAGAGGCTGTAGTTTCAAACTGAGCAGTGTGGACACTCTCATGCTCATGCCCTAGTCTGTATCCATCTAGCAGAATAGAGGCTGCTTTTATTCCCTGTGCTCTTGCACCTTTCTGTACTTCACAGACAAGCAATTAAGTGTTATTTTCTCAAACATTTCTACTTCCCTTTTTAAATTTTTTAGTTTCCTTCAGAAGAAGCAAAGACACTTTTTACTTGTTTACATGTTAATCTTATCCAGCTTTAAAAATATGAAAGTTTGGTGTCTCCTGTGAGTCAGTCATCCTGCCTCCTGCTCTCGTTGAGGTAAAGCCTGATTCATTCCCCGTAGAAACCTGTTTTGGGACAAACTGCATCCATGAGGAAGGTGTCTCCCTCTCTCTTCCTGTTCACTATGCAGAGAGAGTTACAGCGATCAGCTTGAACTAGACACCTACATTTTAGATTGCTAAAATTAGCCGAGATAAGTCCTACCCACAGCTACTCCATTTATCTTCCAGCTTCTCTCTATTTTGTTTTTAATTTCATGCATCTCTACTCACCCATTTTCTCTGTCTTCTACAGTTTTTCGCTATATTCATCGTCCTGCGTGTTTGTGTTACTTAACTTAAACCTGATCTCTGACGCTGTATTGCTGAATGGAACTGATTCTATAACACTTCTGCTCAACTCTATTTACTGAAACATTGATTTTCTTCAAGCATGTGTACTGAAAAAATCAATAAGGCTATATACAAGACAGAAGCGGTAATGTAAAGGCATACTGCTAACCTGTAATTTGAGAGCTAATATCCTGACTATCATTCACTGAAAAAGCAACTCTGGTTTCTAGTTCACGGCAAATGGTAGTGTGATTCTCTGACATCTGCTATTTCACATGAATTGAGGGTAGCAATGTCCCAACAAGCTGCAAGAAAACAGAGAAAGTACTGGGAAGAATAAAGGAACGTCAGCTATAACCTGTCTGCCACGGTATTTTTCAAGCACTAGTCAATATGCAGGATCAGCCTTTTTAAATGAACACAAGTGTGAACTTCTGTTGAAGTCAGTAGAATTCTGCAGACTTCCTTGGAAGAGATGGATTTTTTTGCAAGGTGTCTCTCTCCTGCTGGAGGAGAGACATGTTAATATATCATTTCGTTTATGCAAGCACCAGTGAGATTATTGTTTTATCTGGAAAAAGGATATTGACAGACTATGTTGTTTCGACCGATGAAACTTCATCAAGTCAGTGCTGGATCTCCCATACACCTTTTCTTTCCTGTCAAAGAAGTTTGGTGATAAAAAGTTTGTTAATGCTTATTTTGGACTTCCTTCACTAAAACTGCTTGCAGGGAATAATCTGCTTAACTGCATGCAGGTAGAGAGTTGGCGAGGAAGATAAAGGAGGTACTTCAGTGCTGAAATTGTAAGTTTCCTTACTTCTTACTTATTTTTGAAATGCTATCAACTAAGTAGGCCAATGGGATCCTGGCCTGCATGAGGAGGAGGGTTGCCAACAGGTTGAGGGAGGGGATCCTGCCTCTCTGCTCAGCTCTGGTGAGGCTGCACCTGGAGTATTGGGTGCAGTTCTGGGCTCCCCAGGACAAGAGGACATTGAGAGAGGGTCCAGTGGAGAGCCACAAATATAATTAAAAAAATGGAGCATTTGTCATATGATGAAAGACTAAGCAAGCTGGGCCTGTTTAGTCTGGAGAAGAGAAGGCTGAGAGGAGATTTGATCAACATGTTCAAGTACCTGTGGGGTGACTGTAGGGAGGATGGGGCCAGGCTCTTCTCTGTGGTGGCCAGTAACAGGACAAGGGGTAATAGGTACAAGTTGAAACACAGGAAGTTCCATCTCCATGTGAGGAAGAACTTCTTTCCTGTGAGGGTGACAGAGCCCTGGAACAGGCTCCCCAGAGAGGTTGTGGAGTCTCCTTCTCTGGAGATCTTCCAAACCTGCCTGGATGCCACCCTGTGCCACGTGCTCTAGGTGTCCCTGCTGGAGCAGGGGCTTGGACTAGGTGATCTCTAGAGGTCCCTTCAAAGCTTAAGCATTCTGTGGTTCTGTGAAAGGTAATTAAAAAAAAAAAAAAAGCTTTGCAAAGCTTGCAATAGGTCTGCAGCCGTGATTTTATATATTGCTTGTTACCCATGTACCGTGCGTGTCATTATAGCTTTTAAAGCAATCCTTAAAGCATCTTGCTGAGAAATGAGTCATCTATGTTTTTGTTCTGTGTCATTACAGGTTGTTAGACAGAAAAGGAGGGAACCCTACAGCGGGGCTCTGGGGAGATTACAGGCATTATAGATATTGTATTTAGAATGGCAGGTATCCAAAGAAAGGCTTTATCCACGCTGTGTGTCGGGAGAGGGAGAAGAACTGGAAATTGTGAACCATTTGCTAAGGAGACAAGGCAGGTACAGTGGGTGTTGAGCAAACTGAGCAGGATGACCTGCCACCCACTGCTGCAGGTGGCCTGGCTCTGTGAGCCGAAGGCAACGGTGTCACCTGGACCCAGAGACATGCTCCGCTGCGGCCTTGCTGCCTCCTTTCTCCAAGCAAGACTGCAAGCTAAGGCATCAAGTGCAATTTGGTTTTCTTTTCGAAAAAGGGGTTGGCACTGTTTTTGCCTGTGTGCATGTATGTACTCCCTGAAATGTTTGAGCACCAGAAGTCTCATGGATATTAATTTGTACAGACTCTGAGAAATAATCAGGTGGGCTGAAGAAGAAGACCATATTTGTGCTACACACTAAGAAGGGAAGCTGCATTAGACATGTAATCAGTATTGGATAGAAATCACATGCGAGAGACAGGTTGTGAATACACCCTAGATGCAGAAAAATAATTAGTTAGGGTGTAAACTGTAAGAGTGTAATCACTTATTACACCCTTAAAAATGAAACCATGGGAGAAAAGTCTGCCGAGAGTTCAACTCCACTAAGCCCTCTGCTCGCTAGATTCTTGGCTAATGCTTGTAAAAGATCACATTGTGTTGGGCAATTTTTACATCCAGGCTATGGCAGTTCTAATAAATTAAGTATGTCCAGGAGTATTTTCCAACACTGAGGACAACTAGCACAGAACAGCCCGTGCCCATTCTTTTAAATTCTAGGGCTGACCAAAGGAGGATGTCTGCCTCCAACCTCTAGCCTGCCTGCAGGCAACAGCCTTCACCAGCACCTGACCCTACCAAGAGCTGGTCCAGATGATGCCACTTGGCTTGGCCAATACTGGGATAGGGACCCAGGAACCGAGGACTTATTGTTCTTGATGGCTGAATCCACTGCCCAGGAGGCTTCCCTGATTCTGGTGAATTTCCTAGGGTAGATTTAGCCTCAGCGTTCCCCAGAAATGCTCTTTGTGCAGACATTACCGAGAATCACAGAATCGTTGAGGTTGGAAGGGACCTCTGGAGATCATCTAGTCCAATACCCTTGCTCACAAGGGAGCAAATAGAGCACATTGTACAGGAGATATGTTTGAGTGTGTGGTACAGGCTTCCCATCTAAACATGTCTTTACAGGTGCCAGTAATGACAGGGACAGGGACAGGGACGGGCGTGTTGTTCTTTTCTGTCCTATGCTCCCATATTTATCCTCCCTTATGTGTCTCAGGATAATTACTAGCATCTTTAGGCTGACTGGTTTGCAGCATATGAATGTATCTGTCCTTTCTCAGGCAGCCCTGCTTGAGCAGGGGATTTAGACTGGATGATTTCTACAGGTCCCTTCCAACCTCAACAATTCTGTGGTTCTGTGATCCTTGCATACTGCCTGCTGCCAGAGCTCTGACTCACATGGGGCAATTTCCTTTGGTGCTGTCAACCCCCAGTTGTCCACCTAGGCTTTCGAAGATCCCTAGGTACAAGGGTTGCTCATGTCCTCATTATGGAGCTTTTGAATCATTACAAGTGACACCCTGGCACTGTAGGTAAAACTGAAGCCAGGGCTTGTGGTAAAAGCCTGCGTGGTCACGAGTCACAGCCCAAGAGCCTGAAATGCACCTTCTCAAACATGATCACTCATGGAAGTTAGACATTAAAGATAATATTTTGTTCGATTCAGCCTTGTGATTAGGTGGACAACATGCATCAGCTGGAGAGATGAAATCTGCCAAATACTGGGCTCTTTTGGAGTGTTTGGTGGCCAGTTTAAGCCAGCACAGGCTTAAACCATTTAGGAGTTCAACTTTTCCGTGCTCCAAGGGCTATTGAGGCAAGTGTAATGCAACTAGCTGCAACAGAATTGGGCTAGATTATTTCTTTGGATGCTTAATTGACATTTGAATGAGGTAACTGCAAAATCTTGGGTCAAATCTCAGAAAATGACTGTTCTGTACAGATGCCAGACAGTGGCACTTACCACCAATCCTGGGCAGCTTGACATCTGCTCTGGCCCTCAAAAAAAGGTGTTTGAAGTACAAAATCACCACTAACTCCCTGAAACATAAATTCTTGTTTCACCAAAGGAAATTCTACCATTTTTTTTTGTGCACTCAGGAGGCCACCACTGAAGTGTGTACAGCTCCAGTAACTACAGCATAAATGAGTCCACTGGAATAATTCTCTGTGGTTTATTGAAATTAAAACAAAATCTTTGCCCCTTTGAATATATGAAGATTTTTTTTCAGAAACATTGGATGTCTGGCATATGAAATTTGTCATTGATGACACTACACTCAGAGGTGACAAAATAATTTAACAGCTAAAAATATCTATGTGTCATTTACTGCCAGCATTCTGAATACAAAGACAAATGGGCAAATCAAGCAATATTTTTGATCAGTGGATCCACTGCCAATGTCAATGAACCAATAGCCAAACACTTCAATAGATGTAACCAAGTATGGTTCAAGCTTCAAGACCAGAAATATTAAATGAAATGAAAACTGTTGCCTGTGGAAATACCTTAAGACATTGTGTCTGAATGCAAATAATGTAATTTTTCCATCTGTTTGTTGCACAGCTGAAGAATGCAAAAGCTAGAATACCACAAGATTTTAGTTTGATTGATTTTTTTTCTTCAATTACTGAAGGTTGTATTTTATTTCTGATGTTGGGACAGTATCCTACGTTTTAACAGGAATGTGGATAATACAGATTATAATATATTCCTTGAAATCGGTGCTGTCTATTTTTCTTGTGTTCGACATTATATAATCACAGATATTTTAATCACAGATATTCTTTCTTTGTGGCGAAATGTGGCTAGTATAACAACATTCTTAAAATGGCTGTCTGTGTTTCAGTGAGAAATAAACATTTGTCAGGAAACTGTTGTGCCATTTAATTAAATTAAGTCATGTAAAATACGTGAGCTAGAAGATTGTTAAAATTCTTAAATCCTAAAATACTAGAATATGGACATGTGTCTGTCATGCCCCAATTAGTGCAAGTGTTTTTGGTGCAGTATTAGATAAGCTTCACCAAAATAGGAAGAAATCCAGAAAGGAATAAGTTGGTAACATGTGGGAGGCATTACAACGCAGACAAGCACCACTAGCTGCCTCCTTGCATCCCTGAGCATGACCGAGCCCCTGTGGTGACAGATCAGTGACAGGAGCTAGTGGCAGGTTTGCTGCTGGGGTTCCCTTCCCACAAGGTGCATCAGCAAAGACTTCTGGTGTCTTTGTAACTGAGGCAAAAACCTTTGCCATTTTCCAAAGTGCCTTTCAAAATGGGGATTCTAGAGGAGTGAAAATTTGTTCTTTTGCATATATTTGTTGGGAAGAGTTCTTTTTTTTTCTTTTTTTCTTTTTTTTTTTTGATTTATGAACCAGAACCCTTTAATGTAAACCAGCTGAAAAAAAATCTCTATTTGGGACCTGCTATATTAATTCTTCCTATTCCTTAGATCTTGAAATGAAAACCTTATAAGATAAGTAGCAGAGTCTTCCCTTCTTGTAATTTATGTTCGTCAATCCTGAATCCATATTTTCTCCTATATCATGAACAGGGCTGAACAGGGGAAGGCCAGCAAGGCATCTTTGGGGAATATAGGTGGGCTCTGTGTTAGGCATGCTCTTCTGTATACTTCCTTCGAGGATGATGCTTGATGTTGCTTTGCCCCAGCAAATATTAAAATATTAATGTCATTGATTCAGCTTCCTGTGATGTACTCCAGGATCCACGTTTTGACATTTAGACAGGTAATCTAAGCATTATTCTTTGGAAGATTGTCTGTAAATAGTGCTGGAAGGATAAAGCAAAGGATATCCTCTTATTCAAACATATACCTGCTATGAAACTTCTAGAACAAATTGATAGGATGGCACTGGGATGTGGGTGCTTTGATACCACAGGAGTTTGCTTGCACTAAATGTTATCTGCTGAGGCATCATGATCTGATACAATGAGGTATTCATGATTTCCTCTACCAGATGTACTTGCTGTGTGTTGTTTATATTGTTTTATCTGCATCACCTCCTTGCCTGGCCAGGCAGTGCTCCATGACCAGAGGTGCCATCCTGCCTTTTACACCAACCTCCTCTCCTCTCACCACATCAGGCAACCAGCCTGCAGGGGCAGGAGGTCTCACCAGTGGACTCTGCTCTTCTTAGGACAGGGCCCAAATCTGATCTCCTTTATGTACAGTGTAGTGCAGAAATCATGTGGCTGTACAGATGCTTTATGATGATAATTTTCCTTCTCTCAGTGTCGTATATGGCTTTTTTTCTATTTTTCACCAGCTGTTCTTCATTTAGGAGTGCTTCTAGGAAGGGTTGACAAGACCATTATTGCAATTGTTCAGATAAAGTTATAGATGATGTTCAAATTGCCTGCTGTTTTGTTGAAATGTGCAGTTCAGTAGTTTTCTAGCCTTACGTTGATTGTGAGATGCTGCTAACAGGAGCATATGACAACATAAGGACCACTGCTTGTACCAAATGCAGTCATCAGTGTGGCATCAGAAATGAAAACCAGCTGAGAAAATGTCACCTAATAGTAGGAAAGTGCTCTGCTAATAATGAGGGACAAGTGCAGGTAGAGAGCAGGACATTATTCCTGGGAGAGTTGCTGCCTTTAACAGAATAAATCTCTATAAAGAATGGGTCACGTGCTTGTTTAGGGCAGGAAAGAAATGAAGGGGTGAGACAAAGAAAAAAATTGCAGGCAGTAGAGTTGCTTTAAAGCAGTTTCTGACTTTTTTTGTGCCCCACACCTCACATTGCATCTCCCAAATTGCCACCACCATGTCATCCAGTTTGTCCTTCTGTCTCTACCGCTACTAGCTTTGCTGCTGCCTTGGATAGTGCCACCGTGGAAGTAATTTGTACAGGGTGATGACATATGGTGGAAATTTGGCTGGGATGGCTCCTTCAACACCTGAATGCTGGAGCTCCCTGCTTTCCAGCCCTACCACCACCCAGAGCATAGTATGGAACCAGGACAGAGCCAGTCAAACCAGTCAAATTGGGGTGCAATTGCATCATGCTGGCAAGGGGCCATTAGCCAACTGGGAGCCGTGCGTTTGAGGAAAATTCTGTCTTAAAAAAGAGGTAAAAAAAAATCTCAAGAGATTTCATTCTACTGTTATTTTGTAAAGATGGTGCCTGTGATTTCTAATTGGTAGTGAGAGCTGTGAAAATGGACAGAGCATAGTCAGAGAAGATTAAATCTTCACAGTTTGCAGCTGTTAAAATCTCATTTTTAGCTGTTAATAATTCAGTCAATATTTAATAATTCAGTCAATATCTTGACTGAATATGTGTGAACTGTGATATTTTTTTAAGACACTTATAAATTGGCCACATTTTGACCTTAGAAGGACCAAATTCATATGCACACCATAGAAGCCACCCTTTGCCAAATCTTAAGCTGCAGAGGGCAAGGACAGCAGAATTTCTTAACTGAAAGTGTCACAGACATGTCTCCTCATGTTTATTTTCCCTAACCTGATGCCTAGAAATGGTTGTCCCATTTTGGTTAGAATTTCCTAGAAGGACTCTGCCTGAAGCAGAGAAGAAATTTGGCTCCAGCTGTCAAAGTTGGCAGCGTTATTTTGGAATAACAAAGATGGTGTGACTAAGGTGAAGCGCTAAGGGACTTGGAGCAGATTGACCTTGCTTCCAGCTGCAGTTGATGCCTGGCCGTGCTCTCAGACACTTGGACAGCCCTGCAGACCACCGTGCCCCAGATGTGTCCCCGCCAGAACCTCTGAGTGAGGCCATGGGCCCTGCCGCCAGCCCCACAGTGCTTCAGATTGCAAGGAGTGAATCGTTTCACAATGGCTGTTTGGGGGGTTTTCCTCTGGGGGGCTCAGTCAGCGCAGACAGTGAAAATTGCCAAACCTAGTTGCTTGTGTTTACAGTCAGTTGCTCACTCTCAAACCTCTCCGAGGTGTGAGTTACAAACATTGAGAGAACATATTTATTTGTTTAGAGAAAGCCCTAAATCATTATATATATATATATATATATACATACATATATAATCTGAGTCAGGGCTTTCTCTATATTTGTCTATTTTATATAAAATTTTATATAATTTATATATTCATATAAACATTGGTTTTGCTCTTATGCAGTGCAAATTTGTACAGTTTTTGTATGGGAGAGGGTCTTCTAACCAAAGCATCTGTCACCACTTGATGTTATGAAGTTATATTCATATAGGCATTATATGTGTATTATATGTGCAGATGTGTATTATCTGCCAGTCACTTACGATAACTCAATAGATGATAAAAATAAACGAGAATATAAGGAAAAGAAAATTAGCACAAGATTAAAAGAGAAGGTAGGCAGGCAGGTGTGTTTCTGGTGGACAGAGAAAACTGGAAGACAGGCTGTCAAGTGAGGACAAGCTGCCTGCTTGTTTCTGGACCATCGTTATTTCTGTGGGTAGCATCTGTGCTGTGAGATTTCTTTGCAGCAGCTCCCTGATAAAGGTAAATAGATCCAGATTGCCTCTTCTTCAATGCATATTACAATCCATCCACATTCCAGCTGATTCTGGCTCTTTCATTTTTTAAAAAAAATTAAATGCAGATCTGGGAATGCTGCTTGAAGTCCCCTCTGCTCTGTGTATGGGTAGTGCCATAAAGCTGATGGGAGGCTGGTGCGTGGAGTGGCCAGGACAAATGAACGTGCTTGGTGCATTCAGCCAGGCAGTGCAGCAGCTTTTGCTGCAGGGATGATAACCAGAGCATGTGCATATGTTCATGAGGAGGTAGTGTGGTTCAAGAAGGGTCACAGGCAACATTTATGAATGGCATCTTGTAGCATCAGTGATTCCCTGCCCCTTCGCTATTGAAGAAGGGGAGCTCAGTACAGTCGACCAGGGCTACCCCAGGGCAGCTGGCACCAGCACCAGAGAAGGATCCCACACATGCTTTATTTCCTCATGTATAAACATCCACATGCCTTTGCCACAGTGCAGCTGCAGCCTCAGTGGCTTCTCTGTGTGACTGCACAAAAAGGCAGCAGGGGCCATTCCCTCAGTCCAGAGATGGGAATGGATGGTCCCTCATCCCCCAGGCACAGTGCTGGCCCTCCAGAAGCCACTAGGTGATAGAGAGGTGCTGCTGGGGCCAGACAGAGCAGAAGCAAGCAGTGCATCTACATGGACATTTCATGCTAAGGGCTTGAGTTCACTCCTATATCTTTCTCATGTGTCCATATCAAAATTGCCTTTGAGGTTATTATGTAAAAACAAAGACCAAAATACAAGAGTCACAGGCCCAGAAGACTGGGAAGACGATGTCTGACTGAGTCCTGTGGGTGGACTGGTTTTCTAGGTGGGAAGAAAAGTAGTGTTAGATTTGAATTCTCTCCCCTCAGCTGCATTACTCTTGGACTCCTCTTTTGGGTGTCAGTGCTTCAATCACTAGAATAAAAGATGAGCCAAACAGTAATGTTCTGCCTGCAGTGAGCCTGCTCAGCTGGTGTCTACTACCCAGTAGACCTCGATCTATCTGAGATAGACAGACCAGGTCTGACCTGGGCCTCAGATAGACCAAAAAGTCCATGGTTTGGCTCTTATTCCTGCACGTAAAACTGTCAAGGTGGGCTCACACCAACTCCTACACCAACTCCTACACCTAGCAGGCTTCCTTTTTCCTTTTAACAAGGAGGTTCCCTCTGTGCATAGGGATTTTGTAGTTTGAGAGAGATTGAGTTTTGATTCCATACATCACCTTCCTGGTGCAAAATACAGAGTACTTAAGGTATGTGTCCTCAGATATCATACAGAGCTGATCACCCTGAGCTGGCTCCCCTGTACAAGAGAAATAAATAAGCAAACTTGGGGCCATTTTAGCTAGGACTAAACTCTAGAAATTCCTGTCTTTCACCAGGTTGGACAGAGGGAGTTTATCTTATATGTACTTGCTTGCATTGCAGATATCTCACATGAGGTCATATGAATCTTGCTCTGAAATAACCATTAATTACATTTTGTAACACCTAAGTTGGGAGTTCCTAAAAAGCTTTGTGGTTCTTCCCGCCATTCCCATATTCCTCCATCTGTATAGAAAAAGTCCAAGCCATTATCTCTAGATTTCTGTTTCACTTGCACAGGGGCAATGGCCTTGGCATGTGGAGGACCTTAAAGACTTTCTGGCCATTCTAGAAGCTTCCACAGCAAATGGAGTTTCTTGCTGAGTGAATTGTTCTTTGTAAGAAAGCCCTTTGTGCAGCCCATGCAATATAAGTGACCTAGCAGTCAAAACCCACTATGCACCATCTTTGATGTCTGCAGGGGAGTTTGAACAATCTCCGTTAATCTCTCAAAGATATGAAAATGACTTATCCAAGCAAAAAAGAAAAGCCACATCCCAGTCAAAGATACAATGCTTGATTTTCTTTTTAGTTACACTGGTGCAAATTGAGAGTTGCAGATATCAATTACATTTTGTCTGGATTTTCACTGACATAACAGAGATAACAATCAGGCCCCTGGTTTCTAACCAAGTTTGATGTTAACCCTGGAGAGTTGTTATAATCTCTTAAATGGCACCATGTGGCAAAAAATCAATTGCACTGGGAAAATTATTCAGCTTTACAGATGTGCTAATGTAGTGTTGTCTAATTGTCTAATTTTACCTGCTAAATAAAGAAAATATTCAAAATTCTCTATTTTGACAATCTATTCTATGACAATCAATTGTAGTAGAGATACATATATGTTATCCTAAGCATAAAACAGAAATATGAATGATTTTGGAAAGGAAAGGATTTTTTTTTCCTTGAGTAGGCGACATAGAAGAATTAGTCAATAATAGATGTATTTTAAAAAGTAGTTAAATTATTATAAATTGATCTTTGTTTGTAAACATCTGTGTAGCATTGTAAAAGGACAGTGGTAAGCCATACCAGTGAACAAAAAAAAAAAAAAAGGAATTCATACAGCTGGTGTAAAAACTATACTTTGCTTTATATACTGCTGTCTCGTGCCATTGTCTTTGCACCGTGCTTGTTGCTTAACTTTAAACTCTAACTTTTGTGAGTTGGAACAGTGAATATTAACAGTCTTTTGGGATATGCCAAAATAAAAATGACAATTGCATTGCAAGTACTTGTGGTTATAGTGGATAAAGACAAGCTTCATTCCTCTCCATAAGCTGGAGTGAAAAGTGCAAAGGTATAGTTAAAGTATTTACTATGTTGCTAAATTCAAAGATGTTTTTTAGCATTATGATCATCTGTCTTCAGTGTTGATTATCCAAGATTCCCTACCTATAGAGTTCTTGATGATCTAGGGAAAATAGTCAGTGTTTTGGCTTTTGAATGTAAACTCTCGCTGCCTTGATTGTATTCTTGAGGATAATTCAAAGCAACTAATGAAGCCTAGAATAATTTTGGGGGGAGTTTATTAAAAATATAATAAAAAAAAAGAAAAGAAAAACTGAGAAATATTTTTGCCTTCTCATACTAGGACAATGGGCAGAGCCAAGCTTGGACTTTTTAAATTCAGCACATTAAAATAATTCAGGTTATATAATCAACTGTTCAAAAGAGAAATACTATAAATTTGCTTTTGAATATCAAAACCTGGTCAAAATATCTCATGATAAAACAGAAAAGAGACTCTTCTATCTGAAGCATGATTTAGTTGACAAGACATAAAACCATATGTACAGATTTTTCTAGCAAAAATGGATTCATTTTAAAATCTTTTCTTCTTGAAATATATATGCAGTTAGGTTTTACTTTGATGTAAGTACACATAGCTTGGTAAAAAATCAGCTTTACTGTCTGCTATACTATATGTATAAATGCTTTGGGCATGGGTATATTATTCGGAAGGCAACCTATTCCCAGTGCAGATAGTGCAGATTATTTCTGCTCTCACATTTCTTTGATTTGGCTTCTGGAACATATGCATAATTGAGCAACAGTCTTAAAAGTTCTGCTGGGTACAGAAATTGTGTATATGCGCTTCTTAGAAAAAAAAAGGCATTTGGAACACATTTTTAAGTATTATAAATTCTATGCTGGAAGAAAACAATAACAGCAGATGTGCTCACATGCATACTTGGTATGCAGCTGCTTGCTGTTAGGGTTACCTAAATGCAAATTTCTGCCGTTTGGGAATATCTTGAGTCTTGTAGTTGATTTGCCTGTGGCTCTCAAACCCAACAAATAGATTCTTGTGATTGCTTGGTCATCCAGGGACTAAGATTAATAAGTATATATTTGTTTATTTTCTGAATGCCAATATGAGCCACTGTACATTTACCTTGTGTTTGGAATACTCTCCACTGTGCAGAAGTGCTTCAGTGTGCTGTGAGTGGAAATACTCGCCTAAGCTATGAAAGGTGAACTGTGCATTTGGTAACAATTTGGTTTCTGCTCTTCACTCTGCTGATGTGTCACAACATGCCATCATCCTGCACACTAAACAGCTATAATGTGTATTGATCAGCTCTGCCCTAAATGGCAATGTGCCATTGAAGGACATAAAAATGATAGATATGTTAATCTAGCTCTCCGCGTCCTGCTTAGTGATGTGCTGAATATCCCAGTAGACTCTTAGGAAAAGGGAAAGTGGGTTTATGTTCACATTTCTTTTCTATCGATTTGACCCAGTCTGTAAGAAATGCATAGGACGAATTTCTGGACTCAAGACGAGAGAACAAGGTAAGAAAAGAGGCAAAAGCATGAACTGGAATTCTTTTGTCATCATGTGTTTCATGAAAAAGACCATTTTTGTTGCACTGGGGAAACCTCCACACACAGATCTGGATATTCATGCCTTCCAAAGCAGTCATAATTTCTGGCATCACAAATTGTTTGCCCTTCAGGACAAGTTCATGCTTCATAAAGCCTGCCAAAATGTAGTGACAAAAAATAATGAAATTTTGTAGAATTTGAATTTTTTAGAATTTCTTACATCCTCCAAGGTCCAACCTCTTCACAGACCTAGACCTGACACTGGACCATTAGAAGAAGTAATCACTGGTAATATTCTTCCCCAGTACACATCTCACACATTGATCAGCTTGTTAGCTGCTTGGGATTTATTTTTCAGCCTTGATTTCTTCTAGATCATGTTTTTTTTTTTTTTTTTTTTTTTTTTTTTTTTAAACGGAGGGAAAAATGTGGCATTTAAGCAAGATGCAGCATGTGATTTCAGAATGTAATAATATTACAGGGTCTTAAGTTTATTCTAAAAATTAGAAGTTTATTCTAACAATATAGAAATAAAAGAGCACAACAAAGGCAAGGTACACCATATGGACAATTGATTTTCCTCTCCTTGCCCATAAGATAGCACTTTATCCCAATCTTCTTTATCCCAATCAAGCATTATTTTCTGGAGAGAAAATCAAAGCTTGGGGCACATTTCATTAAATATTTGTAAACTGTTGGTGTCTGGAATATGTTCTGCTTAGCATAATGACATTAATTTCAGTTTTCAAAAATATGTTTCACCATCTACGTCTCTCAGTCGCTCCTGCCACCTTCTTAAAGAGCATTTTGAGAGAAGCATGCAAAAAAAAAGGTAAAATGTATTTATTCTGGGGTTATTTTATGAACATTATATGGAACTTCTATTCCTGGCAACATTGGCATCAATTCACGGGCATCAACTTGCCTTTCCTTCTTATGAAAAGTCTGGACATGAAACAAAAGGCCATGGCCATGTGAAGCCTAATAGATTGACAACACAGGGGCAAAGAATTCTCTCAGCACTGTTTCATCTTAATCACTACTGGGAAATCTGGGCATGGTGCTTGCTCATGATAGAATAGGTCCTACTGGAAACTCTGTTAGTTACAACAATGCTGTTTGTGCCAGTTACTGGTTAGCTCAACTGTGCATTGACCTAGTCTGGAAGGAGACATGTCTTTTAAAAATGTTATTACATGCCATTCATACTTTTGACTTTTTATGTCAGTCATAGGTTCCACTATTCCTATTTGTGAGGGAAGCGAAATTGTAGGGGGATGGGTGAGGACGAAGGGAGAAAAAAAAAAACAACTTAAATATTGGCATAAGTTACCTGTGACTGTTAAAAATGCAAGATAAGCATTTATAAAAATGAGGAGGTGCTGTCGAAATAAAGCCCGGAAGAAGTCTTCAATAGTTAGTATTTTAGTGACAGAATACTCCTCTTGTGTCTTAGGAAGTTGGCCCCAGATAAAAGATTAATAAAATATTAACCTGACAATAACTATTTCTGCTACATGAAAGTGTTTATGATCTGAAAAGTAGTCCAAAGAACTATCAAATAAAAAAAAAACAAAAAGAAAACAATCCTTATTCAAATATCTTTCTGAAATGACTTGCATATGGAGGAATCATCTGTGGATGATTTCATCTTGGTTGTATGCCATGCCATGTATCAAGTAACATCAGCTGTATGCTTCAAGCAGCCATCCTTCAGGAGCATTTGGCTTGCAAAAGGTTATTTTAGCCAGGAGGCAATACAATAATATAAAACATCTCATTTCATGGGTATAATTCTTCAATCAATCAACAGAAGTGAAAATTCTAAGTATGTTGGTCATAATACATTTATCTACCCTGTAATATTTCCCCTTAGTATGATGGTGACATTTGGAGCTCCATGGGACAGCTTACTTGTCAGTGAAGAGCAGGATTCCACCAACGTGTTCAACCACACTATGCAGCAAAAGTGAATGTAATGGGGCTACTTGCAAAATCAGGCTCTGCTTAGACAAGTTACTGTTGACAAAGTCGAACCTCTATTAGCAATGTCTATAATGCACAATATAAGATGTCCTTTCTTTCTGATCTCTTAAAAACTTTTAGTAGCTTGCAGTTCATTGCTAATATTTCCATAAAATATAGATGCCTACTCCTACAGGCCTTGTTTTAAAGTCCTATTCTTTGCTTGCATATGCTGTGACAATAGATTTTGTATGGGAGTAAACTGTAAAACAGATCTTCTATATGTACAAGTTTAATTACTGTAATTTTATTCATGCAGTTTTCCACTTTCTTATACATAAGTAGTATTAAGATGTAAAATGATAAAGAAGAATTATAACATGAAATAGGAGTGAAAAAAAACCCCAAAGTTTCCATGCCATCAGCACAGCAATAGAAAAGTAAGAAAAAAACTTGCTCTGAGAGCGAGCAGCAATTTCTCAGCATATTTAATCTAAAAAATGTTGAAGAAGGCAATTCCTCACAAACTCTGATAAAGATTTTATAGATGCCCCAGTCAGTCCTCATTTTCTTCAAAGACAGTGAGATCTGTTTGTCTGGTGGTGTTTTCTTCCCTTCACAAGTTTTAAGTTCAAAGTTTCAGAAGACTCATTGCCTCACAGGCATCTCAGTGAAGGGTAAATAGAGTGATTTTTTTTATTGTTTTGCTCTAGGTAGTTGTGTATTTTCTTGGCACCAACAACATACCTGAGCATGAGCCATGTGGCTAACATCTGGCATACCTGATCCACTCCCTTCCTGGTTGGTTTGCATGGTACATATTATTTTTTCTAGAATTATCTCTCTTAATCTTGCTTCATGATCTCTGTTCTTTCTCATTCTGGAGCAACCCTGATTTTATGCAGGAAGGTCTTTGATCCAGGTTTTGGTGAACTGCAGTAATGCCCATACAGAAAGCAGAATGTTATCATCTCTTTATCACTTTGACTGCTTATTTAGTTTCCTTTCTTAAACTGAAGCAAAGGCTATGCCTATCCTACAGCTCATGGTGTGGATTCCGGCAGATGCTGACCCAGAGCAGCAGCAGCAGCAGTAGTGCATCAGGATGGGTTCAGCGTGGCATGTCAGCCCTGAAAAAGCTACTTTCAGACAGTCATAGAGAAATCTCTGCCAAGAACCTCTAAGGGAGTAGGACCCAATGGTACCTGGCTGAATTTGCTTGTACAGAGAACTCAACTCAGGTAGCCACACCATGCCTCCCCAAACCATAAGCTTGCAGGCCAGCAGCATGAGTGTCTTCTTAACAGCTATGGTGCAGACGTGGCTAGTGGTGAGTAAGTTTAAGCCTGTATATCTTCAGGTTCCAGGTTGTGTTTCTGCCTCTTTTCAAGTGAGTCCAAAAGCAGACTGTACAGTCTAACTCCAAAATTGTAATTCCTTGTATTTTTAGGAATCTCCAGATGCTAATTCAGGTTTTGAAAATGAATTTTAAATTTCTGCATTCACAAAAAGTGTTATGACTTTCTGAACTAAAAAACGAATTTTTTGGAAAACTGCTAAGTCCATCTTTGCTCTGAACAGGTACACGGTACGTCTTCCTTCTTGCATGCATCACTCACTGGTGCAAAAGATTCTTTTACTGATGTTCTGAGGGCTGGAGCTAGAGAGAAGTTTTAATGAAAAACTGTTTCTAGAGAGGCAAAACTTTTCTTTATAGGATGAATGTGAGTCCATGCAAACATAAGGAGTTCTTCAAAACAGGCTAACATCTGTCTGGCCTAAATGACATTTGAGTTGGAAGGGCAGATGACGTCTCTCCTGCTTTCTGTAGATGTTCTTAGTTAACAGCATGCAACATTAATTGCCCTGCTGTATCCTATGAGCTCTCAGGCAGTTTTTTTGCAACCCACAGTGCTTTTAAATCTCTTCCCCAGGTCCTCCCATCATCTCCCCCATTCCTTGAACAGCAGACTCTGCAGCATGGACAGTGTGAGCTACAGACAGGCAGATTTACCAAGCAGAGTTATCAGCCAACCTTGTTATTCAGAGACACAAACACCTCTATTGCCTTCACAGATGCCATGTACTTAGAAGCACAGAAGATCCTAGTTAAAGGAATGCTCAAAGAATCAGTCAAAAGGGGCAGCCAGCCTCCGGCTTCCCTTCTCAAGGAGCTCAGAAATGAAGCAAATTTTAGCTGCCATCTAGCTAAAATGGTGACTGGCAATCTAAATGAACCTCCAAATTAGGGAGGTTGGGAACAAGGAGATGCTTCTTTCATTACTCTGCTCTTCTGTCCCTAATGCCATGGTTGATAAAGATCATTTTTGTATAATCTCCTGGCAGATTTTCCCAATGCACTGGGGTCGGTAATTTATAGCAGAACATTTCTAACAGTAAATGTAACTGACATTTGAAAGTGGTTTATACTCATTTAAAAGCCTGGTCAATGAAAAAAAGAGAAAATTAGGCAAGGTTTGATGGAAAGGTAATATCACCTATTAGAACAGCTCATATAGTCAAAATACATGACGGCGTTTCCAAGCACCCAAACCCTTCTCAGGAGAGCAACAAAGACCAGAAAAAAACACTAGCACTAGACCAGCAAAACACTAGAAACAAAAATCTACCACTTCTCTTTTAAATGTGACATTTGGGTCAGAGAGCTCTTAGGGAAACTTGACACCCACAAATCCATGGGCCATGATGGGATGCACCCAAGAGTGCTGCATGAGCTGGTGGATGTTATTGCTAAGCTGCTCTCTATCATCTTTGAAAGATCCTGGGGAATGGGGGAGGTGCCAGCAGACTGGAAGAAAGCCAATGTCACGCCAGTCTTTAAAAAAGGCAAGAAGGAGGACCCAGGCAACTACAGGCCAGTCAGCCTCACCTCCATCCCTGGAAAAGTAATGGAGCAGCTCATCCTGGCTGTTGTCTTCAAACATGTTCAGGATAAGAAGGTGCTCAAGAGTAGTCAGCACGGGTTCACCAAGGGGAAATCATGCTTGACTAACCTGATAGCCTTCTATGGTGGAATGACCAGCTGGGTAGATGAGGGGAGAGCGGTGGATGTCATTTATCTGGATTCCAGCAAGGCTTCTGGCACCGTCCATCACAGCATCCTCCTGCACAAGCTCCAGAAGTGTGGGATAGATGAGTGGACAGTGAGGTGGATTAGGAACTGGCTGGATGGCAGAGACCAGAGGGTGGTGATCAGCAGTGAAGAGTCTAGTTGGAGGCCTGCAGCTAGCGGGGTCCCCCAGGGGTCAGTCCTTGGTCCAGTCCTGTTCAATTTATTCATCAATGACCTGGATGAAGGCACAGAGTGCTCCCTCAGCAAGTTTGCTGATGATACCAAACTGGGAGGAGTAGCCGATACCCCAAAGGGCTGCGCTGCCATCCAGAGGGACCTGGACAGACTGGACAACTGGGAGGTGAAAAACCTTATGAAATTCAACAAAGACAAGTGCAAGGTCCTGCACCTGGGGAGGAATAACCCCAGACACCAGTACAGGCTGGGGACTGACCTTCTGGAGAGCAGCTCTGCGGAGAAGGACCTGGGCGTCATGATGGACGACAAGTTGACCATGAGGCAGCAGGGTGCCCTCATGGCCAAGAAGACCAATGGGATCCTGGGCTGCATTAAGAAGAGCGTCTCCAGCAGGTCGAGGGAGGTGATCCTGCCCCTCTACTCAGCCCTGGTGAGGCCGCATCTGGAGTATTGTGTCCAGTTCTGGGCCTCACAGTACAAGAGGGATGTGGAGCTGCTGGAGAGAGTCCAGCGCAGGGCTACAAGGATGATCAGGGGCCTGGAACATCTGCCCTATGAGGAGAGGCTGAGGGGGACCTGTTCAGCCTGGAGAAGAGAAGGCTGAGAGGGGATCTGATCAGTGCCTATAAGTACCTCAAGGGAGGCAGTGAGGAGGATGGTGCTGGTCTCTTTTCAGTGGTGGCCACCGACAGAACTAGAGGTAATGGCCACAAACAAAAGTTCCGCATGAACTTAAGGAAAAATTTTTTAACGGTGAGGGTGACAGAGCCCTGGAACAGGCTGCCCAGAGAGGTTGTGGAGTCTCCTTCTCTGGAGATCTTCCAAACCCGCTTGGACGCAGTCCTGTGCCACGTGCTCTAGGTGACCCTGTGTGTGCAGGGGGGTTGGACTAGATGACCTCTAGAGGTCCCTTCCAATCTTAACGATTCTATGATTCTTTGATTCCTGAAATGCCTCCCCATGATCTAGATTAGTGCAACTTTAGAATAAGGCTGATTTATAGCTACAACAGATGTTGTGAGTCTGGAAACTCAATAGCATTTTATTACCTACTGAAGAAGTTGTTTATTTAAATTATTACTTTTTGTGGCATATACTAGAAGATAAACAGTGTGTAAATGCATAAACTGTGAAGCTGAATGCTTTCTGACTAGCCTCTTCTGTTAATTTTATGCCATTCGTTTCTGATTTTATTACCTATAAATGCAGGTAGTACTATTATAAAGTCTTTTTTAAAAAAAACTCTCTTCAACTGAAGGAATCAGTGTACCTGACAGCAACTGTCTGTTTTATCAAATTTTCATTCTGATGGTCAGTTGCAATTGAAATTTGTAATTTCCTATTTTCAGGCTGAAAAGCACTGAGAATTCAGCTAAAAATTCTCCCATTAAAAAATGGCAAGTTTTATTTTAGAGAAGCATAATGAAACTTTATGGAAAGATGCTTTGTTCCATGGCTTCACAGTTCCTTCCCTGTTAGCACGGTATTTTTGGCTACAGAGTGGAAAAAACAGTTTCTCATCTGACAAAACACATTTTTTTTTCTCATGCTTATGTACTTGAAGAGCTTTTTTATTCCATCCTATTCTGGAAAGTATCATTAGGTGTTAGTCGTGGCATAAAAGATGCTCTCCTTTTCCACTAGAGGTGTGATATCTCCTTTTGAAATTTGATGTGGAGAACTGGTTTTTCTCAATCTCTTGTCCAAAGGAAAATATAGTAAAGGAGTAAGAATGTCTTCGGTCCTGCTGTCACTGTATGGGGAAACTATTTCTGCCTGTGGCCTGTAGAGAAAGCTTTTAATGCTTAGAAGCCTAAAGGTCCTGGAGAGTGTCTACAATGTGATCATGGAAAGCTGGGTAAAGTTGATCCCAGTGCTGGTGCACTTTGAAATTTTTCCCCTTTAGCTCTTTCAGAAATTACTGTCTTGTACTGAAACAAAACTGGGAGGAGAAACGCTTTTCTGGAGACTGCAGTTTTCTCCGGAGCCTCAGCCTTGGCAATGGAGAGTGAGGTGCCCTTCTTATGTCTCCAGATTGCCTGGAGGTTGATCGGATGCATCTGATGTTTGTAGCCAGATTCTCCTCTCTTTATCTGAGCAATTGCACCTAATGGAATTATTTTACTGATTTTTAACAATCGTCTAGTTTATTTTCTGAAGAGAAGGTGTTTTCTGAAGAGTGTGTGTTAACAATGGTGCTTCTGTATCTTTGTTCAAGCTTCTTCCAACCTATTCCTCCTATTTCAATCTGAACTGGGGCAGTGTGGCAAGCTTCAAAAGGATCCCTGGAAATCATTGCGCTGTTAATGATCAGATCAATACAGACAGTACAGATAATTGCTTAGCACTCTGATCCCAGTGCATATTTCTGATGTGCAGTACAGCTTTCTAGCAATACTGATATTGAGGTATCACCAAGATACTTCTTTTGCTTTCTTAGTGAGTAATCATTTGAAAATTTGATGTTGTTTGACAATTTAGCCATTGTCAAATGTAACCTAAATCTTTGCTGACAGCAGTGTTGAGTGTGTGGCAGGAAAAAATAACAGTGTCTGAATTACAGCTTTCCAGAGGAATCAATTCCAATTTTCCAATTGGGTTATTAAAGTCTCTGCATGTTCTAGAGAATAGTGCAAGTCATACTAACGTACCAAGAATTTTTTGTCTTGGGCAAAATGTATAATATAGCAGTTCTGCTATGACTATTAAAATCCTAAAATACAATTGATATTTTATAATGCACATTTTAATATTTCGATGTTTCTTATATATCTTTATCTTCGAAAAGTGTCGTCTTCTGTTGAAGTGCTGACATTTTCTTTAAATAAGAACACCAAACCCTAAGCTCCATTTTCACAAGGTTAATTAGTAAAGAAGCTGTCTTTAATTATCTCCTCTTTGACTGCTTTGTTGCTCAAATTGCTCATTGCTCCCACAGAGAAAATGAAGAACCCCCAAATTTTCCTAATGGTTATTATAGATGGCAGCTACAGCATGCAGACTGTTAAAAAAACTTGCATGTTGTAATACCAATGCTTCTCAACGCTCATGAACGATTTTTATGTTCGCTTTTACCAGGGACTGCAAGGTATGGAGCACTCACAGCTAGTTTTCATAATCCATATAAAAATCTCAGTATTATTGACAAATGCAGGCAGCATAGTAATTGATTTACCAAAGGCAACTGAGGTCGTGGTTACATAGAAAATGGGAAATATGCCACATATTGATAGGTTAATTAAGCGGGATTGGAGAGTGAATGAACCATGGGTATCAGGTGTCAGTCACGTCACTGCTCTCCTGGAAGCTGGTTGATTGCTGTAATGAGGGAGTTGATACGACAGTGTAAGAGAGTTTACACTCAGCTTTTGCTACGCACCATGTGCTTTTCTGTTTTCTTACCTGTTTTCACAGATAAGTAGCATAGTATGTTTGGTCTTAAAGACTTCTGCACCTCGGATCTGCACACAGGCTAGAAAATGCCACATGGAAGAACCGAATGCTTCGTGCCATGCCCCTGGCTGAGCACTTTGGTTCAGACTCAGCTTAAGTGATTCAGCTATCATGTTGTACAGTGTGTGATTTTGAGGGAACATTCTGGCGACTCAATCTCTCCTTTATTCGTCCTGTGAGTTGGAGAGTAGAATCCCCTGCCAAGACTTGCCCTTCTCTAGGAAACGGCGCTGCACTTGAATGTTACCAGATAGGATTGGATGTATCAGGAACCGGCTGACCAGCCTGGGTACTTCAGGTTTGATTCTGCCTGGCACCATATCAAGCAGCTGTGGCTAACTCTGGCTGAGCCAGGACTGATGCACTGCTAAAAAAGTCTTTTTGTCTTTTTTTTTTTTTTTTCTGTCAGGCACTTAGTGACTGTCAACATAAACCTGCAAATTCAAAGCTCGTTTTTCGTGTTCAGACCTGATAGGGCTTTCTGCTGAAGACTTACTCAACAGAAGAGTCGTTCCTGGCTTCTTGATCACTGTCATTGCAGGAGAGCTTTCAGTTGTGGCCCTGCTATTAGCATCTGATGAAAGCCAGGCAGGCAAGGCTTTCTCTGTCCCTTTACCTTCTACAAAAGAAGAGCATTTTTTTAATGATTATTTTCATAAATACATTTGCACTAACAATAGTATTTTTCCTCTTCCAATTTTTAGCAACTTGATTTGGTCTTTCATTCCTAAAAGTCATAAATGGACTCTTTAGGCCGAACTTGCAGCTTTTATTTACAATGGAGAAGTAGGCCATGGAAAACTGGCTTTGAAATGGAAATTCTGCCACAGCTGCTCACTGCCCTGTTTCATTTTCTTTTTCCCATCGTCAGCCAAATCAGGCTCACCACTCCTTGTTCAAAGGGAAAGTGTTAACTTTCCAGAATTCCCTGTGCTACTGCTTAGAAGTCTTACAGACGTTGTCAAATGCTGTATCCAGTACTCCTTTTGAGCATGTCTTGATTTTCTGAGAAAATCCTATTCTTCTCTTACTTCCAGACCCTTGAAGCTAGCTCTAGGATACAGGGAACCCATAAGGTATGTTATCCAGTATTTCCAGTGCTTGCATGTTATTTAAAGGCAAGTATACAAGCTAGCTGGGTAACCTTATCCTGGCTGTATATTTTTTTGCTATACAAGGTTTCCATTAAAATCCTGAGCTGCTCATAAGGCCCGTGTAATGTTAAACAAAATTGCTATTTGTGGGAACAGTCTGTATGTTCCTGTAAAGCTCTTCTTTTGTCTTTGCCTGGTAACAAAATGAAATGAGATTAAGTGGAAATTAGCTGAACCTAAAGCTATAGCTGCAAAAAGACTGGGGAGCTACTGTAACTGTGAGCTATTATTAACACATTTCTCTTTTTAAGCAAGCATGCTGTCTTTTTCTGAGTTCATTTTGCTTCTAAATGTATGAATCCTGATCTCATTCCATTTTGAAAAGTACTATTTTTTGGCAGATGGCAAAACTTTCTGCAGAGTGGCTTGCAAATGCTTGGGTGTGAAATGTGCTAGGTGGTGATGCTTGGAAAGTGCTCTGATGTGATTTGTGAAGCGCCCTGTATGGGCATGCAGGGTCTGGGAGAAGGAAAGCACTTGCACAGTGCAGCATACCCAGATCTTGCATGGGGTAGCATAAAGCGTAGACTCCTTGACATTTTCTCCACTGCTGAACCAGCATGATTTTAGCTGACGATCTTCCCTGGCCATCTGTTAAAAGAGTGTGAAAGAACTTTGCAGGGATTAATTATTTCCTAGATTAATATTGCTGACAAGTGCTCCATGAAGCAGTGTGTATATTTGCAGGGTGTTATGCTACTAGAAATGCCATTAATTATTTTGCCTGCGGTTGACAGAACGCTGCGATTCTGTGTGCCGGCATTCTGCCCCAATATCCTCGTCTGCGTATATCACAGGATGTGCCATAGGACTTACTTCAGCTCTTCCTGGAAGTTTTTCCAGGTTCAAAATTAAGAACCCAGAATAAGTATTTTCTAATATAATGCATTAAAAAATCTAACTTTTTCAACCACTTTTGCTCTCAAAACTTGTGAAAATCTGCTAACAATATACTTAGTAGGGTGCGCTTTCAGTCTAACTGCATTATACAGAATGATTAATTTCTCTTTTTTTCAAAAAAAAGTTTGCTGTGACATAGTTCGTGTTTATAAGCACTGGGGAACACCCAGTTCAAAACATATTCAATTGTTTTGTAATGTAAATATGAAATACCCAAACATTGGCTATCCATTTTCAAAAATTATTTATGTTACACACAGAGATATATCAACAATTTGATCAAAGATATCAACATAATTAGAGTCGACATCAGAACTTTAAGGTACTCTCAAAATTTTAGAAATATTTTAAATGAGTTCAAACTGATTTGGTCTCCACTGTTTTTCGTTCATTATGGTTTACACCACAAAAATCTGTCAAAATTCCACATATAGTCAAAAAACTCTCGCTATTTTCATTGGTGTATCTATAAAGCTTTAATTAAGAATAATTTCAGATTAAAATGACAGTAGGTTTTCTTTGTCCTTCTGTGTTACTTAACTATGGCTTCAAGGTCTTTTGACACTTTAGGTGTACAAAACGAGTCTGATGCAGCAAACTCCTGTAGCTTTTTCTGTTGTTAAAACAGATGCTCTGTCTTATTTACTGTAAAATGGAACAATCACCCAGTGGAGTAACACATATGGTCTAAATTCACTGACCTATATTCATCTGCTAAAAGAAAATCTCTGATGAAACCTTGGGGAGGGAAGAAGCATCCTGTTATCTCTTCAGAGAGAAAATATATGAATCAAAGATTGTGCAAACTGCTGAGGAGTTTAGATCAAAGAAAATTATTTAATTTTTTAGGAGAGATGACTTAATTTGCAAAAACAAAAGGCTTTTTAGGCTCTTACAGTAGAAGCAGGGGAAGGAGGTGGAATTTGACAGTGGGGCAAGATAAAATGGAAGGCAGTGAGACTTGTGAAAGAAGAATCTTATAAGAAGTACCTTGCCAATGGAGCAGGTTTCAAGTATCCGGGGGGACAAACCTGGGAAGCAGTATTATTGCTTGGGGAAACCCCTGGTCTTTGCAAATTGTGTTCAGAAGTATCTCCCCTTCCTACCCCTCAAACAAACAAACAAAAAACAAACAAAAAAAAACAACTCCAAAACAAATACCTGAGCGGAAAATGCCTGAAGTCTTAATTTCAGGGAAATTAAAACTTTGCTGACGTTACACAACTCCGTATCTTTTGAGGTTCTTGGTAACTTTGATTGTTTTAAATTAATAACTGTCTGCTCCCAATGTGGGGTTTTGCAGTGAGCCCGTTCGCTTCTTTGTGCCTTTAACTATGAGTAGGTAGCTTAGAGAAGCTGAGTCACTGCTGCAGCAGAAGACAAACTTGAAGAGCAGTGTGAGACAAGTGTTTATACAAAGCAGACAGCAGGATTGCACTTTGTGTTCAGCTACCAGAATTCCAGGTGGTGGTTTTCCTTGAAGAAGTCAAACCTGTTTTTCAAAGGCTTTTCCAGAGCCCTGCCCATAGGATTTACCCCTCTAAATATAGGAAATGCAGGCTGCCAGGACTTACTTGATTTTAAACATATAAAAGAGTCAAGATGAATCAAGCTACAAGTCCAACATGAATTTCTGTTGAGGAGGGCTTCTTCCCACTGGTGATGCAGTAGGTGTGAGTGATTTGTGTAAACCAGCTGCTTACCTTTTAGGCAGCTAAAGTTTGGTGAAAAGAATCCCCTGCCTGCAGAGATGAAGTGATTTTCCCACCTCAAAAAATGGATAGCGTCCAGAAACCACAGTTCAGGTCTTCAAAGCTGGGATTCCGACCAAATGTAGATGTCTACACCATACGTGTCTATACCTGAGCTACATCTAGGCCCCAGTTCAAGTCAGCAGAGAAAATCATCTCATCTCAGTCCAAGCAAGTTATGTAAAATGCATCAGACAAATCACACTCTGAAAATAGCTTTTCTCTATTGCTTCTAAAAGAAATTTGGGGTGACTAGTTCAGTGGTAGATGCTTGCAGAAAAGTGAGTTGAGTCCTATCTCTTAATGTAGACCTTAATCTACAAATATTCACTTTTAATATCAACAGCAAATTGTAGCTTTTGTTAGATCTGTGCACTGACATAGGGAATAGCATGGACTAGATGGGAGATTGCAAATTAGGACTTCAATCTCAGTCCTGCCTAGTACAGTTGCTTCTATTCATTTCTTGTCAGTGATGAATCACTGATATACCAAATCCTAAATCTTGATTCTAGTTGCTTTTACCAATTAAAAAAAAAGGATAGATTTTTTTGTGTTACTACATCTAGGGAATGAATTAATAATAAACAATTTTAATGCCAAAGGTTATATTCCATGATAGTCAATTGAGTTGGTTATAGAGATGTCAGGCAATCATTTAAAATGATGATTGAATACAAAGCCCCCTTTCATGCTGTTTTCAGTGATCTCTTTGGTCATAACTTCTCACCCAGTGCTCTGAACATCCCTTTTCTCATGCAAACATCCTTCTGCCACCCACTCTGTGGATTACAAGGCTAGGACTCTTTCTCCCATATGCCCCTTAATCCTGATTTTCTGAGCCTATTTCCCTTCCTATCCTGACCAATCTGTAATCACAGCAATTTGAGTTGGATCAAGCCACTGTAGAAGAACTGAAATAAAGCTGTGTAGCATGAAATATCTTCCTATTGAAAAGCTGAATGACAGAGTATTAGATAGGTCCCATTCCATTTTTCAGTGTGTGTACTGATGGCCACTCATTTAGGTAATTGCTCAGGACAGGAATAGGTCTCTAAAACAGTCCTAAGAACAAGCTCAAGGGTTTGATTCCTAGTAAATCCTCCACAGTGACTTCCACAGTTACCATTTATTTATATGATAATATAGCACATAAGGGAACCAACTGAGAACAAGACCTTGCTGCCCAAAGGTCTGTACAAGGAGTCATAGACAGTCATGGACCAAAAGAAAAAACATGAAAGTTAAACCAGCAAGGCAAACAAGGATCAAAGGGAAAAAAGGTCAGTAGAGAACTCATGATGAATCAAAACTGGGTGGATTGTGTACCCAGTCCATTCTATTGGATTTGATCTTATGATGAGGTCAACTTTTTCTTGGATATCTTTCAATGGCCTATGCTAGCCAAGCAGACGATAGACACCTGCTGAGATCACGTGAGCCAAATTCCAGCAATAAATTCAAAGGTGCTACAGCAGCAAAAGATTTTATAGATTAGCACTTAGCACACCTGCAAGTTATCCCTTTTAACAAAAATTGTTGTGATTCAGCCATAGTTTCCAGAAATGAGTAGGCTCAGTGTCACTAAAGATACTGTCTCATCTTTAGTTTAGCTAGACTAAACAAGCCACATTCTTCTAATCTCCTCTCCCATTTTTTTTCACTTCCCTAAATTATCTTAGGTACCGTTATTTGCATATTACCTTGACTGTGGTTTGCCAGAGTTATATTGGTTGACATACCACATAATATTTTATACAGAGACATGTGTATTTGTGAATATGTGTTGGAAACACCTAAAGATGCATTTACTGTCCTTTTGGCTGCTCCACATCAGAAACTCCCAATTACTCAGTGATGAGTTCATCCAAGAAGATACATTTTCAGCTGACGAGTGCTCAAGTTTTAAGTGATATTTGTCTTATTAATCTGTAAGAACAAGACAGAAATGTTATGGTCTTACTCAATGCTACAGAATGCAAAGACAGGCTTGGACATGGCCTGATCCTGCTCAGAGCCAGATGTGAGATCAGACATTGCTTGTAAAACCTTCTGGTTTTAAGCAAGATAAAATGTAAAGCATGGGAATAGGTTACTTCTATTATTGTCCTTGTCTCCAAGATAACATCCCAGATTTGTGTTACAGTGGAGAATAAGGTGAAGTCACTTTCAAAACAGTTACTTTGCTTATCAAAAGGAAGCAGTATTATTTCTGGAGGGCACAACCATTGCCAATCACTCTGGTCATTTTGTGTTTCTCAAAAATATCCTATAGCACATGATAAGGATAATGGCTTCATGCCACAGCTTCTCACAGAGGGATCCCGGGATCCCGTTCTCAGGAACATGAAGGTGGTTGATGTCAGGAAAGCTTTTGGACCCGTAGCTAAGAGGTGGCTGTGGAAGGTGTATGTGCAGCTAGTGGCTATCAAGTTGATGGGAACAGAAGCCCAGCTGAATGCTGCAGTGCCTCAAGCAGATAGGAAAGCTCAGTCCTGGGATAGGAAAGCTTCTGCCTGTCCAATGTGGTGCGGACCAAGCCAGGAGATGGCTGACTGACCACACTGTGCCTTCTGCCACAGAGGTGAGGACCAGGCCAGGAGTCTGGAAGCAAAAACTGGGCTATGGGGCGTGCAGAGAGGAGCAGCTTTCTCCATGCATGTGCAGCAATGTGCAGGAGTCACAGCACCCGTGACAGCAGGGACCTGAGCGCCCCTGAGCAGGAACCTGAGCTGTGGAGAAATGAGCTAAAGCAAAGGAAGTCTAAGAGCCAGCCAAGAAGGCAGAAAAATTTGCTTCTTATCTATTTGTTCAAAGCAAATAGGATGTGATCTTGCTGAGTGTCCTTTTCAGCAAGACACTAAAAAAACAGGTGAGAGTGACATTATTTAGCCTGGCTCTATCCTTGCTTCCTCACTCTTAATTGCATGCCTTGTGCTTTCTCTCATTCATTTTACTTTCTCAAAACCTGAAGGGTTTCCTGGGAGCGACAGTTGTGTCTGAGATAGACCAGGACTATTATTTGCACACGGGTGGAATTTCCTCCTCTCCTATGATTATGTTTTTCTGCTGTCTTCCTGTCTTTCAATAGGTCTCAGTTTCTTTTACTGATGATATTATTTCCTCTTTCATTGCTCATAAATGATTTCTTTTTTTTAATCTTCTAATTTTATAATGCCTTTTTTTCATTAAAATTAATTAACTGTTTCCTCCTCCTTGCTTTCTGCCAGATTTTCCTATTATCTGTGCAAACAACTTTCAACACTCTCACATTTTCCTCATGTCACTTATGGGAAGAGATTAATTAATACAGTCTTTGCACTTTTTTTTTGTAGAATATCCAACTTGGACCTCTTTTCCTGCTATATCAAATAAAAAACTTATATTGAGCATATTATGAGGAAAAAAAACTTCAGAAACTTTGGCTCTATTCTTGATAATTTTGAGAATATTTTTTCAGAATTTCTTTAGAAGTACTTATTAAAAAAAGTTGTCTTTGCTATTGCTCCCTTTTCTCTTATTTTCTTAGAAAAAAAAAGGAAAAAACAAAAAGAGATAGAAAACTTCCTCCCCAAAAATGTACAGAATAGAAAATAAGAAAATTTTGACAAAAAAAAAGAAACTTTTTAGTAACCCTATGAGGGTGAAAACTTGGTTCTCTTAAGGGTAATGGATGTTTTATCATGAACAGGAACTTATCCCGGAACTTATCCAAGGCTAAGTTGTGCCTGGAGGATGGAAGTCTGTGCTACTAGTGCTCTAGGCAGCTGTGCCGAAAGTAGGGAGTTGATTTAGAAGCTAAAGGGAGCCCACAGGGCTTGACTGCAGCTTTGATACCATGAAGGACATCACTGAGCTCAGGGGTTTTCCACTGACAATATATATATTTTAAAATCTGAGGCTGCAAATACTACATTAATGTATCTTACACAAGTTGTATTCCAGAATACTTTCTGCTGGCAAAATACTGAATGATATTAGCAGAGTGAAGAGACTAGAGGGCAAGGAAAACTATTTCAGAGTCCACAGGGAATAGGCTTTGAAGAAAGCAATAACCGTTATTATTTAGTGGCTGATTCTTGCTTGTTGGTCTTGTTTTGTTGGGGGCAGGAATGCAGGAGTAGCCTGAGGTTTCCCACAGGCTTCCATGAGGCTGCAGTGTTGGTGTTGACATTTTTTGATATATCTACTGGCCACATCTATACTAATAAGTTAAATAAGGAATGTCCCTGTGCACCCAGATGTGATCTGTGCCTGGTTAAGCTGGTGTAGCTGGCACAGCCTTGGCCCCGTAGCAATTAATGGTTCCCCAGGCATTTCCTGAGAGTCACACTGCAACTTGAATGTACCAGGATGCTGCTGCAAGTATCAGACCTCTTTTCAGGGCTAAAAGAGCTGGGTAGGATAAAAAGGGGCCATTCCAGGCCAGCTGGACCCAGTGCCCAGCAGTTTTGATGGGCATTTTTATTTTGTGAGTCTAGGTGTAGGCTATAAATACTGCTGTACCGCATTCTTCCTTTTTTCTTTTTTTTTCTTTTTTTTTTCTTAAAGACTTAATATTTATTTTGAATAGAAAGCATGTAATTTCACCAGAAGAGCAGTGCTATGAAAATGCACATAATTATATTTTATGAAGAGTTGGATGTCAAGGGGCATTTTTGTTTCTCAGAAAAATTCTTACCAACATAACATATAAAACAATAAACTTAAAATAAATGGGTGGAAAATGTTAGAACATTTGCACAAACAGGAGTAATTGCGGTTGAAAGGTATAATTGTCATATCTTCGTGTGACACAATGAATTTGAAATACCATTCATTATAAAAAAATTAAATGGGACATTCTGTGTAAACAAAGTATCAGAGTTCACACAGGATAATTTTCACAGATAATTTGTTTCTGTGTGCAAAACCTGCTCCAGAGATACTGTTGTTAGTGGTAAGAGATGCTGTACCAAAGAACTCATGTCTTTTTCTATAGAAGCATGGTGTAATCTTTAAGATAAAGCAAGGTGGTTTATGCTTTACTAGTAATCTGGGTAATAAATTTAGATACTTACCCCTCCAGAGTATCTCTGAAGAGCCTTCACTTCGTACGAATTCATCTGTTTAAAATTATTCCAATACTTGATTTAGATGCAGATCTAGAGAACCATAACGGAATATTCATTAAATTCTCTTCAGGACACAGGGTTTAAATAAGGTAGATCCAAACTTTGTGAGCCCTGTCTTAAAAAGGGTTTCAAGCTGCTGTGTGTGAGCCCAGACTGCTCGGGAGGTGGTTTCTTCCACCATCCTCACTGCTGTTTTTAAAATCCAAGCAAGATGAGATTAGGGATTTCTAGACTGTGTCTGAGCACAAAGATATCTAATGAGTAATGCATAGGTATAGGAATATAACAAGTTAGAATCTAATTTCCTTTGACATGGTTGATAAAGTTTTCTCCTGATAGACCTCACTGATCTGTTGGAATTTTTCCCTTAATGTGCAAGTCACCAAAGGTTTCTGGTTTTATTTGCATTTGAGAGGGAGGCGAGGAGAAAGAAAAGTGCAACATTACGTTAGCTTACGGCTGTTTTGCATCCTCTAAAGAATCAGAGTCAACATGTAGCATCATCATTTAGAGCAGGCTGGATGTTATGATCAAATACCATAGACTTTTTGATCTGATAATCCCTTCGTCCTTAAAAACAGTTCACGTAGAGTCCCAATCAAACACGCCCTAGCATATGTATCCCGTCAGCTCTCAGATCTGTATTTCATAGATTGTCATTGGTTTTACAAGCTTATTTAAACTGAGCCTCATTTTAATAGAAAATATACTTGTTAAATCATACCCCTAAAGGACATCTTAGAAATCTATGCCCTGTAAAACCAAAGCACAGAAAGCTTTGATTACATTTTGTCACTGCCAGCGCAGTTGTATAGTTGTCGTTTTCATGTCTGCAGCAGAGGCAGGGTCTTCATTTCAAGTGGGTTAGAGAAACCATCTGATTCCTTATGCACTCACAACCCTAGGTTTTTGCCCACTCCTGCAAAATATAAATCTGGATGATATTTCTCAGGTAATGACGAGGATACACGCTGGAGGGACTTTTGCTACCTCTGGTTGATGCTTTGCACATTCCCCAAGGGAAAGATAAAAGAATTCTGCTTGCTGGTACTTCGCATAGAACATTAGAAGTGAAAAGAACATGAGATGGGAAGGAGGGAAGATGAGATGTGATTAGGTGTACAAGTATTACAGAGGAAGCAGCTAAGGTCTTGGGTAGGTTTTCATACATAAGCAAGATCTTAAGCACTGTCCTCATTTACTGTGAGTGTGGAAGGCATTTCAGAACAGCAGCAGGTTAGTGAATACATGCAGTGACTTCTGCCAGCATGTGCTTCAATATGGTCCTTTACTAGGAAGATATCAGTTGCACATATTATTCGTGCTGAATGAATTATATGGTATTATTTCCAGAACAGCTGTTATTGTACATCTTATCAACAGCATGTGCAATTGTATAATAGACAGTAGATTTTACATTTTATTCAAGAAGAAGTTTTTGAAACTTTTTACAGTATAGATTTTAATGTCTCTGCAAATCAGACAAGGCTACAAAAACATTGCCAAATGATACTGGCATATAGTTTTGGCAGCAATTTTTGTTAGAAGAAAAAAATAATGCACTGAGCACAGAGAAGCTTTTTATAAAATAGGTCTTCTTGATGTTTGTTTCAGGCCCAGCAATAATAGTTTAGCTGACTGAGTCCCTGTGAGATAGTTTAATATAATGTTACAACAGGATTTAGACAGTTTGCCAAATAAAAGACTAAAATCGCTGAGTTATTAAAAATGTGCTCTTGCAATTTGTGCATTATACATGCTGCCATAAGTCTCAGTTAACTAGTGGAAACTTTCTAGACATCTCATTCACCTTGTGGAGTGGAACACCCAAGAGGCACTCATTTCTTTAGCTTGTTATACCTATTTTCTTACTTATTTCCATTGTGCTTTTGGATGTCTATATTCAAATATTGCCTCATATAAGTTACTATAAAAAATTAAATTGTATGAACTGGTCTTTAATTTTTCTATATCCAAGGTATTCTTTATCAGTACTGTTTCCTAATGTTTATTTTTAGTGTTGTCTTTTGAACATTCTGTGATGATTATAACAGTAGGCTTGATCCTGCTCCACTCAGTGCAGTAAAAATGCTTCTAGTAATCTTCATGGTGCAGAACTGAGTTAGAGCAGGTGAAAAGAAAATATCTTCAATTTTTCTTTTTTCATTTTCATTCTGTTACCACTAATAATGTTACTTTAGGAGTGTTGTCTGTTAGACAGACCAATTTAACTCCAATTCCTTTTTTTTTCAGATTCAATCCTCTAAGCAATTATATTAAAGTTATTAATGTGGTTATTAGACATAATGCATATTAGTCCAGTAGAAATAAACCAGGTGTGACTTGACAGTCTTTAATGCTCCTTTTGTGTAAGCGCTCCAAAAATTCCCTGTTATGTCATGTGCTATCTCTGCTTTGTCCTGAAAGATGACAGCCCTCACAGATCTCATTTTGGGAAACATCCCCAAAAATTAAGTCTACAAGCAGTTCAATTTATAACTCCAGATCATCACATTAACTCTTCCATTTGATAACTGTGTATATATATTCTGTACTATTCACCAAGGGTTCTTCATATCACTCCAAGACTGAAAGCATTAGGGTCTCCTTAGAAATCATGGCAACACTGCCAGTATCTTAAAATATTTGATGTCAAGACATCCTGACTTCACCAGTGGGAGCTTCTGACACTGAATCATTCCTTTTATTTTGTCTACATACAGTCCAAGTGAACATACTAATGCATTGCAAGGTTTACTGATTCATTGCCCCATTATTTTTTCTATGTCTGAAGTCCGGCACATGTTTCTTGTACAAAATAGCAAAGCTCTTCCCTAGCCCTGTCTTTCCAGACATTAATTGTTTTCATTTGAAAGCTTTCATATAGGCAGCACAGAAGTGTGAACAGTTGTTTTTCTTCATGTTGTACAGAAGTGACTGTTACAGCGCTCATAGTGCAAACACTTAGGAATGTGCATAATTTTACTGTTCTGAGTCACCCTCTTGAAATCTTTAAGATGACTTAAGATAATAGAGTTCAACACGCACAGGAGCATTTTCTGGTCAGGAGCTGATAGTTCCAATAGTCATGGTTTATCCATATTGTATATATTTGAGATTTTTGATCTTTTTTCCCCCCCACAAGATTTCATAGACTATTTAGAAAATAAGACTGAGGAGGAAGTTAAAATATCCATATCTCTTAGGCAAGATAATCTAAAATTTCATCTCTAGAAGAGGGCTAAGATGTTCTTCAAAATGTTTAGTGCAAAAGATTTCACATCTCCTTATAAAAATCTAAGCACAGTGCTTAATCACCTAGCTTGAATATATACAGCTGATAAGTAAGTATGGAACACTTCCTACTGAAGCATTTTTTCTTTATTTTTTTGCATGTCCTCCAATTTGTTACCAAACTCATACTTGTAATTTCATGCAAGGTCAAGGTCTCTCCAGTTTCAACCAAAAGTAATGTTTAGTTTTCTTGTTAGTGTAACATTTCCATTTCTCAGAGTTGTATTATGACCTACCTAACACTCAGAGCAAACGTTATGCGTGTACTCAGAATAAAAAATATAAACAATAAAAAATATTAGACAGTCTGTATCCATTCCTTCTGTAGTTTATGCACAACTTATAGCTAAATTCAACAGCTTGAAAAAATAGATGATTCAACAACTTGGAAAATAGATGTGAGAGGAAACGTCTTGAATCCTGTGATTTTATTGCATATAAGCCTTCTGTCAAAAAACACAGTAGGGAAAAAGGCCACACGTATTTCTAGTCTTAAAAATGCAAGGCATGCTAAAAGGTGATAAAACGCTGAAGTCAAGTGAAATTTCTGTTCTCTAGTTTGTGAAATCAGAGGTGCAATTTTGTGACAGACGAGACTCTCCAAATATTTTTGAGCACATTTTTTTCTAAGCAGCACAAATATAATTGTTTACAGAGCAGAGGTGGTGGAGGTGTACATGGAGTACACTACCAGGATCAGTAGTAGCAGGTTGGTGATGCATTAGCTGCTCTTGGCCTTGCTGCAGGGTAAGATTTTACATTCTGTCGTTCATGGTCTGAAATGAGGGTTTCCTTCTAAGTTCCCCAGCTGCAAACAGTTGCCACAGACGTGGGGTGGTCCAGGAACAACATGATGTTGCCATGCCTGAGTTTGCAGACCAGCTTCTGGGTCAGTTGGAGTGACTTGAGTGGAATAATTACATATGTTGCTCCTTCCTTTTTAAGTGCTGGAATTCCACTGGGAAATCTCATCTGTGTGATTTACAGTGCCTGGTGGTGAAGTATAACTCTAAGGATAAACACATACTGCGTGCTATGCCCCTGAGCAGGTGGATGAAACCATTGGAATCACAGTTCTCTGGTTAAAGAATCCAATCTGGGTTTTACAAGAATTTTAATTTTACCACTATTATTATTATTAATCAAATTGACATTGCTTTTTTCCCTTGGATCTCAAGTCACAAGAAAAAAATATTTGGAAATGTAGACTATGTATGTTTATTAACTCCAGCAAAAGTACTTCTAAAGATGTTTTTTACTGGAGTTAATAAACATACATAGAATTTCTGGTAATGTTTTATGTTTGCTTTTTTTTCACTTTGATTGTCTCAGTATGTCTGCAGTGCTGTTTTTGAAGACTTGAGAGCATTATAGAACTGGTAGTGGTTCAAACTTAAATGTGCTAACCTAGCAGTCTAAAATTACAGTCCTAAATACGTATTTAGTTATTCGGTTACGAATTGACACAGTTAGCTGAGACTGAATACGGTAGAATCAGAAAGTGATACGGAAAGACAGTTTACCCTTGGCTACACTTGAAGTTACACTGAAGCACCAGCTGTAACTGCTTCCTCAGCAGTAGGTGAATCTGCTGCAGTAGACAAAGCTTCTGAGTTTCTGGGGTTTGCTCAACAGGAAGCAAACTCATGGACATTTTCCATGTTTGAGTGTTAGAGCTGTATTTTTTTTCTTCTGTTTCCCAGATGCTTTTTGGGAAGCAGGGAAGATTTAGCAATTCGAGCAAGAAAAAAAAACATTTTGGAAATATTTCACAATCTGCTTACTGTGTCAATATTTCATGCTGCAAAAAAATGAATCGAGTAGTCATTTGGGGCCCAGCGCATCCACTGTGCAGCTGTTGCAGATTTTATGATAAGCCACAGTTTGTATTTTTGGATGGAGAGCGGCATAGCAAGTTCCTGGACAGTTTCTGTGGGGCGAAGGCCCCCAGGAAGGAGGGGAGAATCCCTTTGCTCTTCTTTGGCCATTGGACTGTAGGGTTGCTGATACTGCCTCCACTGCTCATACGCCCAGTGTGCTTTGGCCCTACAGATCTCTGTGGGCTGAGCTATTGGTGAGGTCTTGCCTGGCTTGACCTTACAGCTCTTACATATTACCTAAATGGCCAATATGCCCTCATCTATTATCATCTTTCTTCACAGTGTCTTTCCCTTAGGTTCTGTGATTTGTTTTTCTTTGAAGTCCTGCATTGATAATATTGCGCACCAGAAAGTATGAGAATTTGCTGTATCTTTAAACAAGTATACTTACCTGGAATTAAAAGAAAACCATAGATTTGTTCAATGTTAGTTGCTCTGGGTATTAAATCAACTTCCTGGTTTCCCTTACAAAGATGATCAGAGACATCAGTCTTTTGTGGGGGGAACCTGACTACTTGGATTGCCCATATCAGAGTATGTTGACTTATCCAACAGTGAACATTTGAAAGCAAATGGAAATGTTAAAAAAGTAGTCTTGAAAAGCCACAGCTATTAGGGCTTATGCCTTGTGGAGACTTGATTGAAGTTAATAATTAAAATAATTTGTCAGTTTTGATAATTAGGATCTTTAATCCCAAATCTTGTACTCTGTTGAAATAGCAGTAATCAGGATCCTTTCCACATAACATGCTTTGGGTATTCACACCCCATAGGTAATAAATAGCTTTCTAAATTTGTATTAGAAAGTGGAGCTTTGGGGGGAAAAAAAAAAAAAAACATTTACAAGTTTCTTATGAAAATGAAATATTTTATAAACATTACCTGGAAAGGATTTCGATCCATTACCATTCAAGATGTTCTCCTCCCAGAATGTAACTGGGGGTAAGTTAAGAAGATGTACAAAGCTTTCTGCTCTTGGCATTGCCATTGCCAGTGCTGTGTCATGAGAGGTGTCAGTCTGTTCTCGAGGCAGTCCAAGCAGCCGTTCTTTTAGATCTGTGTTGTGGTGGCTATTTTCTGTCAGCAGTAGGACCTATAAGAAAAATATTCCGATATTTTGAAAATACACTTTGAAAAAGAGCATTTAGCCAGGGGAATAACTATGTAAACCCTTTGCTATACTTTCTGGGTTAATGTACTCATCTACACGCAGGCAATTAAACTTATCTGGCATGGTGCATATTTTCCATTTTTATATTTTAATCACAAAAGCTTAAAGGCAAACCATTTAAACATTGCGGCAGAGTTATAGGAGTTCTAGGAAATTCCCGCCCTGGGATTTTCTTCTGGCCTCTGATTCCTCAGGGCAGTTGCTTCAGGTCATGAGGATGGGGACGTCTCTTTGCCCCAGGAGCAGCACACCTACTTGGGGCTGCTTCCAGCAAACAGGGAATGCTGCTGCTTCCTGGTGCTCTCCCAGGGCTATGAGATAAGGAAATACGAATTTATGTAAGGGAGGCAACATTTCTGGTTTGCCTGGAGAGAACTGCCACATCCGGAGCGACAGGAGAGCGCAGAACAAAAGCCGTGTGCTTAAATGATCTCTGGTCCTGACCCAGTCAGGGGGATTTTTTGTTTGTTTGTTTGTTTGCTTCTAACAGTATTTAATTTAATGCAGCACCGAGCATTTCTCTTGGCAGTTGCTGTCTTAAAATTTTGTTTTTCATGTAAATATGAAACAAATTTCATCTTGAAATATCATTTTTGAACAGTAATATAAAAAAGTTTAATTTAGAAAATGCTGGAGTTAAGTGGGGAAATATTAATAACTAATAATTAGATCAAATTAATTCAATAAGATAATATAAATTCATTAATAATTCTGATTGTTTAGCTAAAATCTGTATTTTCAGTGAATCAAAATACAATATAACTGAAGGTTTTTGCTGCAGTATACAAAACATCTCACTCTCTACCATTAGTTATTTTATACCCAGACTACAGATCTATATTTATATAACAATAAAATAAATAATGATGTAAATAATGAAAAGATTAACATTTATTGATTGTAAAGATATTAAAGACACTAAAACTCTGAGACTCTGGAAATGCTACAGAATCACGCTTCAAAAACCACTAATACTCTCGGATCATTCCAGTTTTACTGATAAGTAAGAATTGCTTTCTTATCATTTTCCAGTGCCTTCACTCATGCCATGTTAACATTTCTTCCATTGTTTCCCTTCTCTGCCTAGGTTTAAGTTGTTCCTTGGGCAGAAAGTAGTCTGTCTGAAATCCTGTCCTCTTCATGATGTGCAGTAATATTTCTACAGAATCTGGCAATGATGAGATTATACTATAATTTCCCCAAACAGCCGGATCTGCTTCTTTGTGTACAGAAACCATGAGGGACTGGATCCAAATCTTAGTTTAATTTTCAGCCTTCCCAATCACATTAACAAACCCATCCCATGCCTGGGTGAATGCTTCTCCACCACTTTTAATTAATTATGATTATGTGTTACCCACTCCAAGGTGTTTATTGGCTTTTAAAATATGCTAGTATCAACCATCTAGCAGCTTCTGTAGACATAGGGAGAGGTTGTTCAAAATGATTTGGACTTCTCAAGTAGATATTAATGTCTCCTTCCCTTCCGGCACTGTATTTATTTCATTCATGTGGCTTGGCTCTTGGCGACAAACACCCTTCATTTGAAATGAGATGGTATCTCTTCTCCCAGAGAAAACCTTAGGGAGGATGTCAGTGGTGTGCCTGGCCTTCCTATTTATCAGGAAATAATTTAGCATTTCTGAAGCCTATTTTTTGTGCCTGGTTCCTGCAACAACCCAATCACTGCATCTGTTTCCCACATCCTACATATGTATTCCTCATGTAGTTTCAGCAGTGTAGGTCAGACAGCAGGAACATCTTTCCCTTGAGCCAAGGTTTCTTGCTTAGGACCCCCTCACTGCTCGCTTTGAGGCACTGTCATCTCCCAGGACAACCTGGTGGCCGGTTCAGGCCCCGTCAGCAGTCACGATGCCGCGCAGGAGAGCACGTGTGCCCTGTCCCGTGTGGCTGGCATCGCGTTTCTCCATCACCTCACCATGGCAGCCAGCAGGTACAGAGCATTTATGGTGGGATGGGGTTGCCCATGTGCATGAGCACGTGCTCATGTTACTGGTGTAATCCTGACTGGTCTACAGGTGACTATCTGCCCCCATCGTTCTACAGACTTTCTTCTCTTTTTTTTGGGATAGTAAAATGGCAGCATTTCAGAGGCACAGTTTCAGGGGCAATTGGCTAATAAGATATGCAGGTGCTCCTCATACAGTTTTCCTTGTAATGCTTAGAAAACGGAAAGCGCAGTCAGCATGAGCTGCATACAGTGCTAGCACTGCAACCAGATGGCTTTCGAGCATCTTACTATAAATATGCTGGTTTTAAAGTCTCAGTACTGGCATAGGTAAAACAGTTATGATAGTCTGCACAAAGAATTAGGGTTTATACAGGAGCCAAGCTTCCCAAGCAATTGCAGGTTTCATTTGTTTATTTTTGGTTTTGTTTTTTTTCAGGTGTTTTGATAATAACTTTTTCCATACCTCATAATTATTACTGCTCTATTTCTGGAGCAGATGATTGAAAACAAAATAGCCAGCCAATAAAACGGTAATGTGTTAACATTTTTCTTTTGTTCAGTGTCTGCAGAGAGTGACATAATATTTTCAGTGTCATTCTTATTCTGCTTGTTTAACCAAAAAAGCTGATGTTATTTAGAAGTGGATTGTTGCCTCCCTATTCCAGCCAGCAATGTTTTGTGAACCTGAGCTCTGCTATTGCAGTCCATGCTGTGTGTCACGGGGCAGAAGTTGTTCAGCTCTCCTTCACCTTCTTTCTGCTATTTCCAGAGAGTGGATTGGGATCTGCTGGTTAAGTAAGGCTTGGAATGGAGCAGACGGTGAGAGGAGGAATTGCGATCAGCAAATTGCAAATTGAAAGAAATTCTTGCTCTTTCCTAGGCCATCATTATATACGGCCTTACACTTAGAAGTAGAGTTGCTTAAAGATAGTTGTCTCGGACAAAAACAGATGCTGCTGAAGTGAAGCAAAGGTGCTTCATTATGCTTCTGGCTCCTTCAACTTTCTCCCCCCTGGAGGAACCACAGCAAACTATAGTCTAGCAGATATTGTTTTATTCTACTGTCCAGCATGTGCAGTTCACTTTGTAAATCTTCACAACCTTCATTTGTAAATATTCACAAACATAGTTATTACATCCTGACAAGACGCTGTCATGTGGAGAGCTCGAACTTCATTTTCCACTTTCAGCAGTTTAGAGAGGACATTTTTACACTCTACACCGTTGAGAAATGTGTACCCTTTATCCATATACTAAGGCCGGTCTTTAAAACTTGCAGACCTGTCTCTTGTTCAGGATCCCCAGTTAGATGCTGCTAAGGGATGAGGTGGTACCACAACTGGGATCCCATCTCCTCTTAGCCACTGTTTCCACTTCAGAGAGGGCACCTGAAGAGTTAAGGTTTCTATCTCTGTTTCTGGGAGCCTTCCTGCACAGCAGGGAGTGACGTTAGGTGTGTGCATGTGAGCCAACATCAGTGGAGAGAGGTGAGCAATGAAAAATAGAGGAAGAGCCAGCATAACTTAGGCACAGCTGTGTCTTTTCATCTCACTGACTCCAAAGAGCATACTGAAGTTGAGCCTAGACAGTGCCACATAAGGGAAACTATCCTGCTGAAAGTTCAAGCCAAACAACACAAAATTACTCAAATAGAAATTATCTATAGAAGAATGATCAAATCTTCCAGGATCCCAAGAGTAACACAAAACCATTAATCTTTCTCCCACATTTGCCTATTATAGTAGACAAAAGTCTTTATTACACTGATTTAGCCAAAATAAAACATTTGTGTTTTTTAACATGGAACACTAGATTAAGTATTAATTAACATAGAGATGCTTGGTTATATTTTCTTTGTTAATCTAGCAGGATTCCTGTGTTTTCAGTATGTTCTGTAGTAGAGGATTCCAATAATAAGTCTAATATCTGTTTTACTTTCAAATATTGAATATTTTTTTCTGTATATCCTTTTAAATGACCACCATACGAATAAAGACATGCAGTATTTATCGGAACATAGGGAGTATCATCTAATATAGATTTGCTGTGGATCATCTGCCCATTGGTTCATCAAAGAGAGTTGAGATTATGAGCACAACTGGGACTATGTTCTGAGAGGTGCTTTAATAGTAGGCGGTTGTCTGAGCTTAAATCCTTGTTGTGAAGCTGCTTGTGGTGACTCTGATCCTTTAATGTATAAAGAGGACAATGCTGAGAAGGAGTAAATGGGATGTGCCTTTGTGAATGAGACTAGTGAGATTATTATTGGCATAGTGGCTAAAATACTGAAGTTAAACAGAAGTTAAATCAGCTTCTGTCACTGTCTCCAGCAGAACTGGGATTTTGCTAGCCACATTTGTTACCTCTGCCCACATTTTAAAAAGAACAGTGAAAGGACTGGAAATTATGGATAATATGAGAGAGACTGAAGAGGCCCACTCCATGCAAGTTACCAAAGACAAGTTATATATTAGCACCTTCTAGTAGCAAAAGCCTAGCATAAATTTGGTAGTAATAAAAGGGTCATATCGATAGCTGGAAAATGGGGCTATTCAAATTCAAACTAGATTTCAAGTACAACATTTTGGCAGAGAGTAATTATTCATTGGAGTAACTGAAAAAAAAGGTTGCAATGAATTCTTCAAGTCTGAAGCATCCTTAAGCTGAGACTAGATGTTATCCAGAAGACACAGACTATGAATATTTAGAACCTATGTTAAAAGAGACCAGCCTAAACCCTATGTTCATCCACCTGGCTTTCAGGAGTGCATCAGGTTCCCTCCTTGATGGTGTTAGGAGAGGACAAACCACTGTTCTGAGGTGCCTGTCCCTCTTAGCTAGGTGGGGAGGAAGCACAGGCGCAGAGCTAAAGTTGGCTAGACAATATTTGAACCCTCCTTCCCTTCAAAGCACAATAGCTTTATTCAAAGCCTGTCTGTGTCTCACACTGGATGCTTTAATGTTGACTGACAACAAGCTGGGGTTGGGTGATGTCCTGCTTTGACATGGACAGAACTTTCCTGACCCCAACGTTGATCAGCTTGTACCAGAAGCATTATTTGGTGCTGGACCTTGTACCAGCATGGCCCGTCCTGCACGCTGTGTGTGAAGATGCTTTGTGTGAATACAGATATTTCTGTGATCTTTCTGAAATCTGTCTTTGTTTGTAGTGAGTGAGGACTAGTAACCATACTGGAGGCAATGTAAAGATGAGGAACCAAAGACCTCTTAGCACTGTGTTTGCAATTTTAATGCTTTAATTAACTCTGTTCTAAAACCCTGTAAGAGATTAACAGAAAGAAAAATAGATAACAAATTAATGTTTTGCTTTAGTTGTTCATCTGAAATGCATGCTGCTTGATATGGTGCTTTGCCTTTAATGTCCATCAACATCATTTACCATCCTGCTGCAGCACCCAGGGGCTAGACTGTCTCTGAGCATGCAGAGAAGAGGGAACTGCTGATGGAGCTGCCAGCTCCATCATCTGACCTGCGGCTTTGGAGGGATACGGTGCTGCTTCCTGCCCATCTGCAGCTAGGGTCTGCTTCGACACTTGGCACATCCATGTCGCCAGAGCTGCTCCATAGCCACAGCTGCCCTTTGGGAAATACCGCCATTTTTTCCCTGAAACAAACTAGATTATTTGTATTTGACAATCAGTCATCAGAAAACACAAGGATTTCCTGATGAGAAAAATAACAAAAATACCGTAGTTGCTAATTTCAGTTGAAGAAAAGGCATCTCCATCACAGAGAAGGTACATTCCCCCTAATGAACCCCATGCTTTTCTCATTCTGACTTGTAAAGAGCTTGTTTGTTGACTGAGATGAGTACACATGAAATCTGGCTGCAAAAAAAAAAGTGGTTTTAATGATCCCAGTGGACAATTTGTTGATAATACTTTGTTTGTGCTCTTGAGAAACAATCTGTGCCTCTGCTGGGTAGAAAGTGATATCAGGAAAATTACTGTGGCTGTTTTCACTTTCAGAATTTGTTTTCACTCTGGAGAAAAGCTGTTGGTCGAAATGGTAGGTCGAACCTTGAAGACAGAAGGTAATAGAAATGAATGTGCTGCAAGGAAAGCAACGTTTGGGTTGTGATCCCGAGGCAGTCAGTGCTCTGGCATGGATTTGTTGCCACCTTTAAAAGAAGCACAAGTGACAGGAAGAGCAGCACAGTCCTGCCCTGCCTCCACTGCTCTGCACTTTGGAAAGTTGTAGTCGTTTCTTCACTGCAAGGACGCTCTGTCCCTGCTCCTCCAGCGGGTCCCCCTGTGCAAGGGCAGGACAGTGCGAAAGAGTAGCCGTCTTTCCTGGTGGCTGGCCACAGCTTTTTTATGGAAAAAAAACAAAAAACGAAAAAACACACACACACAGAAGCAGTGAGCCAAAAAAAAAAAAATGTGTACCATCTGCACACTTCGTTATGTTTTTAAAAAATCATAAAAGATGGGCATTTGGGTTTGTCTATAATAACTGTGGGTCAGGTAATCACCATGTGTTTTTATAGTATAGATATAGATACATAGCTGATAATGGCAGTTTTAAGCTACTAAACCTCCATCCTGAGTGTTGTGAATGGAAAAAGAAAGGGATATCTCACTTCTGATTTCCTAATCTTTCTGAGCAGCTCACATATCACACATCAAAAAGGCAATTTTGCTAGATATCCCCCTCCTCACAACTGGCCTCCTTATGGCCATCTCAAATGCGTATGTTAAAGTTTTCGGCTCCGAGTGACAGATTTAGAGAGTACAAAGTAGCTCAAGAAAGATGAATTTTCCTATCTTTTTTTTTTTCAGTTCCATGCATGAGACTTTCCTTACTACACTTATTTATTCTTAAAGCCTTCACTACTGGTAGCAGAGTGAGACTGAGAAACACAAGATGAGCCTTTTCAGCTCCCTTTGGACCAAACTGGTGGATCCCATCCCATTTTAACCAAAAATGTCAACAGACATGCTCTGCCTGATGAAAAGGTTTAGAGTTCAACTTTCACATTGAATATGTAAATTCTGATACGTTCAGTTTTGGGGACAGAAAAAAATATCCAGAAGCAAACAAAAAATCCATAATGCATATGTTTAATCTAAAAGGTATTCATTTTTTTTTCCTCTGGGCATAAGGCAGAACAGAGAACACAGAAGTAGTTAAAAAGTGTTGCTTTACAGCATTTTGAGGATGAAATCTGCAATAACACAATTCTGTGCTGCTGAAATGAAACACTGCGTTCTGCTTCATGAATTAATTTAATTAGTTATTGTTTGCTTTTGAGATGGAACTGAGCAGAGAGCCCAGAATCCAAACTGTGCAGTGTCAGGAAACCAGATCTGTGCTCAGCTGCAGAGGTTCTGAGCAGGGCCTGAGCTGAGCACTAGGCTTGGAGGACCTGCCTATAGCAGGTGCTAGAAATATGAGCCCAGATGTGCTCCCAGATGCTCTGGACAGTGCACACAGGGGACTTAATGTGCACTTCTAATTAAAGTCCTTTGAGCCCTTATTCAAAAACCCAGGATGCTGCGAGTACTGCAGGTGCTTTGAGTTGGCACAATGTTATTGTGAAAAAAGTACTGAGAGAATGGATTTAGGCATCATATGGAGAGAAATCTCCCCTTCAGCTTGTTGGAGGTGTCAGAGGAGCAGGGCTCCAATGGCCGCAGATGGCAGGGAGCCAAAAGGATTTTGGAACCACTGTATAATCTCCTATGTTTGAATATCCACATATGCAGCTGTCTCTTAGCAAAATACAGTTGTTCTTTGCAGAGCTCTAGCTGCAGCCTGTCTTGGCTTCTATGGATTTGGCTAAGAAATGTCAAGGGGGAGGTGATGTCAGCACGAGCTCAGAAATAATATGTACAAGGCAAGGACAGAAACCCATAAACATCCCTAATGAAGCTGGAGCTCTATTATTAATGGCTTGTCTATACTGTGTAGCTTTAAAAACATTATTATATCAGTGTAAAAGTGCTCAGACCCTTGACGTAGGGTTTCAACCTGACCTAGCTATTCATGGCTATTTCCAGTTGTAAATCTCTGTGATTTATAATCAGTAGCAATCATTCTTCTAACTAGGAGAGTTACAACTGTATAACTTTAATAGTCAGAGATTTATGCTACACGAGGAATCTGAATGTGCACAAAGCGATGGCTATAACAGCATTTCAAGTATTTTAAGGCATTCAAACCTGGCGATATACTGAAGAGCACTGCTGATTTTAACTTTCTTTTAGGTAGCATAATTCATGACATCAATGTAATGTTGTCTACTCCTTTTCTTCCAGGTTGTCTGGAGTAACCGGATCTCGGTCAGAAAGAACCTGACAGATCCAATTTGGTTTTGTTGAACCTCTCTACCACATGTCATAAAGATTTCCTGGCTCCAGAAGCTGCACTGAAAACGACTGAGCGGCGCAAAAATGTGACTCTGACAAGAGACTCCAAGCCTTCTGACAAGGAATTTTCTACTGATCAATTTCTAATTTAACTGTGTCGCTAAGTATGAATTAACCTGATAGTGGACAAAAAGCCTTCTCATTAATTAGGACTGCCAGAAAGCAGCCACCCGAAGGTTCAAAATGAGTGCTCCATTAATTCCAAACAAGTCGTGTTATACCCAGCTTCAAGACAACCGCAGCGAAATAAAGAATAATAATGAAAGCATAGTAAACGTGGGGGATACCAATGCCAACCAAATCGTGGCACAAGTTAGAACCACTGGAGGTGATGCCAAGAAATGTGGTTTGACAGATGACAGTGGGAATATACATCCGAGCACAGAGCAGAATAAACTTCTGGCCTTTACAGAGTCTCCGACACGTGACAGCGGTGTACAGGAAAGCAAGCGGTCCCCCATCTCAAATAGGGAAATGGGGAAGGACAGTAGGGCCAGTGAAGCAAGGGATATATCGAGGCATATCAGGATCAGCCGAGGACAAAGTCTGTCCAATTTGAAAAGCAGCACAAATGACGCCAACCTTGGGGTTGTTTCTAAAGGCGATACGGACTTCACCCAGAATTTTTCTAAGGGTAAAATGGTCAGGACTGTGGAGATGGAGAGGATAAAAAGGCTTTCTTTAGGAAGACCAAGTAAGCTTTCTGCTCAAACTGAACCATTTGCTAAAGAATGTGCTGGGCGTGTGTCATGTAAACGTTTGCTGTCTGCATCACTTGATTCTATCGACAGGTCGCACCATTTGATTGGAAATACGGAGAAATCACAAAAAACATCCACGGATCATTTTCTCGGGATGGTGTTTCATCCGCATGACAATACCTCAGAGGAAAATACTGCGTTTCATTCTAAACCATCTACCTCAGGGAACAAGAAAATATCTAAACCAGAAACCCAGATGGATGTGCAAAGTGTACCAAATGTTAACACTGAAAGCACACTGCAAACTTCTGCTGGTTTGCATTCAACTATTAAGCCCACTGAGATTGCTAGTAAATCAGAAGCACAATTAGGTCAGGGGGATAAAAGTAAAAAACTGGAGTTTAAAACTGTATCATCTCTACAATCTAAAAACATATGTCAACAAAAGATTGAGAGAATTATGCTGGTAGAATTTCTGGGGTGTCAAAAAGAGGAACATGTAATAATGCAAGAAAAGAAAGGTTCTGGATCTGATGCATCAAAATTTCAAGCTTCCCATTTCCCAGACATCTGTAATAAAGTAGAGGATCCATTGCCAAGCCAGGTAGTCACCCACTCCAGTGACAAATTGCAAAGTGATAGCAACACTGGGCACAGAGCAGGAGGAGGCAGCAGTGAGACTGACAGCAGGGCAACTATTGGTGAGGAATATTTCACCAACAAAGAAGTGGAATCAGTATTCCCACCCATTTGTGATAGCAAAGAAACACTTGGAAAAAATGAAAATTCGTGTAAAGTTGACACAGTTTGCAGTGAAATGGTGGGTGAGCAGGAATCTCTTATGCACAATAATAATCTATCTGAGAGCAAACTGTTGAAAGCTAATGAGGATAAACCGATGCCGCTCAAAGGAAACAGTGAAGATGCCCCTGTGCTGCCTTCCGATCTCTCAGATCAGCCTGGAGTGCTCAGTACAGAAACAGTATCAAATGAACAGCGTAGCAACGAGGACAGTGGGGTGAAAACCTCCAGCTCGTCAGCTCCAAGTAAAAAGACAGCTATTGCAAAGAAACACCTTTCATATGAAGCACCAGAGAGCTACAAAATCGCAGCAAAGGCTGAAGCCTTTCTGTGCGTCCCAACTCCCTTGCGCCCGGTGGCCACTCTGAATGTCAATAACCAGCCCGCGCTATCCAACAGCAATCTGAAGGACCTTTATGCACTTCCTGTTGACAAACTGTCACCCCCCACAGTCCTACCTCCCATTGACAGCACACAGTTGTTAAGCATATCCCCTAAAGTGCCTATCATCAAGACTGTTTGCAGCAGTGCAATCCCCAAACCCATCTTGGTCCACTCCAAGGGCTCCCTCGGAGATAAGGCTGATGTGGACAGTGATTGCAGCGAAAAGCTGGAGGAAAGCATCGAGATGAAGCCTGCCATACCCAAGCCCAAACATGTGAGACCTAAAATCATCACTTACATTAGGAGAAACCCTCGTTCAATAGATCAGCTTGACCCTTCATTTGCCTCTGCAGGGCTGCCATATGGCGCCCCGGCATGTGGCATGCCCATCTCTAAGGAAGAGAAGGCATCAAATGGAGGCGATGCGAAGCCCCCCAGCATCCTGTATGACAAATATAAACCTGACCTCCAGAAGCCAAGGATCTTTAGTTCTGGACTTGTGGTTTCAGGAATTAGGCCCCCTGGTCATCACTTTGGACCAATGAGTGAAAAATTTCTACAGGAGGTAAGGAGATAACTTTGACAGCTTCTTTTGTACGTCAGATGGTATTCATTTGCTTACTTGTTGCTTCCAGAAATTAGTTCCCAAACCTCAAATATGAAAAATCCTAAATCCAGATGAAGTGTGATTACTAGAAATGAACTTACTCAGCTGTTTCTGGCACTGGCCCTGTTGTGGTGTCTGGTCTGTGACTTGACTGGAAGTTGTCATTGTGTTCCTGTAGCATTTTCCAGCAAAAGAGTCACCTGCTAGTGCTATAAATAGAGATGTTTGAAAAGAAAAAAGTCCTGCAGTTTGAGCATATCCATGAATGGAACTAATTTTTTTCTTGAAGGAATAGCTTTGGGAAATGAACATGAGTTGCCCACAGAGACTTTTCCTCCTTAATGGGAAACTTGGTACATATTTGCAGACAGAGCACCAGAGGATTCAGTTAATTCCCTTCTGTACAGTTCTACAGTTCTTTCAAAGCTCATGTTAGGTAATATATATCTTGCAGGAAAGGTTTTCATTTATTTTAAAGCACGTTATTTTGAACAGAATCTTCAATAAGAAATCTCCTTTCCTCAGAAAATATTTCTGACCACTCAAAAGTTGAAGGAATTTGTTCTGCCCAATACTGGGTCCTGGTAGTTAGAGTTATCTCCACCTTGATAATTTGCGCAAGGAACTAGATTCCCAGTACATCCCTGCTGGGAGGTAAGAGCTGTGGAGGAAAGCTGACATGGCTCCACCGTGGTAGGTGGAGAAAAGATGAAGAGGGAGTTAGAGCTGGGGCTATGATACGTGACTGGAAATCTTGTTTATAAATACCAAGGATCACAGAAATGTATTTAATTTGAATGACTCTTAAAAACTAGGGTGTTTTTGTTTTGTTTTGTGTGTTTCATGGTGTGCTACTGAGACTTTTTTAATGCCCGTCTCATTCCATCAGCAGTTTTTGTACAGGAGACAGTATTAAAGTAACACATAAGGTGACAGTGTTGACTATCAAAAGCCAGCAAGTATCCAAATTAAAATATGTCATGTATCCAAATTAAGATATCTTGTGTGAGTGTAGCTTGGTCCGTTTGGCATGCATGTTAAGAGGCAGTCTGGTGGTTAGTGAAATGACCATGGATTATACTTTTCTGTCGAGCACTATCTCATCCCAAACACAGAAAAGACAGTGCTCATTGCCTTTCTTCCTCTGACTTCAGCTTCCAGTTGCATCCCTTATATTTTGCATGCAGATGAGAAATTATTCATTGTGGGCCTGTCCGTGGCAGATTACAATGAATGGCAACTGAAATTAAAGCCAAAATAACCAGAACTTTGCAGCTCCTTGGCTGCTTGTAGTGCTGTGACCCCTTAAAGACCATAGGAGCCTGCAGTCCATAGAGCTGGGCTTCAGATAATCAGGCATTGCCGACAGAGCTGGGAGTGAAGACAAACAATTTCTGAGCACTGTTCAGTTCCTGGCACGAAAAGGAGCCAGGTTGTGGCAGATCTGCAGTGTGGTTTACTCTAGACTAGGATTAGGGAAAAGTAACTCAAAGAGAACATTAATGGAGAAGATGCAAAGCACACCTTTTCACTAAGCAATATAATTTTAGATAGACCTATCAAGGGACAAAAGTTTGAACCCAAAGTTATTCAGAAACACTGTCTGGAGGAGGTACTGGGAAGGAAAAGTTAACCCAATTTAACTATTACTATTATTAACTAGTTAACTAACTAGTTATTATTAACTACCTCATGAACGAGTCCTTATGAAATTACCATTATTAACTATTACTAACTATTATTAACTATTTTTACGTTAACCCAGGCTGCCCTGTTTCCCATATCAAGCTGGGGTTTTGGAAGACTTTGATTAAATTTTTATAGTTTTCTCTGTAGTTACGATAGTTACAATTAAATAAATTTTGGGGGGAGCTAATTGCTGGCATTTTTGGCACTTTCAGCTCTTTGTGTGCTGAAACCTGTGTGGTTTATTTGGGGCAGTTTTCCTGCATGGACTTCTTTCTGTCTCAAAGAGCATGGGCTGAAGCCTGTTGAAGTGGAAGGCCTGTTGAAAGGGGTAAGGGAAGTGCATATAGGCAAAACAACATATTTTCCCCCTAATCTCATTATCTGAAATGACTGAAGCAATTTTGCTGACTCTTTTCCCAAATAACTGCCTGAAGCAGACACTTGACAAGAAAGATTCTGCTTGCGGCACTGAGGTTTGACAGTGATACAAACAAAGTAACATGAAGGCAAGTTCTGAACAACTTTACCTATTGGCAGTGTTGCCAGTTCTGCTTGGAATCATCCAGGTTATGGAAATTCCTCTAGGTTTTACATATTTGCTGTAGAGTTTCCATCCCTTTTTAGCACATTAAATGGAGTGCATGGGAAATATAGAGTCGCATGCAGTAAAATTGTGAACTGAAGGGAGTCCTTATTTTTAGTTAACAGGCTTCAACAGCTGTTTAAAAGTCTCTCATGCAAAAATCTACAGAACACTAACAGGACTCATATGAGTCCAGATCTCTCTGAACAGCTTTGAAATGGCCCAGTAAGCCTATATGATTCTGTCGAGGCCTGTTGAAATTCATGAATTCACTTCATGAATTTGCTGATAAATACAGAATAATAAATAGTATTGTGTCTTCATAGCAAGCTTATGTCTTCCTGCAAATTGATGTCTTTAAAAGAGAAATCAAAATTTCCTGAAAAATAGTTGGGCAAATCCTTCTCATTTACCCCAGACTAAAAGGTGTACTAAGCTTGCGTTTGTATTTGTGTGCATGTTTGTGTTCTTTCTGTGCTACATGTAGCACAGCATCAGTAAAGATAAAAGTGTGGTCACTGAAAGCTTAGCCAGGCTAACTCATTTTATCAAAAAATCATGGTTTCTATTTTTAAAGGTTTTCCCCTAGTACAAGAGGGATATGGAGCTGCTAGAGAGAGTCCAGCACAGGGCTACAAGGATGATCAGGGGCCTGGAACATCTGCCCTATGAGGAGAGGCTGAGGGAGCTGGGCCTGTTCAGCCTGGAGAAGAGAAGGCTGAGAGGGGACCTGATCAGTGTCTATAAGTACCTCAAGGGAGGCAGTGAGGAGGATGGTGCTGGTCTCTTTTCACTGGTGGCAACTGACAGAACTAGAGGTAATGGCCACAAACTGAAACACCAAAAGTTCCACAGGAACTTAAGTAATTTTTTTTTTTAACAGTGAGGGGGACAGAGCCCTGGAACAGGCTGCCCAGAGAAGTTGTGGAGTCTCCTTCTCTGGAGATCTTCCAAACCCGCTTGGACGCAGTCCTGTGCCACGTGCTCTAGGTGACCCTGCGTGTGCAGGAGGGTTGGACTAGATGATCTCTAGAGGTCCCTTCCAAGCTTAAGCACTCTGTGATTCTATTTCTTATTCTGACAAACTTTTCATTGGTGATCATTGCCAGTTAAATATCATAGGAAGTATATAAGGAAATCTCATTGAAATAAACTCATCAGGTAGAAAATCGTAAATGAATCTTATCCAGGAAAAGAATCTCATATACAGAATTTTGAAATAAGAGCAGAGAATCTAAGCAAAAAAAAAACTGCATCTGAACTTGCTGAAATAGGTCATAGAAATATAATTTAAAAAATGAAAGACGATCTAATTGCTGAAAACAGGACTGCAAAAATATCTCTCACAGTCTCTCTTGTCTGTCTTCCTAGTTTCCTGTGCAAAAGCTTTAAAAATTCTAAACTCAGTAATAGTTTAAGGCTAGTTTTGTATCTTTTAGCATATTAAAAATTTGCTAAATTAGGATTAAAACTCAAGAAGCCGCTAGGATCAAAGCTTTTATAGCTAATGTTCAAGTGCATGTTCTAAATGCTTATAATTGCCAAGTAGAAACCGATTTGGTGTATTATATGCATCATAGCTTACAACAAAACTAATTAATCGGCTGTTGCATTTCTTCTTAGGTAGCCTATGGCACTTTTTTGATTAATTTTTAAACAAATCTAGCCCTGATTTCCTGTTTCCTAAACCTACTTTTTAATTTTTTTCCTCTTTTCCTAAGTTGGATGCACTGAAAAATTATTAAGTGTGTCCTTGCTAAGTTACTATAGTTTTATATTTTATAAGAAAATTCTGCAGTAGTTGGACTGCACCCAAGAGCATTAGACAAGGGTCAAAGAGCAAACAAGTCTTAGCAAATGAGCGAGGTGGAGGGCAGATCCACTCCGTGGCCCAAGTCATGGCAAAGAGCACACGGGCAGGCAGCCCCGAGCAGGGTCCTGCTCATGGGGAGGAAGGTTCAAGGGCCAAAGCAGAGAACCAGCTCATTCCTCAACTCTAAATTCTTGGCTAACAGCCAATTTACTTGAAAAACTTCCAGCTTGGGGCTTACTGTGCTATCCTTACAATATATTCCTGTTAAAACACTGGGAGATCTGTTGCTAATTTTAGTAAAAAAAAAATCTATTTATGATAAAGAGTACATGTTTTACATTGGCAAAACATTTTTGCACTTGCTTTTCTCCGCTGCTCAGCTGCATTTTATAGCTCTGATTTGGAAGACTTCATGAGCACTCTGAAAACCTATCATTTTGATAGGTTATCATTTCATGCAAGAAACCTGTGTTCCTGCAAAGTTGTGTTGCTTTTCTGAAACCTCAGTGACTTGGACTACTGTGAACATAGTGAACATATTAATATTAGGAACATGCAGACATTTTTTTCACATATGAACAATTTAATAATACTATTTTCTCAATAAAAAGAACTTAAAATACCTCCAAGAGTCTTTATAGCTATTTAAATTGAAACAGACTTCCCCCCCACGCCACATCCCAATTGCATTTCAAAGAGAAATATTTTGAATAACTTCTAATAAAAATTCCACTTACCCACTCTCTTGGTACATTTGTATCTTTAACTAACCTCACCTTTCCAGACTTAACACTTTCATTTTCACTATTTGAAGGTTTTAATCTATTTGTTTATTTTTCTGAGATAGATTAGTCCTTTATTTGGATTTGTGGCTGGAACATGTGTATTCATGGATAGGGATTCATATGGCTAGACTATCCCTTTCTGAAAGTTATTTTGCAGTAGTATGAAACCAAGACTCACAAGGGAGGAAAAATAGCTTTTATAAGCAATTGAGTGCATCATATTCTCCGGATTTTGAATTTTATTGCACAATACCTGTTTTAATTTTTTTTTGTAGGTTGGGGAAAGGCCTGTGAAAGATGAATTTTGTCCTCCACCATATACTCACTATGAAGTCCCACCGAGTTTCTATAGATCTGCCATGATACTTAAGCCACAGTTAGGACTGGGTGCAGTTTCAAGGCTACCATCTGCAAAGAGCAGGATTCTCATTGCAAGTCAGAGATCCTCAGGCTGTCTCCACCAGCCAGGAGAAATGACAAGTGCTCCCAGCCTCTATCATCCTGATGCTTCAGGTAAAGTATGATTTTTTTTTTCTCTTTTCTTTTAACTAGTCACCAATATGATTTTTTTTTTTCAGTCAGAAATACCACAAAGTGAGCAATATCTTGACCTCATACTACAAAGCTCTAATAGCACTCTTTGAGGTGTGTTTCTTTTGCAAGGCTGACTAAGGAGACTGGTGCTTGCAGAAAAAGTCAGTTAAACAGGTCAGTGCCAAAGGAGGAGGATTGATTTCAGTGATAATTCTCATAGAACTCTTTTTGATCTCCCTCCTCCCTCTAAAGATGTGAAAAAAACTCTTTCCTTTTGCCCTGTGGAAGGTAATTAAACATTTTCTTCTATTGTGAAGATTTTTCAATGTGAATATGCCAGTGCCCTGTGCTTTCCTCTGTAGCCCTGGCAGTGCTCAGCTATGCTGGCAAAGAGCTTTGTCTCTGAAGCTTCAGTGCCCACCTCTTTGCAGACACCTTCTCCAATAGGTCCTGCTTCCAGCCGTGACGCAGGGCACAGCATGACCCTGGGCAGAATTACAGAGGAAGGAAGAGCAAGAGGAAAAAACAGAGGGGGAAGTGTCTGATGCCCCAAGACAAAGAAAATTACTTCTACAGCACACTTCTTCCAGAAAACCAGGAAAGTCCTGGAGGTTTAACAATGTACATTTAAGCAGCAGCAAGTTCACAGAAAATCAGTCATTGCCAGAGTGAAACAGAGCAGCTGCTTAATAGCCTAGAAGTCTGCACTGGCAGGTAGAAAATGATGGTAAAGAATAACACCCTGGTGTCATGTGGTCTATCCTTTCGCTATAGGCTGCCTTCTTGTACACATTTAGTTATACACAAACCCCTCAAATTCAAGAGATCCTAGAGACTTCTCCAATGCATCACCCACTTCGGAGTGGGCGCACTTGATCTCCTCTGCTGCAAGTTATCTGTTCTCCTATCTGGAGTGGACATGGGGATCCCCTCCCCTTTGCAGCTGCCTTTTATGTATGTGAAGAATATCTGTCTCTCTCCCCTGTGTTCATTGCTCCACAATAAGCTGAAAAAAAAAAACAAAGAGGAAAAAAAAGCACAGAATGAAAACTGCCTGAGATGAATATCAACTTACTCTTAGAAGGGAGTAAGTCAGTAATACAAGTTAGCCAGAGCTTATGAAAAGTCAAGGAGTTCTGTAACCCAGCACCCTTTGCCACTAACTACTATTATTGCACCTGGAGTTTATCTACACTGATGCTATTTGCAGAAGTTGACCAAACTCAGCTGTATGCAATTCCTGAGGTTAAGCACTGGGGTAGTAAAATTCAGTTTGGCAATGTGAGTAGAGTGGAGTCAGCACCCATAATGTGCAAAGAGGTGTAGAGAGCAATTAGATCCTGTGTCCTATTTAACTGAAACTGCCAGAGGCTGCGAGTTCAGATATGACTAGGACAACCTGATGCCTCCCAGCAAGCCTGGGAGATAGATAGGAGAGGAATATATAAGACCTATTAAGATACCCAGTGTCTTGTCTAATCTTCAGAAATTAATGTTGCTATGATTTTCAGTTGCCCAACTTAATTATCCTGAACCAGGGATTATTGCAGACATTATTTTCCTAGATATTTCTTTATCCATAGAGGAACTTTCTTTGTACCTACTGATCTACTGTTTTCCTGTATTAAGTGACATTCTAAATCTAAATAGTGTCTGCCTCAAGCTGATTTATTTTCTGTAATGCTGCCTTGAAAAATTGCAGGGAGTGAGATGTATACATGAAGAAATTGCGCTAGCTCCTATCAATCAATCCTGCTTCATGTAATTTTTCTAAAGTTTCTTTCTTTCTTTCTTTTTCATATTATTCCTGGTAGTTTCTTGGATATGTCCTGCACTGGAGAAACATTTAATTCTTAGCTCTCCATAACTTCCTTCCTATGAATGTTATTTTGTTTGTTTCTCTCAAGTCTAGTGATGCCTTGCTCTCTCAAAAATGTTATTAAAGATAGTTTATAGCAGTCTAATATTCCACCATTCAGGTTCCCAAAGTATGTCCCATCTGGTTGTTGGACTCTGTCTGTTTTTATTGATTTTAAATTATTGAAGAGTTGTTCTGGAGAAGTTGCTAATGTCTTCAGGTTTTCACTATTCTCCCCAGGACACCTTGCTTTCACTTCTGCCATCTCACCTCCATTTTCCTTGTGAGGTGAGGTGAACTTCTTAATTTTTTTTGGCAGTATCTGCAGCTCAGGGCTGCTCTTGCAAGGAAGCACTTTAATAGGTACTGAAATCACTCAAAATATGATCTTTGGGGAAAGTTTTTTTAAAAATGGACCTAGTGCAACATATTCCATCTCATCAAGAGAACTCTCACACACAGCAGTGTTCATCTATCAGATCAGCAAGGTGGACCTCTATCTAAATGGGTAACATGGTCCATATCAAGACAGTTGTTTTAAGGTACTCAATACTATCTTTCTGTCATCCTATTCCCCTGAATTTGGCAGCTGTATGTCATATTAAGATACTCTAATGTGCAGTAATATTTTTGATCCAATATTTGAAAAACAGGCTCAATTAGAGTGGTTGAATTAGTTTAGAGTCACGTTTACTAATATAAGCAAGCAAAATGCATAAAAAATGCTTACAGAAAGTGGCGCAGGTGGGAACTTTGTGGCTGTTCTGCAGTGTGAGGCTTTGGCTGGCTGCAGCAAGAGCTGGGAGGACTGCTGGCAGTAATGCCAATCAGCATCTTTTGCAGCTGGATCCTGAGCTTTTAATCCGGAAAACCTGTTAGGGATTTCAATCCTGCCCTGGGGTAATGGGAATAGAAGCATCCAGCCAGTTGCCGTCTAGTGACAAAGTGTGAGGTACCACTGAGGCTTTCAAAATGAAATTGCTGTGCCCCAGTATTGAGGACAGAACCGGTGCCTCGTAATGAGGATTTTATTCCCCTCTGCCATGCCTTTCATAATGTAGCAGGCTGCTTAAGCAGTGCTGATAAGCTCAGTGGCTTGGTCCTTGTGTAATACTAATTCTCACAAAACTGGCTCTGAAGTAATTGATAATTAAATCCATGAAGTGCTGTGATGGACTGCAAGAACATTAAGGATTTTGTTCATTTTGAGACAAGGCAAGTAGCAAACAAAATGATCCTGTGGTTCGCCAAGTGTGATCTAAGATGTGACCGGAGCAGTGATCATTCTTTATCTGCAGGACACTTGCCACACGCACTGGTATGGGCTATGATTTCCTTATTGAACAGTGCTCTTCTTTAGGTGATGCTTTTTATTGGATGGGTGAGGCAGGTGTTTCTCGTGTGAGTAAAAATATTCTGCACTGTCAGAACATAGCAAGTGTTGAATTGTGATGTATTTAAAGGGACAGCTTAGCTAAGCTGAAAGCTTAGTGTTTGATTATTTTATATAAATTGACTCTGCTCTTTCTAGGGAAAATGTAATTCAAAACAAGCATTAAGGGATGCTGTGTCAATAGCATATGAATTATTAATATAATTTTCTTGCTTATAAAGACTTCTAAGAACACACAAGTTAATATTTACATTAATTAGCTGATCATTTTTATGGGGTTAATGTCTAATTTTGAAAACTAAAGCAGAAATTTCATCATTAAAACTTCACTTAATTTTGCGCTTTTTTCCATTAGTATTTATGGTATTTTTTTTCTCCAAGGGTGAGTTAATGAAATGTTTTCTTATCAGCTCCTTGTATATTAAATTTCCCAGTCCTGAGGGTCTAGCAACCCTCATTCCTAAACAAGTCAAATCCTTTTAAAGGTGCCCTATCAGTATAAATCAGAAAAGCAATGTTTTTGATTTGCTCAGATACACACATATGTTTTTGTGTACTTGTAGCTCATCGTTAATGTTACAATACACCTACAAGTTTCTCTTGGTAGGATTTCACTTTTCTTTTGTATTGATTCTCAGGAATACCTAATACTTAAACAAGCAAATGAGATTTGATGATAGAAACGAGACTTAGAGGTTACTTTCTGAAATGTTTCATTAATGCTACTTCAGCTGTATGTTTATTTCCCAGGTTTGTGGTTTGACAGACTTGGATTTGAGCTGTCAAATTTCTTGATTTGTTAAGAAAAGAGAGAACAAGGCTAGAACTCAGAGAGGAAAGTATTCTCTATCCCCCACTAAAATCTGTAGTGGTTTCAGTTGGCACTGTCTTCTGTCTCTGGGAGAGCAATCTGATTCTATCTCGTAAAGAAAGAGAAAAAAGAAAAACAGAAAAAAAATACTTCTATGAGAGACATGCATCTCATCAGCAGAGTTCTGCTGCCAGCAGTGATTGCCTGTATTGTTCTTTATCATGTTATAACTAACTCAGCTATAACTTAACAGTCATACAAATGGTATCAGTAATGATCTGTGTACAGTAGAAAACAAATGCTGAAGTAATGTTTAACAACTGCTTACAGGCAACATCCGTGTTACACAGCTCTAGAAGATCTGCCCAGATGCATTTCCATTGTATGCCGAGAAGTAGAGGGAAGGGATTTAATGTAATTCCGTAGTCGCTCGTGGGTGAAATGAAAAGGAGAAGGTGAAAGTAAAGAAGGAGAGTGGATAATGAAAAAGAGCAGGTCAAGAGTTTGATAGGCAAATGCAGTGATGAAAGGAGACAAGCCCAAGGAAACCTTACATGAGAAGAAAACATGCAGTAGGAGAGGGAGTAAAGCATCTGGAGGGACAGAGCTATTATTCATTGTGTGCGATCTTTGGAGGAGGATTTTCTCCATTCTTCAAAATACCTTTGCCCATCTTCCTGAGGACTTCTACCCAGTTAACCTCTCAGACAACTTCTCATGAGACTGCTTATTTTTATCAAGCTGCTCTTGATCCTTCTTCCTTTTCATGGAAAACTGTGATCGAAGACTGTCTGCTAGAAGAAAGTTTATAGGTGTGCAGTTGCGACACACTCTAACTTCAGCATTTTTATGCCATTTTTACTCCATTGGTAGTAGTGAGGGAACAGAACCTAGAGAGTTAACAGAAGCAGTTCAGAGTCCTGGAAATGTGGAATTTTAAAATCCCAATTTCTGATCATCCAAAAGAATTTATGAATTTAAAGATACTTTATACTACCTGTCTTGCATGTTAATACTCTTCTGATGTCAAGTCTGTCTTCAAGCGCCCTTTTGGTTCCAGAAGTTAATGGAGTGACAGGAAAATAATTAGAGGCCACATCAATATTGTCTTTGTTACTGGTCCTGTGTAACACCTCCTAGTACCCTGAACAAGCAGCAGGGATTGCCTGGCCTTGATGTTGTTTCTAGGAGCATAACTCAGGCTGTCTAGCCTCTTTTCCTGTGTCTCACCAAGGGACAGGTTAGATTCCTGTCTTGGAAGATTATCTTCTGTGTAGAGCCTCCCATCCACGTGTCCAGCCTCCCATCCATCTTTCTCTTTTATGGGGAGTCAGATGAAGGCAGCAACTTTCTAAACCATGCTGAACACAGACTTATGTAATAGAAATAGAAATATATGGCCTTTCTGCTCTGGACTTGCAGTGAAAACTGCAGTAAGTGCATCTCAGACCCTGTGACACTTGCTGTGCCAGCGTCCTCTGTGGGATCTCATTGCTTTGCACTTCAGCTAAAAAGCAAACATGGGCATTTGCAGTTTGAATTAAGCACAAGGCAACCAATTCTTGAGGTGATGTGAATGTGCTGAACAGCCTTCAGTTGCCTGGGGTTGGTCAGGCACAGAACAGCTTTTTAGGCCATTGAAACCTGAAGCAGGAAAAGCTGAGCTTTTCCTAGCTATGACAGTGGTCTGCTGATCAGAAATTAATTCGTGCTCAGCAGTAACAACTGCTTTGCCTTTGGAACTGAACTGTCCCAGGATTTATTCTATTTGGATGAGAGACCAATGGAAGGGCTGGACACAACTTGCTGACCATTATGTGAGCAAAAACCATGAACTGCCCACTTTATATCTCCAGAGCTCAGTTCTTGTTCAGAGAAAAGTTATGTGACGATAGCAGGGAAGTCACTAGAGCAGTGGTAACATACGGGAAGGATTCTTATGTGGGTGCATCATTCTTGACTTCTGAAAATATGAAAGATTGTGTTAATTCTGAATTGCCTCAACAAACTGCTTGTATTGTCCCTGACTAAGTCTGTGACCTTGCACGTAACTTCTCTGCCACAGATTCCCCAACATGGAATAAGGATAATGGTGTTGATAGTATACTATAAAAGCAACTGAGATTTCTGAGAGAAAATGGCACCTTATGATAAAAGTTTTAAGAAAAAATGCATGGTAAATAAATAAATAAATGCATAACAATAAAAGGATTGCTAAGTATTCCTGAACTGCAGGACTGAAATATTGAACTGCTTCTCTTCTTCATATGATCAGGTTCATGTAACTCATTTCTCTAACTTTTCTTTGGTGTTATCTAAAACATATTTCAGATTCCACAGATAAGTCGCATGAAAGTTGCGCTTTAGTTACATCTGTGCATGGGCACATGTTTCATGTGCAGTATGGATGCAGAAAAGAGGCTACCTCAGACTTTTCTGTAGCCTCTCCAGGCACATCTGTTTTGTGTCAATCCATTGCTACCTCAAAATGTTTTCATGTTGCTAGATGAGAACAGCTGAAGTGTTGTAGAAAAACCGCTTGTGTCCCATACAGACAACAATACTTAATTCTATAATTAGCTTCAGGCAGTCAGACAGCTGTAAATATTTTTGCAAGTTTTTATGCTTATTTTGGCAGATTTTTATTAAAAGGAAAAGTGCTAATTAAAACAACTTTCATTTTGAACTACAGACCTAGTTTGTAGAAGTCCTATACCTCTTTAAAAAAAAAGTATTGTAAAACTTGATGATATTTAGAACAGAAAATAGGTACATACACTGATATTGTATGCATATTAATGAGAAAGAAGGCATAAACTGACTTATCTTTAAGGATTCTTATGCATCAGTAATGAGGATAATGTTTGCCCTCAGGTAAACGAGAGCGCAACAGAGCTGGATTACTAAAATGAGAAATAAAAAACAATGTAAGGATGATGATGAGCTCAAAATACAAAATATTGTCAGTTTAGGGGATATCTTTAGTGGCAAAACTGAAAACTCCAGAATAAAAAAAGTTTGAGAAAAGCAACTGAATCATCTGCCCAAATCTAGAGGAAAGATTTTTGAAGAAAAAGTAGAAAAAGCTGACTGGGCATTTTCTACTGAGGAACTCAGGATCAGGGAAGACACTGAAACTTGTGGTGAGACACATCCTGATTTTAATGATTTTCTTTGTCTTTGGTAAAACCACTCGCAATTTTGATGTGATCCCACAGCCCTGCAGGATCTGGTGCTGTCTGGGAACCACTGGGCTTCCTTGCTTGCCCCCAGTTCTCTGTGCACCCCTGGCTGCAGGCTGGTTCCTCCCTCTGCACCTGGGGAGGAATAACCCCAGACACCGGTACAGGCTGGGGACTGACCTTCTGGAGAGCTCTGCAGAGAGGGACCTGGGTGTCATGGTGGACGACAGGGTGACCATGAGGCAGCAGGGTGCCCTCGTGGCCAAGAAGGCCAATGGGATCCTGGGGTGCCTTAAGAAGAGCGTCTCCAGCAGATCGAGGGAGGTGATCCTGCCCCTCTACTCAGCCCTGGTGAGGCCACATCTGGAGTATTGTGTCCAGTTCTGGGCCCTACAGTACAAGAGGGATGTGGAGCTTCAGGAGAGAGTCCAGCGCAGGGTTACGAGGATGATCAGGGGCCTGGAACATCTGCCCAGCTGGAACAGCTAGGCCTGTTCAGCCTGGAGAAGAGGAGGCTGAGAGGGGACCTGATCAGTGTCTATAAGGACCTCAAGGGCTGGAGTGCAGAGGATGGTGCTGGCCTCTTTTCAGTGGTAGCCACCAATTGAACTAGAGGTAATGGCTGCAAACTCAAACACCAAAAGTTCCACAGGAACTTAAGGAAAAAAATCTTGACAATGAGCATGATGAAGCACTGGAACAGGCTGCCCAGAGAGGTTGTGGAGTCCCCTTCTCTGGAGGTCTTCAAAACCCGCTTGGACGCAGTCCTGCGCCACGTGCTCTAGGTGACCCTGCGTGTGCAGGGGGGTTGGACTAGATGATCTCTAGAGGTCCCTTCCAACCTTAAGCATTCTATGATTCTATGCCCTGCAGACTGCATGGCATGGGGATTTCCTCCTGCTAAGGTGGGACTTGAAAGTCCCAGGTGATCCTTATGTTCCCAGGGCAAGCTCATTTCACATTTTTAAACGAAACCATTTCTAACCACCTTTTTCACTTTGCAGTGAAATTTCTCCTAATATGCTACTGGACTTTTCCTTAGCTCCTTACTCTAAAATGTAGATATTTTAGTTCTGAGCCCCACTCCAGTGTTCAGAGCTTCTTAGGAGGGAACAACCTCAACTATCAGCCTGTTTGTGTCTCTTTTGGAAACCCACAAAACCTACAAGAGAGGGTCCACATCTTCCAGTTGCACTGCAGCTTGGATGTATGCTTTTTGTTACGCACACTTCCTCCTCGGAATTAGTCCCTAGGCGGGTGGTGAGGCTGATGGTGGCTCTAACTAACGTGTGCGGTGCAGTGAGCTGCTCTGGCCACACAACCACAGAAGTGTTGGTGTCACAACATTGCGGCAGGCTGTCTCTGGCTGCAGAGCGAGGAGAGTGCATGATCACCACTCTCTAGTAAAAGCCCAGTTTGATGTTGGCCTAAGCTAGTCTGAATTCCACCTTGTAGCTTTTGCTAATGCAGGAAGATATTAGCTCTCTCAAATAGAGAGATTCTGACTAGAGGATAATTAGACTTATGGTTCTAGCACTGGGGATTCCTAAAGCCTTCCAGTGGACAGTTTTTATTGTTCCGAAGTTGATATTATTAAAATCAGTTGATGTTATTTGCAGTAACTGCAAACACTGCTGAGGACAACGTTAAAATCTGGTTCTGTGCTGCTTTTCTCTGTAGTCATTTAAATGTGACTTGATTGCCACTAGTCCTGCCATTAGGGACTGAAGAAATCTGGCTTGACAGGGCATTGCAGATAGCAGTAAAACAGCTATAAAATAGCTGTAGTTCTGCACAAGCCTAGCAGTAAACAGCAACAGTAAACATCCAGGCTTTGCTGTTCTCATTGCTAATGTGCCTGCTCTGGTCTTCACCTGCACCTGGACCCACAGTGATGTGTGAGCAACCACAGACAGGCCTAATGAAGTCAAATTGATCAGAAGATCACAGTCCAGAATTATTCCCATCAGCATAAAAAGGATGAATGGGGATTTGTAATGGTTTTTTTTTTTCATTGCACAGTGTAGGTATTTGTTATTTTCCTTTTGGTAAAGATGCTGCAGTCACACATCTGTTTCCTTGCGTCTTACTGGAGGCCTGAAGTCTTGAAAAGGAGTTACAAAAAGATGTGGGTGTAATGGTCTAAAATGTATAAACTCTTTTGTTCACTGAACAAGTATTCTGTCTTTTATAGAAATGTATTTTGAGTGAAAAACAATGCTTTTTTATTTTGCCTGATGTTACACATATTTTTATTGCCAAAAAAAGAAGCTTTGTTTTGCCAAACACAGTTTAGTATTGTTATTATTATCATGAGATCCACAAATATATATTTCAAAATCCCCATAATATTTTTCTGCTCGAAGAAGGAGTTAGTCTTGTTTTCTATAAAATCTCCTCAAAAAGTAATGCTTCATTAAAATTAATAAGGCTGTGACCTACATAGTTTACAAAAGAATTAAATGCTGTAATAATGTGAAGACCATATTTTTATGATGCAGTTAATTCTATTTTTCCTTTCATATTATGAATGTTCACTTCTTTCTTTGAAGTGTGAGCTTGGTCAATGCCCAAATAGTATCACTATGTAGAAGTGGAAATGAGGTGAATTTGTGGCCTTTTCTGATAGAATACATTGATATTTCCAATAGTACTCTGTCTCCTAATCTACTGATCCCATCTGCTTAACCTTTTCAGGATCAGCTTTTAAAAACTATTTTTTTTTTTTGGTAATGTCCTCACTCCATGAGATTCCACAGGGAACTAAAATCTGGTATCATCAAAAATACAAGGGGAAACTCTATCCATTTTTTTTTTTTTTTTTTTTTGTACAGTTGAGGTCCAGACTCACTTGCTATCCAGACCTTTCAAACCAAACCAAACTCTAAATATCAGACCTTGTACAATGACAGCTTGGAACATTTCTGGAACTATATTCTGGATTTCTGTAGAAATGCTTGCCTAAGGAAGAGCAGTAGAATACTGGCGAAGACACAAACTGGAGAAGAATGACCAGTTAGGGGTTACCACAGCAGGCATGATCACTCAGCTGTTATTGTTGTTGCATATCTTTATCCTAATAACCTGCTACTTGCAGTTGTCTAAGGCTTGGCTGACGTGATTCATATAGGCTGATATTTTATGTTGAGGTGAAGTCCTTCAGTAGTTACTGCCATGTTACAAAAGGATTCCTTACAAGGGCATGTTCTTCTTGCCAGGCTTGGTGCGAGAGGAGGATGTTCTTCATTTAGCAAATTTTGAAAGGAAGAAGATTCCAAATGAAGTACTGTGTCCTTGAAAAAATTTATGGGATTCTACAGTAGCTTTGGAGATCAGATGCTGCATATGACGTTTGTCTTCCCTGTGAGTTTCTTTTGATTGGCAAATAACAAATGAAAAGTCAAGAAAGTGCTGCAGCATAAAAGAAGATAGCATTTAAAGAAAAAAATAGCAGGCTGGTACTACATTACTTTGCTGAATTTTCAACTTTTTGCCTAATAGGTTCTTGCTGTATTTCGTATTTTTTAAAAACTGTTGCAACCTGTAATTGTTTCACAGAATGGCTTTCTGTGGAGTCAGGATTGACACACCATTACTGATACACCAGTATTAGAGTTCATCTTCCTTTTCTGAACTGACTTTAGTTAGTTAGTTGATACAAGCATTGTTCAGTATGTCCCAGTTTAATGAAAATTTCTTTTTCTTCTTTCAGCGGATCTTAAAAAAGGCCCGTGTCCAAATGCTGCAAAGTCAAATCTCCCCAAGCCGTGTCAGTCTGGACTTCGTCCCCCTGGATATTCCCGCTTGCCAGCGGCTAAGGTGGCAGCCTTTGGCTTTGTCAGGAGCTCAAGCGTATCCTCGGTCTCAAGCAACCAGTCAAACGACAGTGCTCAGAGCGATCAAAGCAAGACAACCAACCGTAAGTCCAAAAAGTAATGTTCTTTTGGGGAGGATATTAAAAAGATGTAGTCCAGAATTGTCCAGGATGGAGTTTGTCCATGAGGATTAATTTAATCTGCATAACACTCACTAATCTCTTCTGTGCCGCTGAGTTGTGTGGTTGGAATCTTGATTTCCCAGTTTAATTTTTTAAAATTATTAATAATAGATGAACAGCAGCTTAACATGTATTGCATTTATAAGGGATTAGTTTCCCTATTGCAGAGAAAACCGCAGAGAGAGAGGACCTGAGGCATTTTTGTATTTTGTTTTCACCTGGAATCTTCCATTTTACAAGCTGAAGTAAGTAAACAAACACAATGAAACGTTTGATAAGCACACTGTAGTCACGGAGAACAATTTAAGATAAAGGTTATCTAAAATGAGCAATGTAGTCCTTCTCATCTGCTTTTTCTTATGCCTCTTAATATGCAGTGTGATAAACTTGATCGAGAAAGTTATTCAAACAAATGCCAGGGATATAAAATAAGATCAAAACTGATATCATAACTATTGGAAAGATCTCTTGACTGAAATGTCATTTCAAATCTTATTTTCTGTAGTGATTGTTAATTTTATTAAGTACAAAGTAATGCACACTGCAGCATGCAGCCTCCAGGACATGTGCACTTGCCTTGGGCTCAAGCAGGAAGGGGGATTAAGGGATTTTCACGCCAGCTTTCTTTGAAGATCGGATTCAGTCTAAACCGTGTCAGTATCGAATCCAGTGCCATCAGGCCTGGAGGAGCAAAGAGAGGGCAACCAGGTGGCATAAGCTGCCAGGGGCGACATGGCGCTGCAGGGTCTGAAATCTTCTGTGTTGTTAGGATTCATCTGAAATGAATGGCAACAAATAAAATGAAAATGTAAAACTAAGGATTTTGTCTTTTTGCCTTTAAATGGCATCATTTAAATGTAGAAGATTAAAGAGTCCAGTGAGTTCTAACCCCTACAATGTCACTAAACATATACATGAATCGTGGATTTATTCTTGGACTGATTGCATATTGGTACTGATTCCATAATCAGCATTATTTTGTTCTGAGAGTAGCCAGTCTGCTTTGCTTTGCCTTTTTGCACTACATTTATGCCTCCAGAAAGCTTTTCTTTTTATCAGATCGTGTAAACTTTCTGCTTTTATTTACAAAAAGTTTTTGTTAAAAAAAGGGGAGGAAGTATTATATTCCTGATCTGATAAGCAAGGAATGTTGTCCAGCAATTTCATGTGTGAATCTGAAAAATTAGCATCTGCAGTTATAGCACCATTCTCCGGAGCACTGTTGATGCATAGGGTTTAATATAGTTGAGAATTCTATAAAATTAAAGTACTCTAAACTGAGTCAATTGATCCCAGTTCACAAACACTGGATCTCAGACTCGGGAAGCTGAATCAAACTCTTTGTTCATCTTGACAGGGATTGGTTTCCGTTCAATATTCTGATGTATTTTTTAATTATATTTTGTACCTAAAATGTAAAACTATGTTTCATTCACCACGAGTATGTGAAAGCATTCAGCTCACGTATTTTGTTCCAGCTCACTAAGGTGAAGGTAGAAACTGTTTTTTATATTAGACTTAGGATTTGGTGAGCAACTTGTGCACTGAAAGAGTGCTTCTGGTTGCACCTGCCCTAAAAGTCAGGTGTGATTGCCCGTGGGAAGTGTTCTGCTGTACAAAGTGCTGTAGACACAAGCTCAGGTCGTCACCCGATGAAAACTGTGACCTGTCAGCTCTGCTGCTGCCCACAAGCCAGGTAACCCATCTCAGCAGCTGCCAGGTTTCCCTCCATCTCCATGGGGACAACAAGCTCTTCCAGTGGGTCATGTCTAACAGAGTTTGTGTTACATGCGCATCTGTCTGACCTGTGAGCTACACCTGCTTTGGTCAGTGTTGAAGGCAAAATGAACAGGAGCAGAACCTGCCTGGGCCAAGTGAGGGAGGACAAAGGTGTTAACCTTCAGGAAAGTCATCACCCAAGTGTTCACCCCATGTCACCCTCTTTCTTCAGGCTAAAGACAACTGCCCTGACTCTTGTCCATTACTCCTTGCTCATTACTCATCGCTTTCTATGGAAAAAAAAAAAAAAGTTTCCTTAGTGATGAATAATTAACTGTCATAGAAATGTTAGCAGTGTGAAATGGTATCATCTTTTTCTATTTATAGCCTAGGTACCAGCTGGAGTCTTCTTAGTTGTCCAACACCCAGGGAGCGCCAGTTAGTTGCCTTCCGCTCTCGTGCCGCTTATTTGACACAGATCAGCAGTGTGCTTCAACGCATGCAAAAAGCAACCTACGTGTGGATAGGAGGGACAAGTAATGGCCTAGGAATCTCAGCAAAACATAGTATTTCTTCCTTTCCTCATCCACTGGAATGGTTTTATTTAAATTAAATAAGCGACTGATTCTCTAGTTACTACTTGAGATCATGTATTCAACTAAATTGGGCTTAGTAGAGAGCAGCATGAAGTTTTACTATTAATTTCCTAGCTCAGTAGGGTAGAAAATGCTGAATGATCTAACTTTAGAAATTGTCAAAGATATACGATAACACAGTTTCCTATTTAAGCGATGTCTCTGTGTGCCAGAGAGACAGAATATAATTGAAAACAGCTTACAAGGCTGCATGTGTTATAACTGGGGGGTTGCCATCATTGCAAGCACACAGGCTTACCTCAAGATCTTTATCTGTCAGAGTGAAAAGCACCTCTAATCCTGTAAAATATATCAGTTTCTGAAAAGCAGATGGCTATAGCTGGGTGAGAGGAAAACACAGGTGTATTTTGGGGGGAAAGTATTTTTGGTAAATAGTGATTTTGGTCTGAAGAAGTCCCTGTGTGATCCCCTACTTCTTTTCTGTCCCACCAGATGTTTGACGGTGCTGGCTCTTCCCAGAACCTGTTATGGCTACATTTCTTCCCTGAAATCACAACTAGTGTCTCATTTTGCCATACTAATAGTGATTAAATGCTCTCTAGAGAGGAAAACCATGTTTGCTTAGTTTAAAGAGGCATGGCATTTGTGTAGTGGGGAAGTTTCTTAATGAAGCTGTGATGCAGCAGCTTTCTTCTCAACCAGGTTTCTGCATTTTCCATGATCTTTCTGAGAGAAGCAAGCCTCAATGCGACGTCCCAGTCTGCTCAGCTGACTCTCTAGTTCTGGCAGTAGCTCACATCATTTATTGACTCAATCAAATGAGTTTGCAGTGGAGGGATGGTCGAACCAAGCAGGCTGTCCAGGGGTTCCCCAATGGCTCACTGGTCTTGCTGACGTGGGGCCTGGCTGGGCTCCTCTATCTATCTATCTGTCTATCTATCTATCCATCTATCCATCTCTTCTAAACCACTTTACTTGGGTAGAGACTTTTTGTATGTGAAGGATCTTGTTTAGTTTGTTTACTCTCAAAACTGGCTAGAATTTAAAAGTTCAGTTTCAATAGCATTTCAGCCGTGTAAGAGGGGCCTGAGTGTTCTGCTAAGTATGAGAAAGAGCGAATGAATAGCTAGGTCATGTTTGAAACTGGTGTGATTTGAAGTGAACAGACTCTGTTAACGGAAATGAAAACTCACTCTCTTGACTATCTAAATAGTAACTAAACTGAATAATTTCCCTTGTAGTTTTAAATATCCTACTGAACTATCTTCTCTGTCTGCCCTGATAAAGTTTGCTTAAGAGCTATTGAATCTGAAGGTAATACACTAAGGTTTCCACAGCTGCCATAGGCAGTTTCCAGCATTATCTTGTAATTCTACAGGAGGGTAGAGGTCTCAGGCAGAAGTTTCTGTTTTACTTGTTCAAAGGCTTGTTAAAGGCTCCTCAGAACTCGCTGGGTTGCTTGTATCTGTATTTCTACTAGTAGGATGACTATTCTGCTCACATAATTAATTTTACGTACTTAATCAGAACAGGCTCTAACCTGCTGTAAATATTGTATGGAAAACACTTCATTAAACACTGTGAAGCAGGTGGATATATGCAACACTGGAAGAAAGAAGGATTTTTTAGAATGATTGGAGATATGATAACTACTATGAGTTTAGGAAATGGAAAAATGTCGGCATAATATGGGGAAATACTTCTTAGTCATAGAATCTAACTGTCTGTAAAATAACCTTGCAACTCAAGTGATGAAAGCCCTGTTGCTTAAGATTCTTAAAATAGAATAATAGCGTCGCATTAGAAACAATTTTCTGGCAAGGTAGTAGGCTAGAAGACGTAATGCTGCTCAATATCTACCCACAGTTGTAAGTACTGAAGCAATTTCTTTCAGATAGAGCAGAAAAAAATGGTGGTGAATATTTCAAAACTTGGATTAGCATCTCCGGGCAGCTAGTTTTTGTTTAAAATTCTAGAAATGGGAAACTGAAAGTTTTGCGTAAACCTCCATGTTCCTTACAGAACATACAGATTTCACGACCTAATTTTATGCTATTTTTGCCCCTTCATTACTTGCCCTTTCTGAATGTTGAATTTCCATTCTAAGAAGCAAGGATGTCAAAGTATGTCAGATTCAGGAAGGGGGAGAAATGGGGAAATTAGAGTGAGCACAGAGATCTTGAATAAGTGTCTAATTCCTTCCAAAAAAAGACAGAACATTCAAAACTGTAACATGGTGCACAGAATTAGTTACATAAAAACACTTTCCTGTATGAAAATACATTCCTGAATTTCTATTTCTATGACTGATTTTCTGTTCATTTTTTCTACATCACAAATTCTGTTCTTTTTTTCTGTCTTTTTCTGAGCTCTTTTTCTGAGCTGAAAAGATATTTAGCTGCCCTTCAAAGCCTTAGCATTTGTGTTTTTTTCATACTCTAGTTGTTACAGCTGAGAGTAAAAAGAAAAGTAAAAAAAGAAAAAACAAAACCTTCGAGGAATGATTTGAAAGTGTAGCACAGCAGTCCCTCTCTGTGCTTCCAGGGGTTGAAGCAAGAGAGATGCAGCATAAACTGCCCATGCATTTCAGTTGGTTTTAACTAAGATACCTGTGACAGAATTTTAAATGTGATAGTACTTTATAGTTTAGATCGTATTTTTGCTGTCTACCTTTTCTTACCTCTTTAACTGTACATTGAAGCAGTACCGTGCTGTCAGGGTCTGTGCCACTCTTGCCTCTAGTAAGTAGAGGCAGGAAGATCGAGCTGTCTGGAAGCACAGAACTACTTTTGTATGAAGATTCAAACATGAAATATTTTCAGGGTTGCAGATTTGCTTTTTTTTTTTTGAACTAAAAATTTGTCAAACCTGAAACAAATCCATGCAACTGTCACTCTCCAAAGTTCACTTTTTTTGAGCGAAGAACAGCTGAAAATTTTTTCCCATCTCTAGTGCCAGCTCAGCTTCAACACACTACTTAATCACCATGGTTGTTGTTGTTGCAAAAGGTCATATAAAATCTGAGATTTTAGAAGTAACAAGCCCAATTCTAGAAATTGTGTCTGGGTGCTAAAATTATCCATGCTCTGGCTTGATTGTTCTAGTTCCAATTTTTGGCACTTATTTCTGTCTAGCTTTTAAAAAGTGGCTGAAGTTTGCCGCCTTACTTCTCCTGTTTCTAAAGCTGGCTGGTGGGGGTAAATACGTAGACATGTAAAATATCCCGCTCCGTACTGGCCAGTAGGAGATCCTGCCTGCTTCATTTATTGCAGTATAATGGGCTTCATTCATTTATTGGAGGACACAAAGCACTCAATGAGGCCGTTTCTGAAATAACTCTTTTTTTAAGCATTTGAGTGACACTTTCTAAAGGATCTGATTTCAGGGAGGCTGAAGGAACTGCCCTCCAACAGTGCCGCAGTAGCCAGGGTTGGAAGAGGTTTAGGTGGACTTCCAAAATCTGGGGAAAAACTGAGGTCGAGTTCAGTGCCTTTAGCAGGGACAGGCACAGTGTTTATCTTGCTGCGGGCCGTGTTGCAGTCAGCACAGTAGTGACTAAAATGTCCCCTTGAAAACCTGACTGCAAGCAGCAGCTGGAACACATCTGTCACATCCAAATTAAAACCCCTCTGAAGACCAGAAAACTCACTATAAATTTTCTTCTTTCCGCATTCTAATCTTTCTATTCTATCTGATGAAGGGGGCAAATACGTTTTTAGAAGTGAACCCTGTGAGTGTTCGCTGGAATAGATTAATCTCCTAATTTAGCCCTAAGAAAAATGAAGAATTAAGGCTTTGAAGAAATAAGAAGTAAGAGCTCTTCTATTTCCTTTTCTTTTTATTATTTTTCCTTCTGGGCTAATCTGTCTTGTAATGGAATCATAGTTAAAATCTTCATAGTATCCCACTAATGAAGTATCCTTGCCAGGATATTTGAGAAACTTTCCTCTTCAGCCTGCCTTTCTCATGCACTAACAGTTTGTGCATATCAATCTAATATTTATTCATAGAAATCATTAGTTAAAAAATATCTTTTGGAGACTTAAGCACTTGGAACTTGTCACTGGAAAGAGTGCTCTGTTTCATTGACTTCATCAGCAGTTTTCATGTTCATTGAAAATCAGGCCTGTGAAAATCTAGATGCATTAAAATTTCAGAAGGATGTTTTTCTAAAATAGCACTGCATTTGGTATTTGTATTGTCCATGAGATCAGACCTGGTTAGCACAGTAAGGTGTTCTGGCTTTAAAATAGATGATTCCAAAATTCGAACTAATTCCTGTCAGTGAAAGAAATCACTGTTCTGGGATAATAGGTAGAATGTTTTCAAAGATAGCTGGGAAGTAGACATTCAACAGAATTTAAAGATACTGAAAGTTTTATGCAGATGTTGGAAGATAATTTTCAGTTACAGAGAGACAAAGAAATAGCCAATTCACGGTTCTTAATTGTAGAAGTTTTGAAATGGTCTTTTGAAATGGTCTTTCTTGACTGTAATTTCTTCTTAATGGGATTGTTAGTTCAGTCATGTTTATTTTCCCAAACAAAAGGCAACAGATCTTGATGTTAGGTCTTTTTTGAGCTTTTTTAAGAAGACAAAAACAAAGAAAAGCAGGAATTAGATTATTTTATTGCAATCATATTATTAATAAACTGTTGTCAAAGGTGAAATATTATGGATTTCTGGTGAGCCTTACTAGTAACAAACATCCCCAAAGTTATAGGTATGGTAAATATTACTGACAAATTGCATTTAGTCACAAATGTTTCTGAAAATAGAGCTGGCCTCTGTGGAATGTGAAAAATCAATTAACCAAATGTTATGCACTCGCAAAACAAGGTGTGGATAATTAACACAAAGAAGTGGGAGTTTGAAGAAATGCCTGTATACCTGTCTCGTGGGAGGGAGAGTGACTGATTAGTTTAGGTAGATTAGTGCAGGTATGTATTAATAGGAGAGCAAAGGAAGAGACTTTGAAGAAGGTCTCATTTTTGATCCCACTGTGATTCCTGTAGAACATTTGTAAATTCTAATTCAGTGCCAAGAGAAGTGTTACAGACAAAAAAGCACAGCACTATTTATAGAGGACAGAGTTTTCCCATGCAGAAGCTGGGCTGGAATCTCACCCATGACATTTTCCATCCTGCTAATCTAGTCCAGACAGGTTAAAATGGAGGTTAAAATTTGTGTAAGTCTTCCAGGTGCTCTTGAGAAGATCTGCAATAAAAAGAAGGAACAGCATTTTCTGTACCTTTCAGGATTGCCAAAAGTATGTTAGTTGTGATCCAAGAAGTGAAAAAGTGCGTCTTAGCCTTTCCTTTAGGCTTGGTGCTTGTAGCCTCTGGAAGCCTCTGCAGGATTACGTGAGGCCGTAAAAAGTTGAAAATGTGGCTTTTTTTTTCTTTTTTTTCCCTTGTGACAGGTGCAGGACCACAGTCTTTTAATTTAGTATTTTTGAAGTTAATTTAATTGTTAAAAGATAGCTGATTGAGGACTAAAATAAGTAAAGCCTGGGGTGGGGGCAGGTGGAGGGGCGGGGAACAACAGCAACTAAAACCCTCCAATGAAAAGCATTAGGCTGAATTAAATGGAAATAATTGCACGATATTTTTCTCCTGGTAGCAGTTATCACAAAATGGAAGTTATTGACATAGCAGACATCAGCAATACAGCCATCAACTGCCAGCAAACATTTAATCCTTTGGACACGAGGGTGAACGCCGGTACCGTGCCTCCCAAGTGGGAGCCCTCCGGGCACACCTGGGATGTTAGTGTGGCTGCAGGAGAGAGCTGCCGCTGTCAGGCTTGACTGCGGTCTGCAAACAAGCCTTGACTTGTGGCAAGGAGGCAATTAAGCTGGACTGCACAGAATAAATTTTTAATTTACGATGTCCTGCTCTTCATGGACCACTGATGTGGTTTCACATACTTTATTTCAACTAACCATCACTACACCCGCAGAAGGCTGCCTGCTCAAGAATGCTTATGCAAAAATAGCTGGATTTAGGGAAAGTTAACATGCTCCAATTCGTGGATGTGAACTGGAGCATGTCACATAGGGAGCATCGTTCATACACTGGCAGAGCACTGGAACAGGCTGCCCAGGGATGTTGTGGAGTCCCCATCCTTGAAGATATTCAAAAGCCATCTGGACAGGTGCTGCAGGTGGCCCTGCTTGCGGAGGGAGGTTGGACTAGATGATCCGCAGAGAGCCCTTCCAACCTCAACTGACCTGTGATCTTGTGATATGTGGATCTTGGCTTAGGATGGACCTTGTCTTAGGATGGCACATGAAGTCTGTCTCAGAGCTGGACGTGCACTACACACTACTCACCACCAGACCTACTGGATGAACAACTGCTCACTTGAGGGTTTTTGTGATTCCCAGTAGGAATTTCTACATCTATAGTTAGTGGGAGCTTGTTTACCTGCAATGCTTTCTTTTTAATGAGACCAATGGGTTATTTTAGTGAATCTCCTCTCACTAATAAATTGGACTACCAGTATTGCGGTGTGTGTGTTTCTATACCAAGAAAGTAGATGTTGCTGTGCTGAACTCAATGATAATTATGCCTACCCTGGCTGGCTGGCAGAGCGATATGATAGCAACCACCAGAAATGCTCATCTGCAGCTTTATCAGACAAAATGAACCCAGAATAGGTAGTTCCTGCTTTTCATGAACCTCTCTTCTTTCTCCATCTGCACATGAAATTGTAGCCCTCTTCTTGTTTTCCTGTTTGAAGCAACTTTCCAAGGAAGACAAATCCAACATTATTCCATACTTAAACTAGCCATAAGGAAATGATATAGGTTTTATTTGGCTAAGAATTGGGAATCTGCCCTTGACTTAACCACTAAAATACAGAAGGAATACAGCAAACCAAACAATGACTTATTTCCTGCCATGGCTTTGCATCCCAGAAATAGTATATATTTCAGGTGCTGTGATAACTTAATATTTATATTTAGTCAGTGATTTGCTTTCTCTTACTTACTTCCTTTCATATGACTCTTTATTAGAGTTATGCTGCCTTCCAGTCAGTCATTTCTGGAACATTATGTACAACCTGCAGAGAAAACTAAGCAAAACTGTTAGAGGAATGATAGAAGTTTTGATTAAAACAGCATGTCTTGATCAAAACATCTTACGAACAAGCCTGGACAATTGGTGGGAAATGTTTGTATCCTCTTCTGCTTCTGTTAAACTGTATGGATCAGGGTGGGCCTGAGCTCAGTCTGTACGCCAAAAAACTGGGGAGGACTTTTGGGAAGTAGATGAAAGAATTAAGAAAGTATTGTTTTTAATCAGTATTTTTTTCCTAAAAAAAAAACCACAAAGGAATATTTCTTTGTCTCGCATTATAGAATCTTTTGCTGTGTTCCCACCAAAGTGTTGGATAGTCTGGGAATTAATATTACTTTTGTAATCTGGGGAAAGGGGATTTCCCGACGAACATTATTACAGTCATTTTATTTAAACAGAAGGTTTATTTTTAGATGCTTGGATGTGTCCTGGGATAAAACGTTCCTTCTCTGACTTGTTCAGTGTTGACTAAATGCATTATGTACTGCAGCAAGGTATCTAAGGAATTTTAATTGTCTCAGAGGTACACAATAGCTTTTCAAATTAGGATATTTATCACTTGTCACAGTCTGTAAGTTTAGATACAGAACAGGCCTGTACACTGTCAAGTTGTATGGGAAAGTATGAAGAATAAGGGGTAACGTCATGGTCCCTGTAGGCCTTCCAAATAAATTAATGGTTTGTAAGTAAATCTTAAATAATGTTTAATATGCAATTTTAAATAGCTTAAACCTGAAAGCAAGTAACTTGAAAATGTAAAAAGAAAAGTAAAAGAGGGAACAAAAGAAAAGCTGATGCCAAGAAACACTTTGCTATACATGTAAATTAGTGACATTCCTTTGGTAAGTGATACTAGCTGTAACTAATCTAGTAGGTCATACCTGGCTTAGCAATGATCCTATGTAAGAAAGGTGCTGGAGCACAGACGTGAAGGTAGGAGAATGTTTGAAGTCTGGAACTGCTGTGTGAATCCAAAATAACCCCAGAGCAGCTCACAGAGTGATGGAAAGTTGCTGTCAGTCACAGCAGGAAGATAAAGTTGTCCAATGGCAGCCTGAACAATTTCCAGCTAGGAATAATTTGGTATTCCCCACTTTAGGGCATGCCAGCTATCATGTTAAAAACTATTAAGACTAGTCTGCAACATCGACAGTTGATGCTCATTAGAACAGACTGGCTCTTTCATGAAGCCCAGATTAAAAGCATTCACAGATTAGAAAACATGTTATTTTTTAAAAGCCATGAAGATGGATGACAAGCCTTTTCCTACCTGGGCATCTCACCTGCAATCTCCCTCTCCATCCCTGTGGGCAGGGGCAGAGCTGAGCAACAAGGCCAGGGCCTGTCTTGGTGCCGGTGACCATGGCATCTTGAGACCCTGCAGATCCTTGGCTCTGAGGAGGACAGAGTTTTCTCTTCTGCCTTTATACGCCAGATGCTGTGTGGTTATAGACAGTAAATGCAGATAAAGACCATCTACCCACTTCTAGATTGAGAATAAAATATTTAACCACCATTCCACTTGACAGAAGCAATGCTTTCCTAACTAGTGTTTCTGCTTCCATCAGACAAATGTTACTGAATCAGGAGTTAGACTCAGAAGTTAGGCATTAGCCTCACTTTCCAGTAGCTCACAGAGCAGAGTCTGTCTGCAGAGAGCCTCTGCTTCATCCTCTCCTTCTCCCTGTTCATTAACAGTGGTCTGGGTAATTAGCTTTGATAATTCCTTTCTGGAAAATGCTGGATGCCTGTCTGAAAGCTTTGCTCACTGTAGGAGTATTTTAGAGAGGCGGTTTGCGGGGACGGGAAGTTGCTTTGGAGTTTTGGAACGTAGGTGGACTACAAAGGTGTCAGGATGTTTGCTGCATGTGGCCTTCACATTGCTGCAACTTTGCCTCCATCGTGAGCTCCTCAAGTTGTTTGAAATAACTCCCTGGTTCACCTCAGAGTTTGACTGGTTTTTCTGTCACCTCGCATTGGTGACAAGGCCTGAACAAACTCATTGCAGCGGATCATTCGCCCCATTAAATTAGCCCTGCAAACTGTGAGCTTGCAAAAATTTTGCCTGTGACTAACAACCCAGTGAGTCCATCGACACGCTTCCCCTGCTTGTGGCTCTGCACCGCAATCCCTGGTTGTGCAGGATTAATAGCTCCTGAATTTGCTTTTGCACAGCATTTGCTGCATTCGGGGCACCCGCTGGTATAGAGGTCCTGCCACCAACAGGAGCTCTGCAGTTCTTTGGTCCTTGTCCTTGGCCAGACCTGATAATATTAATGCAAATTTGCTAAGGTGCAGAATCACAGCGTAGCTGAATAAAAACCTGCAAGCTAAGCTGGTGCAGCACTTAGTGTGTTTTATGTCTCATGGTAGATATATTCCTGTGCATAGTATATAGTGCATTGGGTCCTGCTGATCAAGTGACATTTTGCTTACACCATTTCATTTGGAATACATTTAATTTAAATTTATTACATTTTACATTGTATTTATTTTTTTTATTTGTTCTTTTGTTTAAATTGCTTCTATTTATTGAACCACTCTTCAGCATTAGCTTGCAGACTTAGGGAGGGGGAGGCAAATATGTCACAGCTGACATTGGACTTTTGTTGCTCAGCCATGTAAATGCTGCATAACAGATTTGAAACTACTCAAGTTTGGCAACATTTTAGAAAAGAGATACTAACAAATCACTTAGTAATCATCTTATATAACTTGCTATTCATCTTCATAGCAGTGAGGGCTGAAACAGATAGGTTTTTAATTTTTCCTCTATTTTTGCAGTATTGCTCTGGTGATTGCCTGTGAGTGCAGGTTAAAATATTGACTCTTGTGAAGCATTTTCTATTTACAGGTGTTGGTAAATACTGCGATCTTCAGATGGTTTTCTTTCGGAAACCTGTGTAGCAGGCAAGCGTTAGCGTGTCTGCCTTGTGGAAGCAGAAGTGAGAATTATGTGAATTTGCCACATTTCTCCCACGGGCCGCCTTGGGGCATAGCCAGAGGAATTTTATGTGGGCCATTTGCAGGGTTCGTGCCTGCAGCCCTCTGGAGCCCCTCTGCTCCCAGATGGTGGGTCTGAGAGGGAGCTTCCAGGAGCACAACGGGGAACACTGCGGGAACAAGCGGTTTGCCTAAAACCACGTCTGCGGGGAGCACGATAGCACTTCAGAGCCACGTTTGAAGTATTTAGACACCAATATCATATTGAGCTCCTTGCTGTCATCTCAAGCGGAACAAAACCTGCTTCCGCAGGGAAAGTTTTAGGAACATTTGTGCCAGGAAGCGACACAGCTCCATCCCCTCCGGGCATCCTCTGTGCAGGGAGGTTTGCTGGGAAGTGTCCCAGCAGTGAAGTACGTGTAGTCCTTACTCTTGGTAAAGTTAGCCTTGCCTCTTATCATATCAAAACATTCAAATTTATGAAGCAGTTTCTTGGAGCTCAATTAATCCCATGGGTGACTTCCTTACAAAACCAGCAGCTGAGCTGCCTCCCTGTTAATGGTGGGCAGGGAAATAAGAGAACTGCAGGGAAATTAGAACAAGCTAATCACGGAATAACGAGAAGATAAGTTGAAGACATTAAAGGCACTTTCATATGGACACCCCCCCCATGAAAATAGAAATGATATTAATGTGCATTATATTCTGGCGCTTGTGTGGAAGTCTACATTAGTTGCACACAACTAGAAAGGGTCAAATTTGATAACAGTTACTTTTTCAATTAAGGAAGTATAATGAATATGTAAAACTCTTCAGAAAGCATTCTTAGGGAGATCAGAGACATGAGACCACTGAAAATAGGGCATGACTGTGAGATGTCCTTGTGCCAAGGCAGGATCAACTACTCCTGGTTTGTTTGGGGCAGGTGTTTCTTTGCTCTGTTTATAATATGTTTAGATAAAAGTCTTAAGGTTGCTATGAAACCCGTTCCTCTTCTTACCATTTGAAAATCATTCATGATGTCTAACTCATATTTCTTTAGCAGGAATTTAGACCTTCAGCTCTTGTTTTTATCTGCAAAGGTTATGGAGAACTGTTTGTATCTACCTAATGCCAGTTTGGAGACTGTTGTTGTGTGTCATCTCATTTTCCCGTCTCTAAAATGAATCAGTCCAAGTGTTTCAGCTTTACTCCTAGGCCGTATCTTCAAAGACCTGTGGTCATTTTTTGTTTCTCATCTTTGCACTTTTTATACTATACTTGTATGTGGTATGCAAAGCAGACTTGTTTTAGAGATTTTGTATGCACTCCTCTTTGTAAAATTTTCTTTAAAGGGGGTCAGAGTGAATTCTTCACTTCAAGGAGAGGAATTTACTCCTTGCAGAGCTATCAGGACTTGACCAACGTTACCCAGCAGGCAAGTGACAGAGCTAAGAGAGAACCTACGTCCCCAGACTCCCTGGCCAAGCCTGGTGTGAAGCATGGTCTCTTTTTTAGTGAGCATTTAATGAAGTAAACAAGAGCATTTTTTAAAAAAGGAAATACTGTCATGTTCAACTTGTTCCAAAGATGCTTACTTTACCAACCCAATCAAGTAAAAATATTACTAGCTCTAAAGTTAGGTGGTAGGAAAACCTGCCCAGCATGGACTGCATCAAATGTATTTCTCCTTAATTTTTGTGCACTAGTGAGTACACAGCGTTGTTCATCTTTTTCCTTAGTTGTATGCTGTTTGCTGAAACATACAGAGGGCACCAGCTCAGCTGCATGAAGTAAACACGTACTTATCTCTCTGGTTTAAGAATATTCTATTCAGTATTCTGATGATCTATGCATTACGTCATTGCAATTGCTCAGATGAGTATGTGTGTTTGCTGCAGTGCACTTCTTTTTCTTCTCCTCACTGGAGTAGTTTATCTGGGACTTACAGTGCGAGAACTTTCTTACCAGGCTGTGCTAATTTAATACCAACACTTGCCTAACCCATCTAATGCCAGAGGGACACCAGTGCAAGACAGGGGCTACTACCACAGCCTTACGAACTTGCTCATACCAGCACGCTGCTGATTAAAAATCACAGCAGGCATTTCTTCAAAGGATTCTGAATAAAGCCTTTGGTCCCATTTCCACACACAGTAAAGGGATTTTTTTTCCCCATTGTCCTAAATACATTTGTTAGCCTCTCTTATTTTCAACAGTAGCTGAAGCTATATCAGGCAAAGCTTTTGCACATGCTTAATCTATCATTGAAAATAATTGAGGTATATACTTGACCTGATAAATATCTCAGCATTTAAAATCCTCCAGAATCCTTGGAGAGTACTACTGAATCTTTTAAACATGCACTTATAATGATTTAAGAATCTAGACTCTGGAGATTTAGTGACCCAATTGTGCTCTATGCAGCCATGTGCAGGAGTTGGGCTTGGTTTATTAATATATGTTATCTTTGAACCTTGTAAACATGCCTAATATTTTGAAGTGCTAAACAGCATTCTCTGAGGCCTCAGTGATTAATGTGATCCAGCCAGAATCTCAGCAGACCCATGCCCAGGAGTGACAGACACGGCACGTGTGGGATGGCAGGGTGGACGTGGCCAGTGCCACAGCAAGTCTGGTGTTGCCGTTCAAGCGGCGCGGCGACCACCCCCACGCCGCTCGGGCCATCAGCTCGCTGACACCAATGTGGTGGACGGCAAATGGCCGTTATTGATGGGTAGCAAGGTGTTATATAGCTAAGGTTTACAACGTCACATCCGTCTGCTTACATCATAAACTAACACTATTGGCTATTAGGGGCTCTACCTTTCCGTACAGCGCGATATCTTCTGGCTGCTGGACCCTATCTGCAACAGTCTGGCACGTTTTTTTTCTATGGATTTTTTTTTTCTATGATCCAAATAATATCTTTGATAATGTAAAATGAAAGAATAGCCCAGATCTAGATTACCAGTTGCTTTTATGTATTGCAACCCAGCTGCTTGCATTGATTACTGCACAGGTCCCTGCACAGCCAGGCTCTACTGTCCCTATTTTGCAGACCGCAAGAGTGCCTTATATGCTTGTATCCTTTTAAAGATATTGTAGTTTTACTGGGAAATGTGTATGCTGAACTTCTGATGACATCAAATGCTGTGACAGAGAAACAGACTGGAGATCACCTGAGAGTTTTGGACTCAAATGGTTGTTCCTTTAAATATAAATCTGTTCTGTAGTACGGAATGGAGCCAATACTATTCCTTCCTTTGAGCTACAATGGTAATCTTAAAATGGTTTAAACTGCACTCCAGGGTAGTCACAGTGTCCTAAAGCTTTGTCATGTAAGGCTAGCTAGGACCCCTGATATGACCCAATAATACTCTTACCAAAATTATTTGTATTCCAGGGAGAGGGAAAGAGATTATAAGTGAAATGATTTAATGCTTAGCAATTCTCTCTCCTGAAGCAACAGAGGTGTATTTCTTGATATGAATGCTCCAATTTTAGTCGTAATAAAAGTTGCTGTGTTAAGCTATTAATAATTATATGTTACTGGGAAATACATATTTATTTATCAGCGAATGTCAGTATTGTAATGTATTCCTTATAAACAGGTTGTCTTTAGGGAGAGACTGTCATGATGTTTTTTTCCATGGGATCCAAATATCTTTGCTAGTGTAAAATGGAAAAATGGACAAAAATCTAGATTATTGGTTGTTTTACATATTGCAGCCCAACCCCTTACATTGGTTACTAATCATCCAAGCAAATCAATTTCAAACATCCAGGCAGGATGGTCCTCAGAGGTGCACTGTGCCTTTTGGGACTTTCTGTCTATCATACAGTCCCTTGCTGTTTGCTTAAAAATTTGTTCCAGCACATTCAGCCCTGGGCATGCCTACCCTGGGTCCCAGTTAACACTGGTGTGCTAGGAATCTACCCAGGCTGCTGGAGCTGACGTGGGAGTGAGTAAGAGGGAGGGTCTTCCCAGGGAAGCTGAGCCGAGTAGAGTGATGCTGGTTGCCTAAACAACCTGGGACTCTCCTCAACAGCCCCAGCAGATGCTAAATATCAGTATATACTGGAGACTTTGTGCAAATTTGGTTTTTAAAGGATAATACCTCCTTTTCCATGTCTCTACTGGAGCTGGCCAGGCTAGACTTGGAAAGCCCACCACAATCTCTGTTTTTCTATTGCTGGTTGTCATAGAGTGCAGTTGTAGAGAAGAGTACACCCACCTCAAATATTGCTCCCAGGTTCTTTCTCCTCTGAAGCTGAGAGAGAGTCTCCTGAGTCCTCCTGTCATCCCCTGGGTACGTCACTCAAGGCTCTTTTTTGACCAGTAGTCCATGCAGTTGTGTAACGCTTGCCCAGTTGGAGAGACAGCTAGAGCTGAAAGACATCTCAAAGCATGCAGAGTCACATTCCTAAGCAAGAAATAATGCATTGTGATCCATTGTTAAAGGTATTTCTTTTATCAAGAGCAAACAAAGCTTTTCTCATATAAATAGGCTTTGGCAGCAAATGAGCCCTTCAAGCTAGTTTACAAATAACTGCACTATACAATGGAGAATTCTTGCTTATGAAGAAAAAAACCTGAATGAAATAGTGAGAACATTTACATATAGATAGCCTATCGCTTTTTACTATGGTCTTGCTACATACCCATTGCTAAAGCAAGATGCTCCTGATTAATTGGACAAGCTTGTTTTACCCATAGGCTTTTGTTCACTCAGCTACAGGCCTATAGGTTGCCTGAATTTAGTCGTAATGTGTTCAGGATAAATAAAGTGTTGCTCCCCTAGCAGGAGCCGTGGGCAGTTTGCTGTGGCACAAAGGGCACTAAAAAGAGTCTTGTTCCCTCATACCTCCATACCAACTGAAATGTAAACAGGGCCTCCATAGCAACAAACTGTGTCCTTAAAAGTGCTGCAAACAAAAACCAGGCCAGCGAACCTTCAGTGCTCTGGCTGTGAATGCCAGTGATGGGATAGCCTGCCTGCTCCTGCACTCCATGAAACACGTATCAGAGGCATTGAAATTAAATGTTTAGTCGATAAACTGAAGTTAGAAGTTTCAGCTCTCGCAGTCACTGGCTCAGATGCCTGAGCACTATTTGAGAATGCTTAGATAGGAAGGAACTTTGCCTCAATATAGGGACCTTCACTGAGAGGCAGATTAATAACGATAATAGTGCCACTCTCCCATCCGTCAATAAACGTACCTTCTTGTTATGGCACTTGTGATTTTGAGATTGTTTTTAATTAAAGGAAAGATTGTATCACAAACAAGAAGTGAGGGATGAAAGCACAAGGAAGATGCCAGGGGTGGGATTCAGCATGTGAATGGAGATTTCTGGTTTCTCGGATACCTCAGAGGATTTTGGTGGCCTCCAGCTGCTCCTACCCTTCTCCTGAAAGCCCAGTTCCATGAAGATATGCTGGATATTTCCAGATGTCTAAAAATGAGCCTTAGACATCTATGATTTCACAGACAAATCTTATCTCAAGGATTCAGCTTCAAATTCAGATACCCAGGTTCTGATATCTGTGATGCTCTTTAAAGGCATCTGCATTCCCAAGGTAGATAACAGAGATCAAGTCAGAGAAGTCTAGAGGGCTCTCCACCATGTCCTAAAGTTTTATGTCCCTCAGCTGTCCTTTCCTGCCCATTCAGGCCTGTCATCTCTCTGCATGCACCGAAATCAAGAAAACTGTATTTCTGGTGCTATGGGTAGGAGTTATCATCACTTTATACCCAGGATTTTGTATCTGTTTTAAGCATTGATTAAGACATTTTTATGAGGATCATGTGAAAAATGATATTAATGCAAAATGCCTCCTAGTAAGAGGGTGTGAAAGATAGATTTCCAGATGGTGATCTCAAGCTAACCTGAAAACAAAAAACTCATCTTTGCCCAGTAATTTATCTGCATTGTTTGGGATTTTTGATATTGTTGATCTTGTCTTATATGAAAAAGCACATGACTAGTATTTATTAAGCCTTTATTCAGCTTTGAGTCAGCTGTGATCCATCCATGCCTTAAATATTGATGCTATCTCTTATCAATGAAGATGAGCTGTGGGCATTAGTTGCTCCTGATTTGTCTGGTTTCAACTCTAACTTAAACTCTAGATTATCTTTTGCAAGCCTATCATCATGGGTGATATGTCTTCCAAATTTGTCCTGCATCTTAAGCTGTATGGCTTTTATTTCTTTTCTTTCATATTATAGCAGAGATGAAACTATGCTTGTTCAAACAGATCGTAATCAACTGGAGATTAATGAAAGGTCCCTGATTATGAACAGTACATGAAATTCAGGGTTTTCTATTTTAAAATATTCAGAATCCAGATCATTATTCTGCCATCCTCCACTCTTCTTATTCTTTGTCCTTTTCTTTTTTGGTATATAGGTGATGATACTTGTCTATGATCTCTCCACAGACAATTGCTTGTAGTAGCACCATTCTTCAATTTGTACCTGCACACAATGTATCCCATTTAACCAATTCTGCATGAGTCATTTGTCCTTTAAAGCACATTTTTATTCTAGCAGGATATATGGTCTGCCTCACATGCTATTGATCCATTTAAAGCCTATATGAATTACTTCCTAGAAGTTTCTCCCTTATTAGAGAAGGGAGTCAGTGCTTTCTTGATCTTCTGACACAATGCCACTGTGGTATTCTTGATGATTTTTGAATCTGAGGCATCCCAACTTTTATGATATTTTCAGTGATATCTTGTAAAGTGAATTTCCCTCAGATGTCAGTACCAGGTTACAGTATTGTTTTAACATCTTCCTTCATTAATGACCTGGGCGATGGGACCAGATGAGCCCATCTGCAAACTCGCTGTCTGCGATAAAGAACTTTGAGGAGTGACTGATTAACCCGGCAGTTGCACTGCCGTTCAGAGGGATCTTGACAGGCTGGAGAGATGGGCCGACAGGAACCTTGTGAAATTCATCAAAAGGAGGAATAAGGTGAGGAGGAATAGCTACAAACACAAGGACAGGCTGGCATGCTGGCCAGCTGGAGAGCGTCTTTGCAAAGAATGACTTGGTGGACAATAAGTTGGGCATGGGCCAGCAGTGTGCCCTTGGGGCAAAGAAGGCCAGAGTTACCTGGGCCTTCTGGTACCTGAGTACCTGCTAATGCGTTAGGAAGAGTGTGGCCAGAAGCCATGATGAGGCCACAGCTGGAGTGTTGTGTCCAGCTCTAACCTCCTCAATAGAAGAGAGACATGGAGCTACTGGAGTGAGTCCAGCAAAGGCCCACTAACATGGTGATGGGACTGGAGCATCTTTCATGTGACAAAAGTCTGAGGGAACTGTTTAGCCTGGAAAGGAGAAGGCTGATGAGAGGGGATCTTATCGATATGTATAAATTTTTGATGGGAGGATACAAAGAGGATGAGGACAGACTCTTTTCATTGGTGTCCAGTGAAAAGACAAGAGGCAACAGGCACAAATTGAAACGTAGGAAATACCACGTGAATCAATGGAAGAAAACACTTCTGTGAAGTCTGTCATGCATCAGGCAATGCAAGGACTAACTAGTGGTGATGACCCTTGGCACCTCATCCTGCTGCAGGGACATTCCCACGATGAGAGTCACTGCCTGCATCTGACCACCCTGTGGGACTGCAAGCAGGTCCGGCTTTCACTGAAAGCGTTTGCACTGTCCTTGAGCAGTGCAGCAATGACTCAAGAGTGCCTAAAGGCAGTACGATAGATCAGAACCTGACTGTTTTCTGCAAGGAAGTGTTTAGTCACTGCTGACAAGGCCCAATTGCAGTCAGCAAGATGCCACTGAGAAATCATAGTGTAACTCAGAAGGTCACAGGAGAGATGTCACGGCGTACATCAGTGAAACGTGCTTACGGGAAAAACAACTGTGGTGTCTGTGCAGCTTAATCACCTTCAAACCTTATTAAACACTGGAAATCTAATCAGTTGATATGAAGTTTATCTGTTATTAGCCAATGGTATCTTAATAGAAGAGCGTGAACTTATTCCTTAATCACCAAACAACTTAACTTGAATTGTGCTCTTACAGCCTCTGTTAGCAAAGGCCTTTCAGCAGTATGGAAAAATATGAAGAGGACTTAGGGAAGTAATCTAAGATCTTTGAGTCTAAAGTTTTGATATAAATCTTTCGAGCACAAGATCTGTGTTGATAATGTGATTTACTGCCATGTTAATTAATGTTAGGAGATATAAATTACTTGTTCCAGCTACACAGATTATACTGTCTAGAAGTTTTACATGAGAAAACGAACTATAAACAACTATTTCTAATTTATTCCACATTCAGACCATAACAGCAGCAGCAGCAGCAAAGTTCACCTTCATGAGCTTGCCTGGAAATCGTTGTTGACTTTGTCTCTGCCAGTCCCCTCACTAATTTATAGTTTATACAGAAAATGCCGACATTTTACTGAGCTGCCTTTATATCTCTTAAGTGGCTCCTAGACAAATCTGCTTGTCCAGTAACCTTTCTTCAGTTCTTGGGCAGTATGTTTATGATGGTTGCTAAGCAGGTTACTTCCTAGTTGCATGTTTAACAAGAATGAAAATGGTAATGGAGGTGCTGGGTAGCAGCATGATACTTTTGAGTTAGGAAACAATAAATAAGGGACTAAAACAATGATATCTACTGCTTCATGGGATGGATTTTTTATGCATGAAATCCTTGTGATTCTGATATTTACTGGATTTCATATTGTGTCTCTACTTTCTTTAATGACTGAAAATGTTTGCACAATCAGCAAGAAATTTCAGCTGAAAAAATGTAAGTAATGTACTAGAATATTTCCTTTGAAATAGATTTTTGAAAGTTTTATATCCCTCCACTGTATTTTCTTCAACATCATATTGGCTCTAGCACTGTTTTACTTAACCCCACTCTGTAAACCTTTCTTTATGAATCTCTTAATTAGTGTCTAATGAACATTGCTCTACTGAGAAGAGATCAAGTTCTCTAAGAAAAGTGAAGCCTGATCACCTCATTTCACATTCATTACATTTCAGTCTAAAAAATATGATTATATTGATTACAACTTCCTAATCAATGGAGCTTCTCTGAGAGGTATATCCTGAAGCAGGAGGAAAAGAGTCAGTGAGAAAAGTCTTTAATCTAACTCTGAAGTTAGTTTAAGATTCTATGTGAAAAAGAGCTACAGGATTTTAAAGGAAGTTGACCTAGTTTGAGTATTGAAGAGTACTACGTCGTATGTCAGACTGGATAACATGATTTTATCCAATAGCACTTCTATTGTGAGAGGTGTCATTGATCTCAATGATGATATGTGCCATATATGATTCCGTTTATATGGAACATATATATGTTCCCTTTCGATCTCTCCTTTAATATCGGCATGTTCTGTTTGGTGCATATAGTTAATACGTGATAACATACTTTTTCTCCTACTTCCTTTCTTTCATTTGTTTGTCTGTTTTTGTGTGCCCGAAACACTTCTTTTATATTATGGGACAGCTAGGTCAGGAAAGCTTTTTCCTCACTCTGGGGCGATGAAATACCAGTCTATCCAATACCCTGTATATACCGCAAAGTCATTAAAATTCACCTGAGAAGTTTGGAGGAAATCCATGTTTTTCAGGTCTCTCTCTAAAAATGAACGGTTTCTTACTGCATGCTGTGTGCACCAGCAAAACCCCTTGTTTACGATGGCTGATAATAGTATGGATGTGCTGGGAGAGCACCAGCAGGGAGGGACATAAGATGCATTGAATTCAGAGCCGTGCATCTTTTTCCACCCCATGAATCTCACCCCGTGAAAGGACACTGGTAAGGCAAGCTGAACCATAGCACAGTTTGTCCCTTACTTCCTTTAGGGTGATGGAACCCCTTGGAAGTTTCTTTAATGTAGCATTTGGGAGCCTCTCTGCGCACTCTACATGTCTCTTCTCCGCACAAGGACAGGCGGTTGCTGCCTATTAGAGCTACTACTGTACAAACAACAGCATGCAGCTTGCATACTTCCACCTATGGAATAACAACGAACATCCAAAAGCTACTTCCAGTTTCCTGAAGGGTGAATTTTTCATTCTTACTTAGTCTACAGTGTGCACAGGTGAAGTAGGTACATGCACTCCATGCATCTGAAATCTCACCAGAAACCAAATTTGGACTGTGAAAGCAGGATAAGGACCCAATAATTTTTTGGCATTTGTTACCTCTGTCAACAGGACTGTCCATAACTTGCCTATTTCACTATGACCATGAATGTCCTCATGTGCAGCAGCCTGTGCCTGGCCCCAGAAAGGGTGTCTTCTCTAGCTGTCTTATTACTCCTCTTTGGCTAAATCAGCCAGTCTTGGCCGAACAGGTAATGCTGGGAAGATACACATTTGACATCTCCATAGAGAGGAGTTGTAGCATGCTGACATGTTCCACAAACATTTTGGTAAGTAACCGATGTGGACGAGACTTGAAGAACCAGCCCTGCTCTTTTCAGAGTAGAGTCTGATGTGATCACATAGTCTGTCTTCTGTCTTGCCCCTATGAATCTCCTTCCCAGAACCTGCATCACTGCTTTTCAGTATTAAATTCAGATTCAACTGAACTGAATAGAGACAAAAAATGCCACCCATAGTACACTGTTGGAAGTTTTGAGGAACTTGCCTCATCTACCATGTCTTACTGATGCTCTAACTGAGGGAAAGCCTGCAAAATAACCTTATCATCTTTAATATTAGAGAGTTCTTATAGAAGAAAGGCAGTATAAGTAACCCAATCAGCAGAAATATTCATTAAAAACACTAGCCTGTTTAGATGCCAGGAGGTCCAGGCAGAAAACACAGGGCACCATGTTTCATTGGCTCATTCATTGACTGATAAAACTTTGTTTCTTTTGAGTTTGGAACAGATGAATTTCCATTAATTAACTAATGCTTTACTCTTGTAAAACATTTTCTTACCTTTACTTTGTCGCTTCAGCCTTGCATTGTCCTTTCCTTCATTAACATTTATCTGCCATCATGTTGCCCAATCACTCACTTTTTGATTAGATTCTCCTGGAATTCTTCTCCCTTCTCAGTCATTTTCTGTAACCTAAATAATTCTGTATTTTCAGCAAATTCACCACCTTGCATTCCACCGCCTCCTCAAGATTATAACTGAAGTTATTCAGTTGCATGGATACTGAGAGCACCTACATATTCAGTGTGACAGAAAATCTATTTAGTCTTCCTTATCAGTTATTTTCTCTTAAAGAAACTCAAACTAAAAAAACCTTCTTGTATTTCCCCATACAGTTACAAACCTTCATTAATGTTCTCCCACAGGTGACTTTCTCAGTAGATATTGGTGGATACAAACGACTGTTACTTACTGACTTTTCTCCCTTGTAGAGTTCTGCACTTTTTTTTTCCAGCTCATGTGTTCTAACAGAAATTTTTCTGCTATTTTTCTGTTTATTTTTAATCAACTTGCTTATGTATCTTGCCAAAAAAATTAAAAAGACAAAAAGCACAGTGTGACAGTCCTCACCATCACATCCATAAGCAGTCCATAGGCATGCATTTTTTGTAGTCCAATTAGCAGAAGTTGTACATACTCTCACTTACAAAACTATCTTTGTGTCTTTGCTAAGAGCATTTCCAGTTTGTCACCTAACTATTTTTTTTATTATATTTTTTTCTGTGTAGTAATTAATTGGTGTTGGTAGAGTGTAAGTTTAGCTCACGTGCTGTAAAGGGAAATTGGGACAAAGCCATCTGAAGATACTCAGCAATGGTCATATAGGATTTTTTTCTTGATATGTACAGTTGTTTTGGAAGTCATGCAGGTAGATTACAATTAGAGAGTTACATTGTTTTCCTACTGCTACGGTGATAGTCTTCATTTTAGGTGGAAGACCTGGGGGAACATGGATGGATGGGCTAATTGCGAGCTGCATGAAAGGGCAGATTAATAAATACATGTGTTTTTGTCTTGTGCTGACTTTCAAAGCTGTTTGTGCTGTGTGTGCTGCTGCTGGTGCATTTTCATTCTCTCATGAAGGGCAATCAAGGCACATTTTGGGTCTGCAGCATAAAGAAGAAATTCAGTCTCATTGCAGCTCTTAGGCTCTCAGAAAGAAACCTTCAAAGAGGTGAGACTCCAAAACCCATGTTAGGGCAATTTCCACATTTTATCAAGTCTGTGGATGTCAGCTGCTAGCAATAAAGCATCAGTTAACTGAGCTGCCTGCTACCAAGAATATGCGTTGTTTTTGAGTAGTGTTCAGCCAGAAGGAAACGTCCTATTCCTTGGCAATCTTTTCAAATGTCACAACAGAAAAAGAGGAGTTTGCAGGAAATATTGTCTCACAATTGCTGCTTGAGTACAAACCATAAGCCGTAAGAGTGCAAACACTCAGAGTGGTTCAGATCTCTTGTTCAGTAGCCTTTCCTGTTATATTTGCAAGAGCGTGCAGTAATATAATGTTTTAATCTGATTTTTTTCTTTCCCAAGGAAATTACCCCTTGAATTGTACTTACTAGGCTATTTGTGAGATTTAGTCATGAATGACTCCATGCTGATTTGGGAATATGCTTCTACAGTGCTCTTGATACTCAGAGCTGCTCAAACAGCTCTCATTTAAATCTAATTGCAAGCAATATCTTAGCGATTATGACAAAAAATGCCATTTGAAATATTCAGTTACCTGCTATCTTTGTAGACTGACGATTTTGCATCTGCGAAAGCAGCCAGCAAATACATCTGTAATAGTCTCTCTGAAACAGCAAACAAAGGGGGAGTTTGTGTTTATTGATAGATACTTGCTTGTAATATTTGAAGAGGAAAAGATTCACTTTTTTGTTTGTTTTCTAAAAGAAAACAATATCATATTTTGGCTGACTTTTTTTTGTATAGTGCTTTGTGGGGCAGATTGCATTGGGGTTTTAACACTCCTCTGATACCTTCATCGATTAAAAGTAATTTTGCATTTCTGATCAGGGAAGCAAGTTCTAATTGATGATGCTAAATTATGGCTACCTTATGGCTTCTCTAGGAATGGTTTACTAGTTCTGTCAGCATTTAAATTATTTAATATGTAACATATTTATTTTCACACGCTGGACTGAATGCATCTGAGAAACTGCAGGAACTAATCAACAAATTTAAACACTTAACAAGCTGCATTTGTAATGCCAATAAGATCAAGCTGCTGAAAAATGAATGGTAAACATACATTGACCTCCATGCTGGAACATTACCGTACCTGAGAAGGCTTTGCTCTGTAAGTACTGTTTTAAGTTCAGATTTCTGATTCTACTACCATGGCACATCTTGTTTTCGCATTGCAGAGCTATTAATCTGAGAGGAAGTCCAGAGGTGTTTTACACAAACAGCAGCTCTCAGCTTCCAAATGATGGTTAAGATAAAAAAAGCTTCCCAATATAACCAGATGGTTTGTCTACGTAGACTGTAATCTACCCACTGTCGGATATGAATGGAGTAACTTTTCTACCGAGAGAAGGAAGGCAGGACATGCTTTATAGTTCGTACATGAAATGATCCAGTTGGAGTATGAAGATCTGGTTTGATTGTCTTCATAAAGATGGAGCAGTCTGCGGTCCTTGAAACCCTAATGCCTGCACATTAAAAAAAAAAAAGAAAAGAAAGAAAGAAAAACGAAGCTGAGGAGTTCTCAATTCTGCCAACCAATCCAACCAATCGAAGATTATTTTTTCAAGATGATCAGTAGCTCAAGATAGGTGAAAGAGATGCAAAGAAACAAAACTGTTGCATCCATTCTCCTGCGTCTGAAGGATTTCCTCTTAAATACAATTTTCTAACATTGAAAAAACTCTGCATGTTGTATTTCAGCTGACTAATAAGTAATGTGTTGTTTTTGAAAGGCTACCTTGTCCACTGCAATTATTTTCATTTGCATTATTTTTCCTAAGGGACTAATTTCCCCAAATAAGTTAGAGTTCTTTTGGGCTCCCTGTGGTGATCATAAGAGGCTGCAGGAATGCTGTGACTGACTGGCTTCATTTCAGAGTTGAAAGAACTGTGCAGCTCATAGCTGTGCAGGCCTATGCTGATAGCTGGCTGTATAAGTGGACATACAGTCCACATACCAGTCAAAACACTAGGTAGCATATTGCAAATCTTCTCCATGGATGGATTCTCTCTCCTCCATCCTTCCAGGCCATCCCACATTGCAATACAAACTATGTAGTAAAGAAAGTCCAAAAGGAGTCTGTGGTGATGAGCCAGGTCTGAAGTCAAGGCAGGAACATGAGGGTTAGGTTTTCCCACAAAACTGAAAAGAGATTTCAGATCTCCTGGTTTCTGTGGTTCCTTGCCTGCTTTGTCATCTGATTAGCGAAGGAATTTCTCTCCTCACACAGCTCCTCTGTTCAGGTACAGTTTGGTTGCTTTTGTAAGCAGCAGTATCTTAGGAGGCGAATGTTTCCCAGACAGGACTATGGTCAACTTCATGATGAGGGCATAACTTTGTTTCTGTTTATGGACCATTATAGACTCCATTTTCCTTTGAAACTGCAGTTTTATTTATGTATTTATTTATTTAGCTAAATATCCTTGAAAGCAATACACCTCCCTTGACCTACTGGAGACAGTCTTCTTAATGTACCCCAGGATCCCATTGGCCTTCTTGGCCACAAGGGCACACTGCTGCCTCATGGTCAACTTGTCATCCAGAGGGATCTGGACAGACTGGACAACTGGGCAGTGAAAAACCTCATTCAATTCAACAAGACCAAGTGCAAGGTCCCTCTGCACCTGGGGAGGAATAACCCCAGACACCAGTACAGGCTGGGGACCGACCTTCTGGAGAGCAGCTCTGCGGAGAAAGACCTGGGTGTCATGGTGGACAACAAGTTGACCATGAGGCAGCAGTGTGCTCTTGTGGCCAAGAAGGCCAATGGGATCCTGAAGTGCATTAAGAAGAGCGTCTCCAGCAGGTCGAGGGAGATGATCCTGCCCCTCTACTCAGCCCTGGTGAGGCCGCATCTGGAGTATTGTGTCCAGTTCTGGGCTCCACAATACAAGAGGGATGTGGAGCTGCTGGAGAGAGTCCAGCGCAGGGCTACAAGGATGATCAGGGGCCTGGAACATCTGCCCTATGAGGAGAGGCTGAGGGAGCTGGGCCTGTTCAGCCTGGAGAAGAGAAGGCTGAGAGGGGATCTGATCAGTGTCTATAAGTACCTCAAGGGAGGGAGTGAGGAGGATGGTGCTGGCCTCTTTTCAGTGGTGGCCACCGACAGAACTGGAGGTAATGGCCATAAACTGAAGCACCAACTTCACCACTGTAGTGAAGTTCACCACATGAACTTAAGGAAATTTTTTTTAACAGTGAGGGTGACAGAGCCCTGGAACAGGCTGCTCAGAGAGGCTGTGGAGTCTCCTTCTCTGGAGATCTTCAAAACCCGCTTGGACGCAGTCCTGTGCCACATGCTCTAGGTGACCCTGCTTGTGCAGTGGGGTTGGACTAGATGATCTCTAGAGGTCCCTTCCAACCCTAAGCATTCTAGGATTCTATGAAAGAATTGCATGGACAAGCACAGAAGTATTCTTTCCTTGGTACACATTTTCGAGCTTGCTTATTCTTTGGCCTCCTCTTTGGCCTCATCCTGTGAGTGAGCTCCAGCCTTTCATTTGACACTGTTTGGAAGGGTATATCATGAATATAACCTTCTCCATCTGATTCATAAACACCACATTGCCAGAAAAATAGCGCAAATTTGGGAGGGTATCTAAAAAAAAAAAAAAGACAGACAAAAATAAGGTCAGGAAAGATAAGTCTTCATTATATTGTGTGCGCGAAATATAGCTAGATTCTGTGAAAACAAAAACAAAGGACATGAGGACAGTAATCACTGCTTACGAATAAAGGAAAAAAAAAGACAGAAATATCGTATCAAGACAGTACGAGAACATATATAACTATTCAAAGAGGTGCAAGCAACAGTACAGAGATGAAATTAAAGGTGGCAAGCAGAGAAGATAAAATATCCAAGAATGAGGTATATAAAGCTGCATGGCAGGTGGTAAAAGTCTGAGACTTGGAGGAAAAAAAATGGCCTAGTTGACATTTTCTAGATGTTTTTCTAAGGAGGCGTCCCTGATTGACTGTACCTCTAATCATTTGTTCTTTTGTTAGCCTTCTGAACAATGATAACTCATCTCATTTCTTATCAATTATCTCAAAACTTTTTTAAAACTTGAAGTCCTGTGAGGAGGATCCTCATGAAATATTGTTGGGGCTTGAAAAATGTTTCAGCTGTGTACAGTCCCTATTAGTTTCCAGAGTCAGTAACTAATAGAATCTAACTGAAAGCAGAAATGATTCTTACGTCTGCTATTTGAGAACATCTGTGAATAGATATTTTTATCTATCTCCCTTCTTCCTGTAACATTAAATTTAGTAACATAATTTCTTGTATTTTGTAAATTTCAAAGATAAAGCAGTGACAATAGGAAGTCTTATTTAGTTCATTCAGCCAAAAGACAGATGGATGAGCCCTTTCTATAAGTTTCAGATTGATATAAAGAGATACCACAATGATCCAAGTTGACAGTTATGTAGCAGTGTCATTGAGCAAAGCTAATTAACACTGGTTGTTTTTACTTTTACTCTCAAGTCTTGAAAGAAGGCACCAGTGCATGACTGAGCATTATCATATCTCCATCTTAATAAAAGACGCAATCTGGTGGTAATGTGCTGACAGGACAATTATTATATCTTCCTTTTATTCCTTCCTTTTTCCCTCTTTTCATTGTCAGCATCAGTATTACTTAACCTGAAATTTGCTCTTTGTATCTGACCAACAGTTAGATAGATACCTTGGTTTTCCTCCTGCTGATATTGAATGACACTTCTTGTGATACGGTACATGAGGAATACAGAGGTGCACTGGGTAGCTCATAGTCTGTTAAATAAGATGTCTGGTAGCCTGTTTTGTGATGAGTAAAAAATAACTTTCCATGCTCCAGTTTCTTATCTGTAAAATAGGATTAGTGGTGTTGCTTTACCTTATTGAAAACACTTCCAGCGAAAAGACATTATTGTTTGGATGGGAAGGTGTTTTACTGTGACTGCACAGAGAGAACAGGGAGGATTCTTTACTTATTCTCACAGAATTGTCCAGGGAAACCATTTCTGTTGCTTTCACTGGCTTCTAAGTGTTGTGTTACTTTGTGAGTAAAAATTTGTCAAATATGACTGATCTTTCTATGGTTGTGGAGATAAACACTACCCTAATTGCTGAGTTTTCCACCTTCAGCTCCAGCCTCTATGTAAAGCAAAAAAAAAAAGTACATAGAGTACATAGTTCAAAATTAGAGAGAAGAAACAAAACTGCTGCTGCTGATGGCTGATGATGTCCTGCTAGTGAAAGCTGAAGATCAAGTATCTGTGATGGCCATTTTACACCTCTTTACATTTTACATCAGCTGGTGCTGTTAATCCACCAAATTTTATTATTCCAGTTGTAAACTGTAGTGGAAATATGTGGAGATGGTTTCCAGGGGTTCTTCTCTTCCCTGCTAGAGACACTGCCAAAGGTGACATTAGCCAATGATGCACTTATACTTGCAAAACTTCTCTGGGAATCACTTCAGGCATCTGTCTTGTCACTTTGCCTCTGTGCACCTACTATTTTCTGTAAAAATGGAAAAGGTAAGTAGTAAGTACTGTAATAAAATAAGAATTAGGAAAATTTCCATCTCCCTTCCAACTGAGATTGCATTGTGTCATGCACACAAGGTGCAATGAGCCTAAAAATTTTTAACCCTGAAAGTTTTCTTTTTCTGGATGACTCTATGTTTTCTATCAGTGACGAAAGAGAGACACTGATAATATACTGCAGTGAATGGAGGGATGATGTAGCTTTTGAACACGTTCAAACCATTATTGCTTTAGGTTAAAACCATATTATTTATGTCACAGAGCCAACAACACCATGCTGGCCAGCAACTAGCTCTTAAGTGCAGTGGCTCATGAGCTGTTCCCCTGAGATTCTTGTGTCCAAGACTTTGGATACTAAGTAATCAACATCCCTGGCTATGAATGTAGTGAACTGTATGGATCTACTGAGTTTGACGTAGTGCTAAGTAAAAGAGAGAAGGGACAGATTCCTGCCTGAGAAATCAAGTGGTGCAGACTGGCAATATCCTGGCTACTTGAGATTTCATGTTCTTATTGTTTCCTAAATCCTGGCAAGATGACAATATTCAGCAGATTGAAACAAAAGCAAATCCTTTCTATACTGGGATGCATTTTAATCAGGCAGTTAGAGCAAGGGGTGTGATTGGCAAATCAGGGCCAGTCCATAAAGCTGTCCAGCTGACGATACATGAGTGTCTCCTTTAGCATGCTCTTTGAACTCCACCAAGTGTGTTACCTAGATTGCCCGTTTGTGTTATCTATGTGCCTAGGCACATACCTGGCTCACACAGAGGCACTAGCATTTTTTGTACCTATGTACAGGTATCTCATCTGGAGCTGAATTGTACCTCTTTCTTGCAGAGCAGATCTTCAACAATAGGTCGTGTCTGTTCCTACTTTCACTTCCAATTGCCAGTCAAGGACACTGGAGTTTTTATGAAGAAGGTTATATTATTTGCTTGTGATTCCAGCTATGCTACCATTATATGTGTGGTTGTCACACAGATTGATATGCTCAAGCTGGATAATCATCACCTCTGCACTGCTATTAGATTAAATCTAGCTTGGGCATGCAGATCAGCCACATCTCCCAGCTGCACCACAGACATATATCCTTCCATAAGAGCCTGAAGCTGGAATGTGAGAGCTTAACGAAAGTATTATTTAAATGAGCTCTCCTCCATCAAGCCACTTTCATGCTTAGTGTTACAGCATTTGTTTGCAGGGGCTGGAGGGCTGACACGGGTCTCTTGAGATGCTGGCCGAAACTTCCACTGTCAGTGCACTTATCATTGGAGTGTTTGTTAATTTGTGGGGAAATCTGGACACACACATATTTCCTCTCCTTGTTTTGTTCCCCAGTAGTCACTTTATTGTCTCCAGTTTTGAAAGATTCACTTCACTGAGTCCAGATGTTTTCCTGCATGCTGGCAATCGCATGAGAGGCATGCATCATTTACTCTGCATAACATGGCATTTTTCCATATGGTATGTTGGGGTGCAGGCTTCTCATGCATTTTCTTTACCTCTGAGATTATTGGAAACTAATTTACTGTTAACAAAAGGAGAAGGGACCCATGTTTGTTTGCACATTTCTATTCACTGTGTTACCCTTGAGAAATCCTTCACACGCTTTAAGTGCAGTGTTACAAAAAATCAGTGAGCTGATCTAAAATGGAACAGCAAGCAGTGCACTCCATTTACTTGTGTCTCCTGACTTTCTGTGTTGGATTAAGAAACATTAAATATTTTAAACTGGGGAAGGCAAAGGATGAATTTAGAACTTGATGCTAAATCTTAACTGTACCAGCAAGAGATGAATCAAACCGGTATGCTATTTTGTGATGCATAAATGCTGAGAGTTGTTTAAAAATGCATAATTTGACATTGTTTTGGAATCCCTTGCTGTTAAATTAACTCTTGAGGAAATAATTTAATAGTTTCTTCAAGTATAGAATCTGAAGTGCTGTCTCTCAAAAATTTCCAGCGTATGATCCAGTCACTCGCAAACCTGTTTGTGTTCTTTCCTTTCCCTTTATCCCACACTGAAAAAAAATCTGTTATATGTATCTGGTATTTCTCTATTTTCATTTTTCTTTTTCTTTTTTGGGTAAATGAGCTATACTACTGAATGTTTTGTGCAACCAGGCTTATAGTTTAACAATTATTATTTAAAAGGTAATATGTTTCAGGGATTGCACAATATCTCCCTGTGTCCCATAAAATGTCCACTAAAGCTCGTTCTGGTTGATATTTATCACCTGTCATGTTTTGCTCATTCTGCATTCTGGTTATTAGCTACCACAGTGCAATTTCTCCTTGCCCTCTTGCTGTTCTACCGGCAGACAACACAGTTGCTGCACAGTGCTGTCAGGGTTAGAGTCTGCTTCCATCCTTCAGATTCAAAGCAGCAGAATTTAAATAAATAGTATTAATCAGCAGCCCTACAGAGTGTAGGCTTCATTCATTTAATTGCTTGTATGATCTAACTGCAGTTGTTATCCTTCACTGCTTAATTGAAAACATTTATTTCTATCAAAAATATTGTCGGCTCCAAAACAGCAAAAACCTGACAATAGCAATAAGCACAGCAATAGCTTGTATCCAGTGTGTAATCTGTGCTTGATGTGTGTGTGTAATTGATAAAAATTGTTTTCAGTTGCTAACAATGGAAGGATACACCATGCTCCGTATATATGTCACTACAGCTTTGTAGCAGCTTTTGATGATATTTGGAAGCATTGCAATAAGACAAAAGGTCAATGCACTTCATTCCTTTTAGATGAGTTTCCATATGGTCTCTAGTGTGTAATATAAGAGATGAAGGCACTCCAGACTTTTTTATGTAGGCATCATTTAGGTTAGGTTAGTGCGAGCATATGAGGAGTATTGTGTTGCTGTCGTTTCGATCCTTGTATAAAGGCGGCTATCAGTCGGTCCCCAAATGATTCTTGTTTGAATAAAGCTCTCCTACTAGAAAAAAAAAGGCATGAATTAAAGATGAAAAAGCTGTGATGAGTGTGCAGAGTGGCAGAGTGCTCTGTCTAACTAGTGCAAAGAAAAAGAGAGGAATCTAAGGATCAAGGTCTTTTACCAGGGTAGGCAGGATGGGCAGAGAAATATTTCTGAGAGGCTCGTATAGGCACGGTGAGTGATGAGATGAACCATATTCCCATCTCCCTGGCAAGAACTTCTGTCCTGAGCAAGCAGCAGCTCTGACCTCCCTTCCTCCACAGTCATCTCTGTGATCAGAAGCAGGAGTAACGAGCTGTGAGGGACATTGTGCTGCTTTCTTTGATATCTGGGAAAAGTTGTTCCTCTTGCTTCCAGGCTGGCTAAAATGGGTGATTTTTTCCCACGTTTCACAGGAAAGGAGTGCAGTTGGGTTTCTGGGGAAAGTCAAATTCTGGTTCCTGGAGCTTAGCAGGCATCAACTGGCAAATGTGCTATTTCAAAGGATTCCATTCTCACTTTCTTAAAACAGCAAGTTTTATGGACACAAGAAATGTCAGTTGTCTGAATTTCAGTAAATCACCAATACAACATTACAGAAGAACATGCTGGAGAAGTGAGACTGCATTACAGGTGAGGAGCTGGCTAGAGAAAAGACAAGACCAGGTGCTACTGAAAAGGGAAGAATTAGACTAGGGGAGTGGGGGAATCTATTAATAGAGTTCCTTCAAACCTGATCTGGGGACTAATCTTATTTCGTATTTTAATTTATGACCTTGGTAGGAGCATGCTAATGAAATTTGCTGACAATCTCAAGTGTGAAGGAAGCACCGGTAAGGAAGAGATTTGGTTATCATGCAAAGAGTCAGTAACCTTGAAGTCTCTAGTTACAGAAGCAGGATGAAATTCAGTTGTACAAAAACAAGTTTCTGCACTTAAAAACTAATAAGAAGATGTTTTGCTGCAAGTTGAGAGCTCAGTATGCAGGGGGCTTGGACTAGATGACCTCTAGAGGTCCCTTCCAACCTTGAGCATTCTATGATTCTATGATCAACTGAAACAAAACAAAATAAAAGCAAACGAACAAAGGAAAACTCTTACCATAGAGTAACCATGGATCTGGTTATATTTGCTACCCTGTGACTATTAATTTAATAAAAGACATATGGTCCTGAAAATGCCTGAAACAATCCCAGGTATAATAAAGAGACTGTTTCTGTATAGGAATATAAAATACGTTTAGTAAAACATTGGTGAGACTTCATTTAGACTTGCATCTTAATCAAAAGAAGTTGACTCCCATAAGGACACATGCAGAAAAAACTGCCAGTGTGATTATGGAGCTGCCTGCATGGGAAGCAAGGTTAAATTAACTTGTCTTGTTTAGTTTGGCAAAGTGAAATCTCAGATGGGGTGTGGTCTATAAATACACATAGGTGCCTTTTCATCAACAGCGATGGTTTTTTCATTATAATGGAACTACTTAGTTTCACTGTCATCTTGCGTGGGGACAGTTACCAAATCCTGTAAGAGAGCAGTGCAGTTAGAGCTGAGCGTGGTAACCAGTCTTCTCTGAACTTGTTTTTCTTTTGCCTTGCTTTTGGTGTCAAAGTGTGCTTGACCCTAAAAATGCAGAAAATGGCCTACAAACAGTCAGGCAAATGCAAAGCCTATTATATAGGATGGGACTTAAAGACTTGGCTTGTTCAGTATGGCAAAATGCAAGAGAAAATGGCAATTATTGCTGTATATAAATATTTGTGGAGAAGATGCTAGCGAGGAAGAAGAAAAATTTAAACTAAGAGACAATGTTGGTATGAAAATATATGTGTATAAAAAGCTGTGATTATATTTACTCTGGCAATTAGCATCAACTCAGAAATCAGAAGGTTATTAAGTAAAGGAAGAGTGGTGCTCAGAAATAGCTTCTATGTAGAAGCAGCAGATACAAAAACACCACATCCTTGAAGATTTTCAATCTATGAGAGGGATCTTACCATGTGGTTGCTTGCAGTAGTAGGACTGTACCCTGAAAGTCTCTCAGTACCCTGAAAGATTCTCCCATCTCTCCTTATATCCTGCCTGTGTTCCTCCTAAGGTAAGAGGTGCAGAGTCAGGCTGGAATATTTTTAAGCATCATAGGAGCATCTCAGCAGGAATGAGCAAATACAGATTCTTCCGCTTTGATTTTTACACATATGTAATAGCAGAGATTATTTCATCAGTGCTTTCATTCAGCTCAACCTGCTCAAGTATAATGGAAGCTGCCTACACTTACACAATTTTCTTTTCAGAATTACAAATGTGTCATCATAATTGTAGCTATATCCCTTCTGTTATTTTTGCACTGAATAGGAATAGTCACAGATCTATAAGAATTTTAAATATATTACTGGATATGTGTCAAATTTGTGTGTTAAGGTGACAGAAAACTACCAAGACAAAAAACAAAGGTCAGTGCAGTAGCTAAAATAGTAAAAGTGGTGATTGTTTGAAAAATAGGGAAGCGAAAAGCATAACAAACCACATTTCTATATAATTAAATATTGCTGACAGTTCAACAAGAATGGGGTTCTTCAGCCTAAGGAAGAAAAAAAACTGATCAAATTGCAGAAGACTGATCAGATACAGACTTAACAGATTTGAAGGTAGGCCTTCAAATCATGGAAAGCCATTGCAGAAAGTGAAGGCATGATCTGTTCTCCCTGCCAAGAGTGGGAGGTTGTAGAACCGTTGTCACCCAAGGTCCTCAGGAGATGAGCAGAGAAATGACTGTCAGGACTTACAAAATTACAGCTAATTCTGTCTTACAGCAGGGTGGTGAACTAGCTGACTTTGCCAGGTCCTTTCCTTTTCTATATTTCAATGAGTCTATTTGCAAGTGAAAAGTTATTTTAAAAAAGGAATTTTGACTTGCCTTTCAATTAATTCATGTGCTGTGTCTAATTGCAGAGAATCAATGAATTTAAGGGAGATAAACATTGATTCCTCACACATGAATCCATATGTTTAACTACTTCTACCAGGGCTGCTCCTGATAGCAAAATGAAGCATACATGTCAGTTTTCCAGACTTAAAAAGATGCCTCACATGGCATGTAAAGTTTTGAAGATTCTCCTGTGTATATATTGACTTTGCCAGTGGAGCAGCCAAGGCCTTAACAAAGTACTGGGTTTCAAAACTCCATTATTACTTGTTTTCTGCAATAATTGCAGGGCAAAAGATAGGCAAGCTGTATTTATTATTGCAATATTGCATGTATTTGGGTTTAGGTATACTGAAGATATAAGAGTATTTTTCTGCATTGGTGGTTGGATGGACCCATTGGTTAATGTGTAAAATTGCATTAATTATATAAAGTGCTCTATCACACTGAAGAATCCTTGAACCACCACACAACAGGTAAATCTCTTAGCAGTGCTGTGATTAACGTCACCCAGTCGTGTAAGTCTTTTAAAGAGAGGCAAAAGATTAAGAGGCACATTAGGTCTTCATCAAGTAGAAACACTTGGGGGATGTTAACACAGTATGCCTAAAACATCTAACTGAGAAGTAGTGATACCTAGCCATCATATAAGGTGTGCATTCATAGTGTGAAATATGTTTGTCATGAGTGAATTTCACAGTTTTTGAATTGTATTTATTTCCCAATCGTATTGGTTTCCAATTCTGGCACCACTGCTGCTATCATATAGTACTTACTCCTTTAATCATTTCAGCAAAGCCAATGGGTAAAGTACTTCATCTTCTGAGCAAAGATAAAAGAATCTGATCTGTAACAAAAAGAGATCCCAGTATTTTTCCTTCCTTACTAATTTTCTGATACATTGCCTTATTTTCAGCTGTGAGCTATTCCTGTGTAATTCATTGGAATACCTCAGCCTCCTTTTTCTAATAACAATTTTGTCAAAAAAATGAAGACTGAACTTTGTTGGGAGATGAAATTTCATGCGAAGTTACAGCATGCATCTTTTCAGTGCTGAGAGAATAGAAGAGTTAGGATTTACATTGGAATACCGATACTTGTTGCAAATTTATTGTATCATATTTTGAATATGATATAATTCATATATTCATATATATCATTCAAATAATATTCATATATTGAACTTTATTCTGAGGTAAAACTTTGCTCTGGCCAAAAATCTAAAGTCCTACTAAGACCTCTTCATAATTTCTACTGCCAGCAGGATAGAGTAGTTGAGAAGTTCACTTGGATTATTTTTCTGACCCATGCAGATGGAAATTGAATGTATCATAGAAATTAGCTGATGACTTCCACCCCTTCCCTGTTCATTATTATCTGCACCATATATTCAGTTGGCAGACTGCTTTTAAGAAGAATGTAATGCTACACTAGACTTAGCTGTAGAGGTCCCTGACGAAGACTTTTTGGGCTTGTAACCATGGCCAGTCATCAAACAGACAGGCATAGGGCATTGCTTCATAGAGGAAACTCAAGTAAACATGTAGGAATACTTCTTGAATAATTCTGACAGAGAGAGAAACATGTTCCTATGGACATAATGATTTTTCAGTCTTCCTGTTTTAGGGCCTGTGTTTATCTCTCAGCACACAAGCTGCATGCACTACCAGGCAAGGAGGCACTGCTCATTTCCCTGACGTCTTGGCAGGCTTCCAGGGGAATCTGGAGGAAGGTGTTAGTGCTTTTCACACCTGAAATCTTCACTAGATCCAGTTTCCCATGAAAGAACTGGGGTGGAGAGGTGAGGAAGAGACCTCCCTTGCTGGGGCTCACCCTCTGTCAGGGCCTCGTAGGGCCTCAGGTTGTCTTTGAAAGTCAGGATGCCTCAGGACGTCATGGAAATTAGCCAAGAACTGTTATGATGTGCACTGCTGAGGCAAGTCATCTGAAAAGGGATAGCATGTGCTATCAGTACTTTGCTACTTTGAATTGGGCTTTGGTGTGACATTCAGTCACAGTAAATTTATAGAGTGCCTATAATTACCCAGAACAGCAATATAAACATGCAATAGTAACATGGAGAAATATGTTCAACCCTTCCAGTTAATCAATCAACCATTTCCAGCACTGTGGAAAGCACCTCACAGCAAGGAGTTCAGTGCATGGAAATGGTCCTCATGACCTGGCTGGGACACCAGTGTTCCCTGGGGCCAACATGCAGTCACCCACTGAAGCACAGCTCTCTTAGGGGCCTCCCAGAGCCACTTTATTGGCTTTGCCTTCTCCTTCCTTATCAAACACTGGCCTTTTGCCCTTACTCTCAAGAGCAACCATAGTTTATCCATGCCCCACCTCACAAAACTATAATTGTGTCATTTGTTACCACCTCTGGTCCAAGTTGGTCACTCATGTGGCTGTGTCAGCCATGAGCACCTTCTTGTTTCCTCTGTGCCCAGTTTGTGTTTGGACCAGAGATCACTGGAAGCAAAAAACAATGATCAACCCATAAAATAACTGCCATGTTAAATCCTCTCCTAGATGTCTGCTTCCTCTGTCTTGGTCCTGCTAGACTGGAAGGACTGAGAAACCACTCTGCAGATCATACACGCACCCATATATATACATACATATATATATGCTTGGATCAAGCCGAAAACATATCCTGGCCTAATTCTCCAGGTCTATGCCTTAGAAACCTGAAGGATGAGCAAGGAGGTCCAGAGTTATGAACATGTGCTATTTTATGAGTTTGTATATTTAGCAGTGCCTCTCAAGCTAGGGCCCCCAAACTCTCCACAGGGTCTCTGCCTGCAAAAGCAACACCAATAAATAATAAACAAGATTTTTTTCCCCCTTTAATGTTGAGAAATGCATTCATTTCTCCTAAAGGTAATGTTTCAGAATATAGCTTTCAGGAATAATTTAAAAGGAACACTGGTTTCTGTTCATATTGGCCTGTAAAACACCTGGTAGATATGTGATGTAACTGTAAATAATAGCAGCAATGAATTAGGTCTAAAATTCAGATGTTACAATTTTTCAAAAAAAAAAATCAATGATGCTCTGTAGAGTGAGAAGCAAGATATCACTACAGAGTACAAGGGAAATAACCATTCTCTTTTAACAGAGTCTCTTTGAAGTGGTGTACAAAACAGATCATGCAGTTTTGAGGTCCTCTTTGGCTGTGGTTGTTATTCTTATGTCTCTTTCATGGACAAGTGTGGTGGAATTCCAAATAGTGCAAAGATTTACAGGGAATGATTTAAGAAGGGAGATTTAGGGAGTTCAGCACTTCTGTATCTTCTGAGAAAAGAAAAAAGAGGCAAGACAATGTGATAGCAATCTGAAACTATTGAAGCAGTAATAGTTAAGATTGATGAAAATGGTAGAACAAGGACTAGTGGGTTGATCTGAAAAGGAAGTAGATTAGGAAACCTTATTAGCAGTGACTTTGTATTGGCAAATAAATTATTAGACAAAATAAATTGTTAAGATGTGTTAAAATTTCCCAGATAATAAAATAAAATAGTAGTGTAGGGTGTTAACCAACAATATATGCAGGTAGGCAGACTACTTGTTGGAGGAGGTGGTTTATGGTCCCGGATTTTTGGTCCCATATATGTATTTGGTAAATAATGCAAAAAAAAAATAGAATTTATAGTTCTAAGTAGATGTAATTCTTCTGACATGGATTTGTTAACTGTCCAATCAGTCATTTCTAGAGCAGTAAAAATCACATTATACATCTGTCCATTTCCCTCCATGATGCTTCTGCTCCTTCTCCACAATGGCAACTGCTGAACCCCTCCTTTTTTCTTCATCTTAACATCACAGCCCTTCTTCCAGTGCCCTTCACTGAGACCACTTCATCTCTGTCCTCTCCTTCAGCAGGAGGATGGGATAGGGGGACAGCGAGCCTCTTATTCCACATTCCACCCTCCACAATCCACTCCATTAATTCATCTGTCTACCAAAACCCCATGGTCATTATATGGCTGCTCTTACAGTAAAGGGTCACCAGTCAGTGTCTGGAAATTCTGTTTTTTATTTATTTTTCTCCAGTGCAAATGTGGGTCAGAAAGGAGATACTTCTTGCCAGAATAAGGTTATGTAGCTGGTCCCTGCCTAAGGAGATTTTTTGAGGACTGTTATACATACATTTCTCAAACTAACCTTATTAAGGAAATACTTAATAAGATGCTAGAGAGATGATAGTGAGATGCTAGTACAAGTGGCACCAACATAGCATCTTCATATGCAGGTGAGATTAATTCACTTAATTTCCTTAAAAGCACACACATACACACAAACACACACAACGAGGGAAGTATTACACAAATAAAGCTATATTCTTTACTTTTTCTTTAATTACTTTCAGGCTTAAGGATTATGTGTAAATACTTTTAACAGCTGCTAGCAAGTTTTTGGTGATTTTTCATGCATAGAGCTTGGCTAGTTTGCTTTTTCCTCAACTGAAGATCCGTGTAAAGGGCAGACTAAATAATTTACACATGTTTAATATTGGAGTAGTGAGTTATTCCTTAAAGGCCAGAATTTCCTTCTTTTTCGTGCTTGAACTGATTTTCTGCATAAACTGGGAAGCCTTCATGAAGCACGCAACCAGCTATCTCTCTAAGCTAGGGCTAGGCTGGTGAAGCACACAACCAGTCATCTCACTTCTTATCCCCAATACCTTTAAAAACAACAGAGATGACAGGCTTTCCCACAGCCTCAGCACACATTTCCTCATTTTCCTCTTTCTTTCCTAAAGATAACTGATCACATTAGTCATATTCAATGTTTTTTTTTTAGAAATCATAGTGCGTGAAACAAACAGTGCAAGGTATCACTTCTTAATGCTTCAGAAGTAGTTCTAAGGCATCAGCACTAATATCTTGTAGATGTCTTAATGTTTTGCTTTGTTGTTTTAATGTGAGGCCATCTTTTTTCAGACAGTTTCATCAGAATCATCTTTGAAATTTTTTTCAACCATCCCAATACCAAGGAAAAGAGATTCTGTATGATTTTTATTTAAAATATTTTTTAGTGCAAAAAGAAGTACTGAAAATACATGACGTGTAATTTGAAACATAACCATATAATTTGATGTAGAAATATGACAAACCTTAACTTTGTCATGTGCACGTTGATTTTCAGCACGGAGCCACCAGTAAAGGCACCAATATGTTTATAGAAACCCAGGTCATGGATATATGGAACAATGTAGCAAAGGAAAATACATTCTCATGATACAGCTCTTTTTTTAAGCTGCCCCAAACAAGGAGTTTTTGCTCACATTTCAATCTGAGATAAACTGTTTCTTGGATACTTTGTTGACTTGTTGTCCAGACCACCAGGTTTGGATTTTTGGTCACACAGTGACTCCTAGCAGACAACCATGCTTTGAGCTGCAGGAAAAGAGTCTTATATCACTAAGTTAGTTTCCTATTACTAGGAAAGAACATGGCTTTAAAGCATAAAAATGGTTTGAGTCTGGTCTGCTAAATGGTAGTGTGGGAGTGAGGCAATCCTGAAGGAATCATACAACGTGGGTTTGGAAGGGCAGGTCTTTGCAGATGTTGGGTTCAGAAGATTTTGCATGAGTGTAAAACAGACTCTGCCCATCTCCTTTCTCTGCTACAGGTAGCTCAAATACAGTAAAAAGAGTCTCCATCAGGGCTGTCCATGGTCTGTCAAGACAGTAGCAGTGTGACCCATCAGACAGAGCAGACCCTGTGGCACAAGTGACCTCAAAACCCCAAAGAGCAGCAATGAGCCTGGCACTAGTGACCTCAGGCTTATGTGAAGTCCTGGAAAAGGAGAAGCGCATCATTTGCCATGAAATGACAGCTAGGGGTGTGCAAAGCAGTCCCTGCTCAGCCCAGGTTGAGCCTGCTGACTCTTTGCTCTCTGATCGCACAGCCTCAGCAAGGAGGGACACGACATGTCAGCACCTGGCTTGTGCTTGCAGTCTGCTGCAACAATTACTTGAGGAAGGATGTGATCCATAAACACTGAAACTGAAGTGCTTAATGACTTTTTAATGTCCTGGACAGGTTTATATGACAAACCATAAATCTCCGAAATAGTTAGGGAACTGCCTTCTCTTGCTGTATCTTCTGTGTAGACATAATGTGGATTTCAAGACAACACATTTTGGTTTACACAATCTTAATGTAGCAATGTTAGGATCTAATTTTTCCTGGATATAATTTCTATTGACTACAGGAGGAGTGAATTAGATGCACAAAAGAATGAATGAGTTAATTGAAATAAAATTCCTTGCACCTGAACATTTATGCTGCCTGAAGATTTTCATTGGAAGTCTACTTACAAATGATAATTCATGGCGATTCACGGTGAAATGGTGATTTCAGCAATTTTCATAGTTTCTGATTCTTCATGTGCTTGAAGGTTTTCAACTTTGCATTGCTGCTGCTTTTCAAAATAGTTTTCACTATTGGCACTTAGCTATAACTTCCAGGCACTTATAATCATTTTGTATGTGTGAACCCCACCTCTGAGGCTGTGTCCAAGAAAGCAATTGTTTGATTGCTTCTCTTTATTAGACAGCTTGCTTTCTAGCAGGGGCAATTTTCTACTGCAAACTATCTCGTGGAAACCCTGCTCCTCTGTGCCGCCCATTAGGGATAACTATGGCAGCAGGGAACCCATATGTGACTACTAAAATGATATCCTCCACCAAATTGCATGAACTAGTCACAAAGCAAGGTCAGAAAATATGTGCTGTTCCTGCTGCCACAGTGTATATTGCTGAAGCATCAGACACATTTTGTAACTTGCTTCTTTAGCTTTGCAGCTCTCTCTCTCTTTTTTTTTTTTTTTAATCTTCCAAATTAAGCTAGTGCATTTTCCATAATGCTTGGGAATCAAGATTTTATTTACCCTCTTTGAAAACACTAATGTGTTTTCAGAAGAATAACACTGAGAGGTGCAAGATCTGCCTGTTTTCGTACAGCCAGAAAGTCCATGAAAGAATTGCACAGAATTAACTAGTTGTTGTTGTTACTGGGTGCTTTTTTGTGTATAATGAAGAAAATCGCTATCAAATAAGGAATCAAATAAACAAGATATCCTTTATGAAATGAAGCTATAATGAACATTTGAAGACTTGCATTTCCCTCCTTGAATCAGTATGAAACAGCAGGTGATTTCCTTTAACTGTGAATGGAATGGTAAATTAACATTGCCAAAAGGCATTGAGGAAGTCACATACCACTATTAGTAATGAAATATTGATAAAGACGTGGTCTTTTTGTCACATTAAATATGTTTCACATTTGGTACTCCAAAAGAAAAAGAACACAGCATTTAATCCATCCACAATCTATTATTGAGAGTCCCATTTCAAGAGATGAAAACAGTTTGGAGTAGAGGCAATTTTTGAAAGATCCATATGTTCCTGCAGTTTTTAAGCAGATCACATGTCCTCTTGTTCAGGCGTGTGAATATCAGTACAAGAAATTATAGATATAAATATACTTGTAACTGTGCAAAAAAAATAGAAAGAAAGAAAAAAAAAGGTAAGTTAAAACAATTTAAAGCTTCAAGCTCATGAGATTTTATGGCAGTTTCCTTGTACAAAGTGTGGCCTCTTGCCTTATTTACCCTTTCCAACCTTCTTATGGATACATGATGAATAACGGTAGTCATTTGCAAACACAAACGCAGAAGAGGTTTTTTTTTTTTTTTTTAATGACCTTCTCATCATCTGCTGGAAGCACGTTTCTCACTGACCTCCTTGCACAGGCTGAGCAAGCTCTTTCAAAAATCACATGAGAAGCTCTCAGGTTCAATGCTCAGAGGAGAAGGAACATGCAGATAGTGACTACCATGAAAAATGGGCTTCAGGTGACATCCAGTCTTCTCATAAACAGTCCGTACTGGGAGCAGGACTGCACTCCAGTTCTGCAGAGCAGCAGTGAGTTGCCATAACCATAAAACTGCCCTATCTCTTCCTTTAAACCCCATACCGTATCGACTGTCATTTCTCACCTCACAGCCTGGATTTATTCCCTGGGGGTGATCCATCTCGTGGAGTCCTGAGCTTAAAAAAAGCACTTGAACAATCTTAGCTTAAATTAAATGAGGAAATCTACATGGTTATCTGGCACGAAATATTAAAGTTTAAATGATTGTTGAAAACAGGAATATTCAATAAAAAGTGACGGTTCATCCTAAGCTGCAGCACAGGCATCCTGGCCTATATATCCACTTTTTAAGTCAGGGGCAGAGGGGAGAGGTGTCTGTTTGGATACAAGCCTAGGCACACACGGCCGTGCCACGTCGGTGTCCCATTTTACCCATTAATCTAAGATCTGTAGGAGTTCCGCTAGCATTATATCCCCTGGAGAGCTTCCAGCAACTACTGCTGATAAAAAGGATAAAATCACTGTCAAGAAGACGTGGTTTCCTCCCTAAGTTGCACTAGGTTTTGAGCGGGACAAATTCAGCCTCGTTTCAAGGCTGAAACCAAGGCAGCCTTCCTGCTCCGTGCCCTGAGCATCTGCTGCTGCGAAACCCCAGCCACCAGAGACAGAAATTGCACATCCCTCGCTCTGCTGCTCAGTGCTTTTCTGTGCTTTTTTTTTTTTTTTCTCCCTTGTTTCCAGTTCAGAAGAGTGGCCCTCAGGGGAGCTGGCTTGATTTCTGGGTGTACTTTACATGTGGCATTTGGGACAAGTACATTCTCAAAGCAGCTAAGTTGCAGTGGAAGCACAGCACTGTATATACAGTATCAGGGGCCCCAGTTGTTCAGCCAGGATATTTTTTCTCCCTGTGGACTAGTGAAAAGGGATTGCAGAGTATAAAGGAACATTTGAGAGCAGAAGAAAATATAGCTGTTAAAAGAATGCCTTTGCTTAGTAGTCCCTTGGCCATGAATACTGTAAAAATGGAAGTATTTGAAATCCTACCCGGGAAATGTTTTTTTTTTTTCAACAGATATTCCATAGCTATACGTTTTAAAGAACTGTGTTTGATTTTGTCTTCTGTGAATTACTTCAGTGTTCAAAATATTTTTTAGAGATTTTTTTTTTAGATGATGTAGTAAATAATTAATTTGTCCCAGATACTCTACTTTTCATGTAACTGTGTTTTGGAGCATGCAGAACAAATGCTTTAAAAAGGCAATGCTTCCGACCTGCTGCTGAAAGCTGGAACGAGCCTCTCGTTTTTTGGGGAACTTCATTTGCACTATTTTCACTGCAACACAGAGTTACATTCCCATAATGACTGGTCTCCTGTTCAAAGGTATTTCGGCAGAAAAAAATAAATAAAAGGATCCCATATTGCTTTTGAAAGGCTGTAGAAGATGCATTTAGTCACTTCTACTGCCCGCGGGCTTCTTATATAATTTTTCTACTCTTTTGGCCTTCAGTATTCTCTTGAGGTTTTGCATGGGTTGTGTCATTGCTATGTATGTGACACTGGTTTACTGGTGTTTTTAGGGAATGCTCCACAGACCCTTTACTGGTAAAGGCAGAGGGAATGAGAGGTTTGTTAATGATAACCTGTTAAGGAAACCAGGAGGAGGAAGAAACAGTCTACTGCCTACTTTTTTAAATTTATGGTTTTCCTATGCATGTTAAGTAAAAATATTATTTTAAACAGTTGTAAAAATGAAGTGGATTCACTGATATAATACGCAGAGATGTTCACTAACAGATTCCACGTAACAACTATAAACCTGTCTGTGCCTTAATTAAACTAATAAAACAGTTAATCTTTTACCAGAAGATTTATTGAAAAGGAGTAGGCAAAAACCATGATAAATTGAATCCCTCATCTTTATTTATTAAGTAAACTATAATATTTATGCAAAGCATCTAATTTTTACATGTCTATATGTCATAGATCTTGTAATCCATGACATTTCATAACCTTCCCTCACTGAATAAGTTTGGGGGTGTAAGGAAAATGGACATTTGCCTTCCTGGAGAGCTGTATGAGCAGGAGTCATGTGCACATGGAAATGCTCCCCTCGGCTCCGTGGCAAAAAGGGCATTTTGGTATGATGGTGAATACCCTGTCTTGCTGGGGAACAGCCCCAGCATATGCAGCAATGACAGTTAGGGGATGGCATGTTCTGCATCCCTAGGGACAAGTTTGCAAGAATAACTAGCAGGTGACCTAGGGAGAGGGACAGGCTTGAACCACCCCCTCCTCCCAGTAGCTGGTAGAGAAGGAGTTTGGGCTCTGCCTGTTGGGGTTCTGCAGCCAACTGGGATGTCCCAGGGTCCCATTCCACCGCCAGGTATGTCCCAGGATCAAGCTCAAGATGCTGCTCCCCTCCCTATGCTCCTGGCTGCCAAGGAGAGCCAATCTTTTATTTCTCTGACAACCAACTAGTTGTGCTGGCTTTAAATCTCCATGTTGTTGAACCCTTCTTCCAGAACACCTCTTCTGCCTTGGTGTTATGGAATCAAAAATGTAGTTCAGGTTGCCGTGGAAACCTTAATTCAAGCTTCAGTGGCTTTTTTTTTGCTGGTGAAGATTTCAATCTTGAAAATTGCACTAGTTTTTCAAAAGCATAATATTTATATAAACATATTATTTCCCAGGCTTAAAAAGGCTCGGCAACTGCCATCATGGGCATCTAATTCAGAGTAAGGGTTTCATGTGATTGGGAGCAATGATTGAAGAGAAATTGCAGATGTGACCTCTATACTTATTTACCCTTGGCATTTTGCAGGGCTGCATCGGGGCTGCACAGCGTGTGATCATTCTGAACCACTCAGTGGATATATTCTCCACCAGAACAATTGGTGCGATCCCCTAGAGAGGTGCATATTGTCTTTAGAAATTAGGGACTGAAGACTGTTGAGGCAGTAAACAATTAAAATCTAGAGTATTTTGCCTGTGTCTGCTTTTCATATTTGTTACAGCTTTCAGCAACTTCTTTGAAAATCAAATAGGCTTATGGTTTCTCAACCACACTTCCCCAAAGGAATATTTTTCCCACTCTCAAAAGATGCAAAAATGTGACTTTCAGTAATTTCTCAATGTAATATTTTGCATATTATCAGCATGACCCATCTTCAAATCACTGTGAATTACAGTAATAAAATTACTGTGGCACTTTGGAAATGCAACAGTCAGAGCTGAAAAGACACAAAGTTCTGGTTTAAATTCCAAAGAGAATAAGTTGCAAATATTTTAGACCTCATGGCTTTTTTATATGAAAACTGTTTCATTTCTTCAGCTTGAGGGAAGAAAGAGTTAAAAACTCTACAGCAATCAAAAATGCAACTGACTTCTAAAATAGAACTAGTAATTTATAAAAAGTTTCAGGCATATCCCCCCCGCCATATCATATTTCCTAAGGAGTGAAAAAGTAGCAATATCCACATTCCTTACAAACAGGAAAATCAGGAACGGGAAAAAAAATCTCAGAGTACTTCGACAGCAGTCAGTCTTGCACTCTCCACACAGGACTGGGGTGGCAAAGAAAGCAAAGCACTGGATTATTTTCTTGTTGACACTTGTTGCTCACAGACATGGTCTGTGAAATGTGTGGAGTAGTGTCAAGTTGGCCTTGATGACCTACTTATTTTTTCTATTCTATTTCTATCCAAGCCACTGAAAGAAATCCACAATCTGCAGTCTTACACCACACAAATCCAAGGGAAAAAAAAACCCACAATGAAGATGACACCAATCTCCCATCATGGGGACCTCAGTAAGCCAACAACTTGAGAAGGAAGGAGTTCAGCCCCCAGTAACCACTTTCCTGAGGATAACAGTGCCTCGGTGAAGGTATATTGGGTTACTGCATTCCAAATGTTATCTTCCTTCCCCCCTCCCTAATTACTTAATTTTTGAAAGGGCTGCTCTGGTCCAAGCAGAGCAGTCTCCATCAGCCTGTTGTGATTGAGATTAATTAAATTTTGAATCTTTGCTAAATTTCCTGGTGAATCCTGCCATCTCCCTTTTATCCCAACTACAAGGATTTACTTGAGTATAGCTGCTCCCACTCGCCACTTTTTTTCTGGTAGAGGAAATTCAATGGAGCTGGATAATTCTGCCCTCCATCTGCATAGTTGGCACCGTGTCTTGCTTGTTTGCCCTCCCGTCTCGCTTGCTTGCGCTCGCCTGCTTTGCCTTCTCCTGGCTTGTAACCCGGCTGCGTGGAACCACTGGGAGCACATGAGCTCTGCTGTGTTCCTCCAGCTCCCTGCCTGCTTCTCAGGATAATTTAATTTAGAGCCAATACAGCGTGTCAACACTAAGCAAGTGACTTCTGTTTCAAAAATTCACAAGAACAGCATATAATCTCCTAGTTGTCTTCTAGAGATTGGGCCGTGAAAATCAGAATGGTTATACGAAATTTGCTGAAATGTAAGTGCCCCCAAATCCCTAGTAATATCTACAGGCTCTTACTGACATTAACTGAAGTGACTGACGCGCTTTATTAACTTCTGCATAACAAAAGCACTTGGCGACAACGTAATCGCTCAGTCTTACCTTCTGGGCTGTCATCCCGTGTTTGCAAAATTGCCACTGACATCCTTCCAGTGAATCATATCATGAGCCACCAGCTGAAAGATTACTTCAGGAAAGATGATTAGCAGAGAAGGATCTTGAATACTTTATCTGAGCTGAAAGACATGGACATCACTGATAGGGTTTTTTTATATCTGAAAAAAAAGCCTTTATTGTTCTGGAAGCCTTAATAAATTAACATCAAAATAATTGTGCTTTTTGACTTAGTCAAGCAGGTAATATTTTTTAAAAGCATGGCAGTATAGCAAGGCATACATTGCACTTCACTTTTCATTGTAGATGTTTTCATTTCATTTAAAGTGCTCAAAAGGCTGAAAAAAATGAATCACCATTTTCTGATGGAGAGAGACGTGTTTAAATCTCAGATCATTTGATTCAACCCAGGGTATAGTCCTCTTTTTTCCCTTCTTTGTAAGCATTACACTTGATTGAAAAATAAGTGAAATGTTGGATAAGTGGCAATCTGAGGAGTTGCACAATTAACTCCTGCTCTGGTTTTTGCCTTTGGATGCATTAGTCTGTGTATGCTTAGTTACAATTCATTTGGAAATGACAATTAAGTGAAAGCTGTAGAATCTTGAAGCAGATGTGCCCAGTGGGACAGGCTTTGCACTGCTGTGACAACCAGTATTCTCCCTCTGTAAGCCTTGCTGATGCACGTTCCCTGCTGATGAGTCTTGTGCTACCCAGATTTCAGAATCTCCCTCATGATTCATTGATGTTCATGCCTACAGCAGGCAAGAGCAAGTGTCCACAGACCTCCATGAGTTTGTTAGCAAAATACAAAAAAAAAAAAAAAAAGAAGAGGGTAATTGGCACAAGTAGAGGAAATATAAGAAATAGTCCTTTTAATTCCTGCATGGTGAGACAGGTGAGAGTGGCTACATGAGGTGCAAAAATGCCTGAATGATACTACAGCATGCCAGACATAATCCTGACTGGTGGCTTTAAAAGAGTTTTTCAGAGCCCTCCCTGGAGCCTGCGAGGGACCGAGGAGACTGAATTTACTCGTTAAATATTAAAGGGTCAGAACTAGGGATTTGCTGTGGCTGAAATGCAATATTCCCTTGAAGTCTTCTTATTTCAGAAGACTTACTGTGTATTTCTCAGTACTGTACCAAGATCAGAATTAATTGTATATTTCTTCTAATTTTATTGGTTGTGTGAGAATAATGTTTAATTAAAAATATATATTTTTGAGAGAACCCCTGAGGAGGGACCTGCACAGAATGCACACAGTGCCGTAGGAAAGCATGCCAGTATATTGAATCACAGTGCTTTATTAAGGAAGATTTAGTAATTTTGGAAAGATGACTAGCTGCTTTTTAGATGTACAGAAAAGCAAATAAAAAATCTAGTATCCCCATACAGGTATGCAAAGAGAGTTAATAAAATTGCTTTATAAAAATAACTGCCAAAACTATGACAAAAAAGCACCATCTTCAACAAAATGAGCAACCTTTATATCTTATTGGGCCCATAGATGGAAATGATTTTTAAAATATCTCTACCGACATCATTCTTTAAAAACAATTTTAATTCTCCTTCATCTATTTTCACAGTGTTCAAGAGATGATACAGATGTAGCATGAAAAATGATGGGATGAGAATCTATCTTATTCAACAGAAGAAGAAAAATTGCAGTATTTACCACCCTAGCTACATCACACAGTTTTAATGTTATTACATGGTGTCAACAGCTGACAAAGATTCCTTGTGTCCTCAGACTTCCTCTAGCCAACATGGGCATCTCCTTCTTTCTGCCCTTCTCCAACCCCTAAACCTGCGAAAACAGCAACTTCTCACATTCTGTCCTGATCAGAAGCTATTAAGTCAGAGGTCTGTCAGGTTGAAATGCATGTTAGAGGCAAAAGAGATCCTCACTGGAAATATCCCATGGCTACATGATCCCATTTCTATCACAATATGAGTGTCTGGGGAGCTGCTGGGGTGGCACCTGCCTTGGCAGTGTGACAGGGAACCTGGGCAGCCGGGTTGCCAGGTGAAAGCCTGAGATTTTGGGTGAAGGAGCATGAAGAGTGATGCAGGGACCTACAGCCCATGGAACAGCACTGGTCAACAAGCCAGTGACCAGCAGGGCTCCTGTGCCACCTCTCGGGTGCTTGATGGGCTCTCAGGCACTGATGGGCACTGATTGCAACCCTAGGGAGCCCAGGAGCCCTGACTGTGGCCAATAAAACTGCTCATTTGTAAAAAGCCACCTGCTACATTATTTTTAGGAACAAAGAAAGTGTTCTCTGCCACTGAAGTGCTTATGTGCAGCATCCCCAGAGACAGGTGTCACTTCAGGCGCAGGTAAGTCCCTCCGAGATAACCTGAGTGTGACACGTGGCAAGTCATAGCTCAGGCTGGAGAGGCAACAAAACTCATGGGTGCCCTAGACCTTACAGTCCTGTCCCCCGTTAGACCTTTTTAGGGTTTGCATGGAAACAAAGTGTTTTTATCTTTTACTATCTTTTACTTCACTCCTAAATTACATGTTTTGTTCTAAACCAAATCCAGAGTTGGCACTTCCTGCTAGAATAACTCTGCATGGAGGTTTTATACATGCTTTAAGCAGACATGGCATGTATTCCCTAGGCTTTACCAGATGCTAGCACCAGATGCCAAAAGCATTCTCATTTGCAGGTTTCTGTCTCTAGAAAATGCAGAGTCTAACAGCATTGTTGTTTTTTAAGAATTCTGGTGAATATTGTTTTGGAAGTATGTTGTTATATTGGAATCTTGTTTTGGTGTTTTTCTGAGATGAAATATGTGTATAGCTATGTGCTTGTAACCAAGGTATGAGGATATAAGGGAATATTTATGGGGAAAGGTAATATTATTTATTAAACAATCTGGTAGATTTGGAAAAAAATAAGCAAGGTTTCAGACACACAAGTTCTTCCGTGGGCCTGAAACAGATGTCATCAACTTTAGCCTATATAATAAGCTGCACTGAGCTTAAGTTGATCATGTTAATAATTAGTACCCCTCGGTACGTGAAGACTGGAGAGTGGTATTAAAAAAGGAGGCGAAAAAGTCATTAGTTCTGCCAGGACAAAGAGAAATAAAAGTAATAACCATCTGTGAAATAGCAGGGCACTAGGTAGGAAAAAACGTTAGGAGAAAAATTGTCATGTGCCATAGAGCCACCTTCCCCACTGAGTCCATAATTTTAAGTGTCCACTTGAGTTATGAATTCCAGCTCCCATGCTCAGCTTTGAAGATATTTTTAAGTGTTTCATGGGGACCAGGACAGAGAAGTCAAAGCTAGAGTGGCTATTCTATGAAAAAGAAGCTTTCCCACTGACAACTGGGTATTTCTGTCCTCTAACAATTATCCGAAGTGTCCTCATTCCTATACGGAGCAAGTGCTTTTCAGAAGGGTATCTGGTACATTGGCAGACAGCAGTAAATCTGTGGTGTAGGATCCCCAGCTGATGGTGTTTCTGGGGTGGGATGCAGTGATTGGATGGGGTCACATCGTTCTGCAAGCATGTTTGCAAGTTTGGCATTTATTGGTCCTGTATTTCAGTCTGCAAAAATTTTGCTTCTGATATTAAGATGTTAGAAGTGTTGGCTGATGGCCAACATTTTATTTAAAATGATGATATTTTATTACAGGCATATTATTTACTGATTTTTCTTAACAATTTCCAAATAGGGTGTTTTGTGATGAACAGAAGTATCTGATCATATTTCTAAAGACAAATCCTTGTTGAGAGTAGAGGAAGTTTTATTTAGAACATTTAGATTGATGAGACGGGTGTTGGTAATGCCTTCCGCAGGGCACAGGAAGGATGATGTATCATAGCTTTTCTGTGTATTTTCAATGCCTACTGGAGACCTGTGGAGGTTAAAGTGCCGCTCTCATGGGGTTCAAGCATTTGACACTGGTGGTAAAACTAACAAAAATGTAGAAACATATCTCCAGTTAGATTATAAAGTATTAGAAAGTAAGTTGGGAAGAGCTGCCTACCAGCAGTGTTTATAAATGACAACACAAGTAAGCCTGAGAAACAGTTGAGAAAAAACAAAACAAACAAACAAACAAACAAAAATCCTCTGTTCTACTGTATATCAGTAGGGGGAAAAATGCAGAAAGTTGAGAGGAGATTGGAGAGTGCAATATTGGTCAAATCGCACTTGATGGTTTTGGTAAGTCATGCACCTTTTGTTTGTTTTGTAAAAAGCTGTTTGTTTTTTAACCTGTCCTTACAGTTTAGTTTATCTCTGTCTCTCTCTCTCTCTCTTTTTTTTTTTTATTCTTCATGAATTATTTTGTTTGGGGGTTTCTTCGTGATGTGAAAACCAGAAGCGAAGTGGATAAAATTCCAAACAATGTAGATGTCACTTCAGATTATGGCTTTCAACTCAGTCTGTAAAGTTGTACAAGGAAGTACTAAATGGAAGTAAAAAACATCTGAAGCTGCAATAGACAGACTTATTTTGACAGAGATATGAAAGGAATAGGCTAGACCGTCTATTGGCACATCTTGTCATAGATTGCATCTTTGGGAGAGTCATTGGGAAATAGAGCGATTTTTCCCCATTTTTCCTGGTTACCTGTCGCCCAAAGCACAGCCTCTGCTGTTCCAGAGAAGTCTTTCATTAGCATTTTTCTAAAATAAGTTCATTTCTTGCCTTGTCTATCCACACACCTGGTACTGCATGAATCACTTAGAGAACTTAGGGGAGCCACTAAAGGTTCTGATTATGGACAGAGATTATCGCAAAACAGTGGCATTCTGACCAAAACTTCATATAATTCCTTCAAGCTTAAATAGATACTAACTGCAAAAATAAGGGCATGATACTACCTAAAATATCAGTTACTGGATCTAAGTAGGCCTTGGGTGCACCATTTTAGGCAACTTCAAAGTACCACAGTTGGGAACAATTTATTAGTGAGGATAACCTCTGATTGAAATGAGAAAATAATGCTCTCTATACAGCATGTACTGAAATTTAAATACATGCAGCATTTAACATAGCAGTATAGCTACTGGCATTATTGTTAGCATAAATGGTGCTGGGATATATAAAACCAATATCCTTTCTGCTGTGATAAACTTTAAACTTTGGTCTAATTAATAATATTTACAGTTGAGGGAATTGTGATATGATAAAGTGCCTACCACTTGATAAGACATTTTGGAAGCACATAAATGCTGATAAAAGTTAACAGTTTAATATCAGAGTCAGTGTTCACTTCAGGAATGTGCTATTTTTTCATTATTGTTCAATTTACCTTATTTAGTTCTACAAATTTATTGAAATTAGGGCAAAGCCCATAAAAATGCAGAAGCTACTCAAACTCCTGTCTATGGTGGCTAGTGCTGGCTAATGGTCACAGTCTACATGCTGTAGTTGAGGGCACCCAGGAAGCAATGGAATTGCCCAAAATTCTCTATTTCAAAGAAATACATATTTTGCAAATCATTTATTTTACTCTATAAATACTCACTACTTCTTTACACCTTGATCATTCCATTTCATATATTCCATGTTTTTCCATATGTAGATGAGGAGCTCAGTGTCAATTATTCTAGCAAATGTAATTAAATGTGGAAAAGAGCCATTTGTTTTTTAGGGGTCTGATGTGTATGTTATGAACTTTTGCTCTCTACCTGCTGTAAGGCTTTGTGTGTGTGTGTGTGGTATGTGTGAATTTAGACTAAATTCTGGGTCTTTTACAGTTGTCTAAAAGAGTTAAAGTCAACTCAATTAAGTGTAGTTCTCCTAGGAATGTAACTGAAGAAAAGGTCATGGTGGGGCTACACATTGATGTTGTGTAGGATTTGCAGTTGTGCTTAGCTTTTTTGTAGTAGTGCAAGGGGAAGGTATAGCTGAATTTTAATAATATGTACTTATTGTACATATTATTGTACATATTGTATGGTACTTATTCTTTGTATAGCCAAAAGTGGAGAAGAAGGGGCCCTGCACTAGTACAGGTTTTCTTTGTGCTTAAGGCAATACAGAGGCTATTGAACTGCACATTATAAAAAGGCACTAGCTCGGGAAGCCAGATTCCTCAGTGACTCCCATATTAATAGTTGTGCTCAAAAGCCAAGAAGGAGGTGGAGGAAGCTCAGACAAAAGCTATAGGAAAAGCAACACCCTGGGAAATTTTTAAACATATAGATTTTTTTTCCTACTTTAATGCAATAGTATCGTGCTATGCAGTGTTGGTAAAAGTTACCTGAATAAAACAAGGATTGAGCCCAAGGGCAAGGTGCAGGCTTTCAGATTTCATTCCAAGCTGGAAACAGGATTAAATGCAAGAGGAAGATCAGCAGTGCTAGACAAGTTCAGAGCAGAGCTGGCTTGTGCTACATCTGAGCGAAAGCCATACGAGAACGTGGCAGGTTGAACATTTAATGTGGGAAGTTTTATTTGCATCGTGTCATACTGCTGGATCACGTAATTTGAGCCACGTTCAGCTTATCCTAACAAAGGCAGGAAAGTTGTGGGGAAAAGGACACCTCGAGCATTAGCAAGGCATAAGAAAGGCAATTTTGCCGCCCCCAAGGCTAGGAAAAGTCCCAGGAAAGGGACAGAAAGTGGAAGTGGCCCACAGCCTTGCTTTGGGATCCCCATACATTCCTTGTGCATGTTGCAAAGATTATGACTTGTGCCTCATTTAAACTCAAGGATTTTGCTCATAGGTAAATACTTAAATATTCTGTCTATTTTTTTTCATAAATTCATCCGCCTTCATTATGCCCATGCTTTAATTACAGATTATAATTATTTATGGCAGGCACGCTGAGGAACACAACTCTGATATGAAAAAATATATGATGTGTGTGTTTATCACTTGCCTAAGAAGTATTACTGCATTGTGAAGGTTAATCCAACCTATTAGCATACTGATAAGTGCAAAGCAGCAATCTCTCTTAGACAGAGCCCCCAGCAAATTATGAATTTATCACACCATTCCTGGCCCCCTTGTGCAAACCGCTCATTGACTTCATTCCGCCACTCATTGACTTCAGTGACACTGCTCACTGGTACCACAGCTGAGTCCTTTAGGCAACACACGACACAAAATAGAAATGCAGCTGCATTTATCTGGGCCACTGGGTGCCCTCCCGCCTGCCCGGCTCCTGCTGCTGTGCGGAGATGAGTGTGCCATAGGAAAAGGCAGGAGCCACTAAATCCGGCTCCACCACAGTAATTAGGAAGCATAATGGGAGCATCGACATTGTGTGTTTTCTAAGCATCTTTTGAATAAATGCATCGTATTCACCTATTTGCACGTAGGTATAGGCAGGATGCATATAGCCAGAGCAGATCTAGGGGCTGGATCAGCTCAAGGTCATACTCTGGGGCAGTGACTCAGGTGCAGTTGTGTCCCAGGACCCGTTTGGTCTCTGCTGCCTTTGCTTTTAGTTTTCCTGCCTCTTGGAGAAACACACGCATCATCACTTTTCTGCTTCCTTTCTGCTGAGTGACTGCTGTGACGGGAGCTGGGGCTGAGTGCAGGAGCGCTTACAGTAGTACAAGGGAAGATTTGCTTCATTTGTTTCTCTGTCATAGGAACATTTATTTTTTTCTAAAATCTGCTTGTTCTGAGTTTTTAGGTCGCTAAATATTGATATCTACACAGGTACTTACCATTTGGGAGCCTCTGAGCTCCTGGCTCCCTGCTCTGGAAAGATTGTCACGACTTTGAACCTGGCACACAGTTTAAGAAATCAAACAGGAATGAAAGAGTCATGGTAATGAGTCACAAAGCACAAAGGTAGCAGGGATCAAAGCGGTCGTCTCCTCTCCTTCTCTCCCACCTGCAACCTTACACAAAACACCTCTCTCTTAGATCTTGCCTGCGAAGATGAGTAAATTATTCAAAGCAACAAACAAATTAGATACTGCACATGCCAGCAGTGGGAAACCAGGAACAACAGAATTGTTGCTGCAAGTTTTGTTTGGGGCAATGGAGGAAAACAAAGCAAATAGCATATGTAGCAAAGAAAAAGCTCTGCCTGTGTAATTTATGGTGTGCGTTGTTCTTGGGTGTTTATAGGCCACCTTTCAGTACTAAGGAGGACTTTAAAATGTTACTTGCAAAGTCTTTTGAAAGTATAATTCCTTTGAATGTGACCAATTTTTGTTTAAATATCTCTTAAAAAGATAGGAAGAGAATTGGTCTGACTCCAGAGATATCAGAGAATCATAGAATCATTATGGTTGGAAAAGACCTTTAAGATCCCCAAGTCCAACCGTAATCCCTTCAACACCATGTCTGCTAAACCATGTCCCCAAGCGCCTCATCTACATGTTTCTTGAACACTGCCTGGGACAGTGACTTCACCACTTCCCTGGGCAGCCTCTTCCAATGCTTACACTCCTTCTATGTAGAAATTCTTCCTAATGTCTAACCTGAACCTCCCCTGGCTCAACTTGAGGCCATTTCCTCTTGTCCTATCCATAGTTATTCTGGAGAAGAGATCGACCCTCACCTCATTACAACCTCCTTTCAGGTAGTTGTAGAGAGCGATAAACTCTCCCCTGAGTATTCTCTTCTCCAGACTAAATAATCGCAGCTCCCTCAAACGCTCCTCATAAGGTCTGTCCTCCAGATGGGAATTAAATCAGGAGGAACAGAAAGACTGAGGCAGAGCAAATTCCGATTCCTAATGAAGTTGAAGTAGCATCTCCTGTTGAATTTGCCAGCTGGATTTCTTCCCAAGTATTTGGGTTGCGCTGTCTTGAGTGACCTGTTGATCTGGAATGGCAATGCCAATGGCATAGCTATGAGAGACACTGACTTCAAGGAGAAGAAAATATCTACTAGGAGCCCCAAGAGAGGTTTAAAAAAACATGGCACCCTTAGCTTTTACTTGTATGTAGTGCATGTGCAAGAGCTAAGAAACAACAGGCCTAGGAGACATACTGAGCAAAAAACAGAGTCTGCTTTCACTGAAGACCTCATTTTGCAGAACTGACAGTGCATCAGATAGTAAGGACAACTGCTTTGAAGATAACTGTGGTGAGAGGTCAACTCTATGGCTGGAATGCAACTTTTCTCAGCTCTGGTCTCCACAACATCTGAAAGGAGGATGAGGCTCCCGTATCAGGGGATTGTTGCAGTTTAGATGCCTTCACTTCGTGGAAATGCTAGGGAGCTTTTAAGTGAAGCTTTTGTAAATGACTCAGAACCTGCCTCACTGTGCAAAGCTTAAAGGTGACACAAAATAAAAATGCAGCTGCATTTATCTGGGCCGATGGATGCCTTCCCACCTGACCGAATTATATATCAGAGGGTTCATTACTCCACATTGTATCTGTATATTTACACATGGAATAGGGGTACAATCAGTCTTAAAAGAAGAGAGGACAAGAAGATAACATGGTTGTTGAATCTGGACATCTTCAACTCTTCAACAGTTTTCTATGCTTAAGTGTTCTAAAGCAAGGTAAAATAAAATGTCAGAATAGCTGGTCTGGGAAGAGGTTGACCGACAGACACCTGAATTACTTAGCATGATAAGGTATCTTTTTAAAATATTCATAACGTCTTTTTACTCCTCCATGAGAAAGTCTGGAGCCTGTTAAAGTGTGTAGAGGAATGAGGGAGCAGGGGGTCCCTTCGTGGGCCACATGGCATCAGATTAGGTGGTCTAATGGTTCTTTCTGGCCTTAGACAGTAAAACTCTGAAATTTGCTCAGCAGTTGGAGTCAAGAAAAATGTCATGTTAAAAGCCATGTAATAAGGACTAGACTGCAATGCAGCATCTCCTATTCTTTCTTCTCTATTCGCATTTTGTCATCCTCTTCTGCCTTTAAAGCTGCATGGGATCTGGCCTTTCATTGTTTGTGCTGCTAGACTTCCTGACCTTTGAGTCAAGAAAACTCTTTCAGTCTTAACCAAAGACATTTTTAGGTCTAATATTAAACTGCATTTTGGTACAGTCTCTTCTTTACGCTCTTCAATTCTAGCTTACAACAAATGGCAATTTTTCAGAACAGCACATTTCTGACTGCATTGAAAGACAAATGTTCACCTCAACTAACCTTTTAAATTATCTTGGTTTTCCTAATATAATGTTTTTAACAGATCATGTTTATAACTGATCCTTAAACAGTTGTTTATCCTTAAACAGTTGCTTATTGAATGACGCTTATTTTAAAATAATTCATAACAACTTGAATGGATTTCTAAACTTTTCTAGCAGTTTTCTAAAACTGAAGTCATTTTTCCTGAAAAAGGAAGGTTGATATCTCTTTTTGTGAAATTGAATACCTACTCCATGATTTTCATGACACTGAGAATATCAGCATTATCACTTTGCAAGGAGTGCTTCTTTTTTTGGAGGGCTTTATTAAATTATCCTTTTAATTCAGAAAATGTGTGTTTTTCAGTATAAGTCTTTCAAGATTTGGTTTAGATGCCTGTTCTTGAGAAGATGTTATGTAGTTCATATATTCAGCACACACCCATCTGATACTCTCTTTCATATCTTATTGAATATTACCCACCTATGCAAAGTTTAGTACAGTGCAAATATAGGCTGAAACCTTCATACAAACCCAATTGGAAGTTACAGTAATTTCTATTTTTAACAACATCTTCTTAACCAGTGCTTAATCATGAACTCAGATAACTTAGAAAAGATCACTTTATATAGCTTCCATTAAAATAAAACATATAGAATATATCAACCTCAATGAAATATCAGATCAAAATACTTAATAGATTGCTCACAGTTTTTTGTAGGTGACTGACATCTTGTACATAATTCATTTTCCTCTTCTTCTTTTATATTGAATTATATTTTTTTGATTTGTATGAATTCTCCACATAGCTAGAGGGGGAAAAACAACTGTTTCTGAAGATAAAAAGAGATGGGAGAGGTACTGAGGACATTACCTAAGGTACACACATGCCCCACTGGCCTGGTTTCCTTTGGGAATATAGCTTGAATGTAGCTTAGGCACCTTTGTGTGTCCAAAGTCCTCCCATGTCCTTTGAACTCTGAATTTGAGTTGGATTAAGAACAATTAAATCTCTACAACCTTCCTGAATATATATAAAAGTCTGTGCATAGGGAGAGCTACCCAGGAACAGTTCAGAGAGAGGGAAAGGCAAAAATATAGGCTGACAAAAAATATAGGTAGGGACCAGAGAATTTGCATGGGAGAGGGTTCTTCATAAATATTCCAGCTATGAGAAAAATCTCAGCTGTGGTTCAGAGTTTCTTAAAGACAGGGATCCAAATGAATCCACTCTTCCCCTCCTTTGCTTGTGAAATAGCACGTGTTTTAAAAATTATGATTTTTCTAGTTGTGCTATCTTTTCCCTTTTCTAATAGAATCTGGCTTCTGGTAAGTTATGCCAGAAGTTAAACTTTCATGATTAATTATTTTGTCTCTTTTTTTTTGATTTAACAATTTTCCAGTGGAAAGTAAATGTTAATTTCAGTGAACTATTATAAGACAGAAAATTGCTTATTCCCTCTTTTTCCCCTTCATCAGACAGATTATTGCAAATGCATTTTTTTCTTTTTTTCTTTCATTTTTTTAGTCAGATAGCATCCAATTAATATAGTTAAATCTCTTCCATATAATCATGTAATAGATCTTCCTGGTGGAGGGAAAATAAATTGGACTTTACTGAAATATGGAAATAAGTGACAGGCCATTTAATTCTACTCTTTTTTTTCTTAAAAAATCTGGTGCTTTTGGTCAGCAACTATGTTCCTGCCAGTTATGATACCAGTCAAACTGCTCAGGCACAACTGGCTGGTTCCTTAGATTGTGCTTGTTTTCATAGTCTTTAATCACATGGCTTTTGTAGCTTTAGTTTAGTTATTTAATATTTTATAGTTAAAAATAGACTTACATAATTAAACTGTTTGTTGTGATTTAACCTAATGGCTTCATGCTCAATGGCTTCATTAGTCCATGAAATATCTTAGATTGTAGGGTAGACTGTCACCTCAGGGTAAAGCTCAACTCCTGCAAATTACATCTGATAAAGGGACTTACATGGCTTGCTAAATCTTCTGCTTCGGAAGCTTTCTTACACCGAACAAGCAGCCGTTATTTGATCAGAAAGAAAAAATATTGAGAGACTGCTTTATTTTTATGGATTTATGGCTCCTGTCTATTTTTTGTATCAAGTCATGTTATGCCAATACTCTCTAATGAAGTAGATGTTTTCTATGAATGTATAGTACACGAACAAAAGTGAACTAATCTATAATGCCAAAGTTGTCAAAAATCCCTCTCTGGGTATGATCACAGCACAATTCTTCCAATTTTTCTTTCAGAAAATTGTTCATTATTATAGTTGCACACCAAACCACCTGGACCCACTGTAACAGATCCTATATTCTTACACTACTTCAGCAATGAGAATGCAGCTTTTCAAGTTGTAAGTCATGAGAGCACTGAAGAAAATGCTTAATTGTAAGCACCTGAGCAGTCCCATGGAAGTCAATAGCCTATTCAGGCACTTCCATCTAAGCATGTGCTTAAGAGCTAAGTGTGTCCTCTGCTGGAAGAGGGTTAATGATACTCATCTGAAGCCAGCTCAACTTCAACGAGTTCTTTCAGCAGCAGACACTTCTTTTTTTGGCATTCAGCTGCTTTTAAGTTTCTTTGTTGCTTATCAAAACAATGAAATCAAATGTACTTCATGCATTTCTAGATCTTATGATATTTTACAGCTGAATAGAGAACTAAGTTTTGTCATCGTATTAATAACATCATTATCACTGATGTTAATATTATGGCCCACTGTATTATTTTGCAAATGAGAAATCAAAGGCTCAAGCAGATTAGGTTTGGGATTCTTTTGCCATAATTAGGTATCTTAAAGTTAGATTTCTCAGTCTGAAGTACTCACTGTAGGTTTCTTTTCTAATCAGTGGCGAGAAATAAGCACCTCTTGGAAGTGGCTCAAATCTTAAAGGAGAGGCTCTGCAGATTATAAAGACTGTTCTCTGTTCTCTGCTGATTATAAAGAGACTGCACAGTGACTAACTCAAATACAGATGGATCCAATTTGTCTCACTTGTTTATGACAAACGAATTTCATCTTTGCTGATGGCTACAAAGTATCAATGGCAAACACGAAAAGTGAAAACAAGGGGATTTGTTGCTTTTTTTTCTCTCTCTCTCTCTCTCCTTCTCTGTATTTCAGAACTCTGCTTTGGTCACAGTGATTCACAGTATTGTTTTTCTAGACCCTGATGTGGTCTTGCTTCTCTAGTGCATTGTGTTTGAATATTCTAATAGTACCATAAAAGACCATAGTTGCAACTATAGCAAAGGTTAGAGATTTCTGTGCGCCACTGAAGATTGTTATTATTAGAGAATCTTGTGCAATTTGGTGTGTACCCCCAGTGAAGAAGATATTGCTTTATTCAGTAGAGCTGTCAATATGGATTGTCTATCCCACATGGCAAGGTGGTAGTGAACAAGATGAATGCTGGGTTATAAAATTCTCATGTTGGACTGTGAGACTATCGTTGTCCCCAAAAGCAGCTTTTCATCATGACATTGAATGTTTTGAACAGCTGATCTGCATAGTTGGCATCAGACTTAGAGTTGGACATTTATGACTTAGGATGGAGACCCAACAAGTTATTGACTAGGGTAGGTCATTTCTCTCATCTCTTTTCCCTTACCCCAGCAGGGGATGAAATGAGGGAAATTGATGGACATCATCTCTTTTCTCCTTTTTTTCTTCCCTACTTCCCGATTCCAGGATTGTAGGCAAATACTCCTTTTAGATATAACATGATCCTGAGAACAAAGAAGGTCTCTCTGACATGCTCAGAGTCTCCTCAGCCGTGTGACAAGCGGAGGGAAACACTGACTGGACATTGACCCACAGAGAACAGCACACAGGGTGAAGAACAAAAAAGCATTTGCAGATGCTTGGGGCAGGAAAAGGTCCACAACTCCTCACCGCCTCACTCCAGGCTTTGCTGCATTTCCCACCAACAGCATTATAGGTCACGTTTGTATTTTATGGTGTCACTATGTGTGCTGTTGTTCTAGTCCAAGACTTTGATGATTGTGCAGTGGTGATATAAAACATGTAGCTTCTTGACAGCATGGGTTTCCAAGAAAGGCACTCACTGACCCATGGCAACATACTTTTTCATTCCCTGCAATGTGCCAGGTTGGGTTATGATCTCCGTTCTCACAGGAACATTTAATGTCAAATAACAAACAAGGAGCCCTGCACAAATCAGTAAAGCTGGGTCAGGCTGATAATTTCCTGAATTGGTAGATCAGAGAGACTGAACAGATGAATGCACTTTTTCCCCACAAAAAAAAAGGTTTTCTTTTAACCCCATTATTCATATAATGCAAATGATATCAATTCATTAGGCTACTCTTATGTGTGTCACAAAATTTTAAATCTGCGGTGTAACTTGTAACTATTTGCAGAACTATTTTCATCCAGTAAGACTCTGTCAGAAGCCACAGTTAAAGTATTGTGACAGGTTTCTCATACTCTGATGGTAGTTTTCCCATTAATACACACCAAAACAGCCATTATTTACCGTTCTGTTTAGCTAGTTCTTAAAATATGCTTTTCTGTATTTCATTCTTTTTCTTACTCAGCTAAAATGTTTTAATACTTGCAGGTCTGTCCTGTTTCAATACATGCTGAATTCAACTTTACTGCAAATATTTAGCTGCTAGCATTATTTTTGTTCTGTCATTAACTTATTATCTATGAAAGCAAACTAGTGAGTCTGATACTTCATCTAAATATTTTCCCTATGTTATCAACAATTAATTTGAAAGAATTACAAATACACATTAAAAAAAAAAAAAAAAAGAAGAAGTAAAATCGGGACTGACTATTCAGCAGGGAAACAAATATTAACATTGTGCTCCTTCCTGGGCAGAGCTCCACCTCAGGTGAACTAAGATTTCAAGTCTTCCATTAGGCTTGATTGGGTTTTTCAAAAGATGTAGTCTCAGAGAATATAACAAGAGTTTGATGGGGTGTTTACTTTAAATGGTCAGGATGACGTCTGACCTCTAGTGGCAATAAAAAAAAGCTATTAATTGATCCAATTTGGTTCACCTGGAAACAAAATGATTTGCAAACGTTTTAGTAATTGTATAATATGTTTTAGTGTTGAAGAATGAAAATCAATTAATGTAATGGAAAATATATTAAAAAGGCATATGAAACCTGAATTCAATTATATTTACAAATAACTTGTTGGAGGCAGAAGCTTACAATAAAACTTTCACAGCCAATTACTGATAAACATTGATGTTACAAGTCAATAAAGAACTCGAGACCTGCAAGGAATACATTTATCAGCAACTGACTGTATATCTGGATGATTTGTGTGATTTAGCTGAGGATGGTTAGTTCCCATGCCATTTCTAATCCAAGGTCTGTTTTTCTTCTCTGTGCTTGAAATCTGCATGAAGCAGGGCACAGCTAGAAAAATGAATGACTCATCCCTTACACTCAGCATCCCTCCATGACACACATATGCATTCACACCAAGAGAACTGAAGAAGAGAAAGGAAAAGGGAAAATCAGGGGCGACCACCCACCTCTTCGCTATCAAAAGACTTTCCTGGTCATTAAGATTTGGTCTTTATTTTGGACTTGCTCCAAATGAGTCAAAGCCAAGCATCTTTTCCAGCAGAAGAAGAGAAACAGTGCATGGGGATCTCGATATAAATCAAAATAAATCACATATTTCTGTGCCATGTATACACTAAGCTAAGCTTTGGTAAAGGACCTCGAAAATGCCTGGATGTATTTTAGGTACTAATTTGGGATGTTACACAAGGAATTGTTTCCCAGAGGATGTCTTACTGTTTCTTGAACTCTTACTGTGCTCCAAACTGGTCTCTCTTCAATGTCAGAGCAATAAACCCAGTGCTCAAAGGTGACAGTGGTGGGAAACATGAAGGCAGGAAGGTTGTAGGGCCAGGGGACCGTGAGCTCCTGGGCCTGGTTGGAGGCAGGCTGGTGAAGGACCATGTGGAGCAAAGCCACACGAATGCAACACAGACACTAGGGCCAAGCTCCGGTGCCACGGCAGAGCCTTGAGTGGCCAGTGGGCGCCCGGTTCTGCTCTGCTCCGAGGAATCAGCTTACTTACATTTTCCTCAGAAGCACATTGAGTGCATGCTGAGGGCTAGATCAAAATTGCAAAAACGTGGGTGCAGGACAGAGAAAAGGAGGGATTCCTTCACAAAAGATGGTGCTAAACTGTGGCACTCCACTCATGCTAAGAGGTTACATGGGGTTAGGTGGAAACTGGAGAAGTTCATGGGAAAGCCAATGAGGGCTGTTTAGGACAAGCAAAGCACCCCAATTGCAGAAGCCCCCCAAACACAATGTTTTTGAGGGTCTGATTTTTGCTCCATTCCTGTGCTTTTGCATTGGTCTCTAATGTTGATCACCACTGAAAGCAGAAAACTGAATGAGGTGGACATTTCAGTGGCTATTCTCAGGCTCTACTGTTTGCAGGTTTACCTTCCCACACCCTGTGCTTGATGTTCTGAAAAGATTTGTTTTTCTGATATTGCTACACATCTATACTGCAGTCATGAAAAAGGGAGTAGCAAGTCTCTGCTGTTGTGATTGCTTGTCCACGCCATGGCCTTGGTGAACTTCACAGCACCCTGCTTGTGGCTCTAACCCTTGCCAGTGGACAAGCATTCTCATGGGGTTATGCAGCCCTAAGAACACCTTGCCCTCCGCATGCCCAGCTTCTCCAACGCACACTGCAATGGGCATAATATTAGCTTGTGTTTTTTGGTCTAAACCCCATGGTGATCTCCCCAATACAAAGGGACCCAAATGCGCACTGTCCCCTCTGTGCCTTGGAGCGGTACAGACTCCAAAACAGAGAAACAGAACTGGGCAGCAGATCTTGCCCATCTCTTAAGAGACAGTGTTCTGCTTTTGGGTAGCATCTGAAAAACATGACTCTGCAAGTTCTTTGTATGTATGTGTGTGTGTGTGTTTGCAAGTATTTGGGGATGCTGGGTGATCCTGGTTTTGTGGAATGAGTCCTTTGGGAGTCGAGGCCTTGAGGCTCAAGTAATCTGAATAAGAGATTCATGTATTTACCTTCTGAAAAACAGTCAGGCTTTCAGAAATAATTGTTCCATCACATACAGAGTTTAGCAATAACTTTGACAAATACAGTGGAGGTTGATTTCAGGTCAATATCCCATTGAAAGCAATCATGAGGCTTTAAATTAATAAGACTTGTATTAAGCAGAGCCTGAAAGCACTCCCATTTCAGTAATCCACTCAAAGTCTTAGCTTTTGACTGGTCCATGTAGCGTTTAAGTTAATAATAAATTTCTTATAAATTGTTCTCTAGTAACAAATGTATGACAGCTGAATTTATTGTCAAGCATCCTGTTTAGACCTGTGCTCCTGCAGCAGCTGCAGTGTTCATACAGCATTGAAGAGTCTTCCCATAGCTCAGAAAACCTAAGCCCAGTCTTCCTTTCCGCTATCATTACAGTCATTTTGACAGAGACAGCAAGGTAGTCTCTCTTGAGTCCCAAAGCCGTTGCTTCAGGAGATGTTCAGTTCTTAACAATATCTCAAAGTATTCAGGTTTCTCCCTCTCTCTCTCCCCTTTTTTTTTTCTTCTTGTTTCCTAAGGAAACAAAACTTGTGTAAGACAAAACAGCTCCTCTATTTTGAACCGCGCTAAGGGTAGAAGTCATGCCAGTTCGTACAAGTTTCATAAGAAATTAAAAGTTCACTATAAGCTGAAGACCAAATTAGTGCTTCCACAGAGAAGCCACCGGTCATGCGATCTCTGTGATTGTGGTACAGTTTGATTTGCTGGATGACTACATGGCCCAAAACCAATCATGAAACTATGTCATGTAAAATTTAAAGAAAGGCTTGTTAGCGCTCATAAAACTTGAGGCTATTTAATCTTGTCCAGCTACTGATAAGCCAGTGATTCTTTCAGAGCTTAGGATTCTGATGATCATAATTTGATTCCTAATAACAGCTATGCTTTGCTTAGTAAATATATGGTCTATAATACCAAATATTACCTTCATTTGTGTCCTGCATGGCTAACACTATTTTTTGATCTCAAACAACATTCTTTGTAATTCCTACTCAAAAAAGACCATCTGAAGATGTGTTCCTGACCATTAAGTATTACATCTCTTCAAACATTTGTTTACATCACTGGAATAAATCCAGATTAACTCTTGGGTTCAGACAGTTATCTATATAGTGTATCCGACCAACTCATTATTTTTCATCTCAGTTTTAGCAGGTTCTGTGAACTCATGTTATACTGAAGGAGCTTGCAGATGGGAGAGCCATTGGTTTGACAGTGTGCTGCCTGCAACTTCCATTAAAGTGAGTCCTTCCAAGGGTCTTGGGTTACTAAATTAAGGCAATTAGAGCTAGGAACAAGGAGCTCTGCAACCCCTGATAAGATAGGTTGGAACAACATGTTATGAGTAGTCCCTTGTTCATTGCTCCTTGCAGTTGGGTTCATTGTTCCTTCAGCTGGACTGACCTCCAGTCCTGCTCAGTCCAGCTGAATTGAGTCCACACCTCAATTTCTCTGAGGGCAGATTGTCACTCCTCTTTTCTGGTCTCTCCATAGAGGTCTCTTCATATAGAGACTCTTGAAAGATGTTTCAAGGGAAGATCGTATCTTCCTTTCCCAGTCCAAGAGGAGCAGTCTTCTTTGCTACCCAGCCATATCTAATTATTGGGCCGAAAATACACAACAAATTGCAAACAGAAAAAGCAGATGCTGTCCATCACAAGCAGTATCAGAAGTATTCTTAAAGGGTCTTTTCTTCCTCTTTTTTTTCCCCAGTCAGCTACTTCTTCATTAGTGTGAAAGAACGGAAGGCTGTATATAAGCAAGGATGCGGCGCACAGCGGCTTCTTGCAGCATGCTGTGAGACACAAGTGCTCAAGCCCAATCTAGTCAGAAACCAGTCCCAGCAGGAAAAATCTGTCCTTTGGCAACAGTCTGACCAGCTGGTGGTGAATAACAACCCACCTGATACCATGCAAGAACAGGCACTCATGCTATGAGATTGTAAGCACCATCCTTTTAGGCTGCAAAATTTCCAGAGCATTCCCTTAGTCTGAGTATTTGATGGACTCTGAAATGGCCTAGTATTTTTTAGAGAAAACCTAACACACTAAACTCTTTGATTAGCAGTATTAGTTGGCTTCAGCCAGGATTCAGTTGGCTTTTAGATGAACCGTGGGAGAGGAATATCTCTTACTTTCACACCCAAAGCTTTTTCAATGAACTACTCTGCTACAGGAATGCACAATTGCCTGTGCTTACCTTAGTGGAGGTCATTTGTATGTCAAGCATCTGTTTTTTGTAATGTGACAAATATCCCATGTGTAGTGTAAATGCCCTCTACCCACTGGGAACCCATTAGCAGTTTCACTTTTAGGAAAGCAGCATGTGGTTTGGGACATACAGGTCAGGAAATGGGGATTTCATAGCTTGGATTCTTGATTGATTATGCAAGGGAAAGACAGTTTTCACTGTTGTTCTGCCAGCTGTCTCAGAGTCTCAAATTCCACCTGAAAACCTACTCTGACAGCTCCCACGCATCTCTCCTTTTTCTGCTAAAATAATACTAGAATAAGCTCAGGACTGCTTATTAGTGGGGTGAGTATATGGAGCAGTACTGCACAGACCTAGCACTAATGTACCATATATAAAAATATCTTCAAACACCTTGTGCAGTTATTTTCATTTTCAGAATTTTAGATTTTAAATAAACAATGTGTGTGTGCTGTTTAGATATGTATACATGTATAATTGAATGCTATTTTTAATCCACTTTTAGCATGAGTATAATTTGATAGATGTTTTGCTCTGAAAATTTCTAAATGGACCCTAGAAACATTTTATAAATATTTTAAAGCACAATTTATTCCCTGACTATTTAAACTGATGAATTACTCATTCTTAGTGCATCTTCTCTCCTATAGGCAAACAACAGCAGTTGCCACACTGTTTAAAAATGAAAGCTGTTAAAATAAAGGTGCATTTCATTAATGAATTATTAGTGTGATGTTGCACCACAGGCACTAGCAGCTTGGTTGGAGATGACTTTTACCAAAGATTTCTCACATTTACCAGAATTGCTTGGGTGCAAATGAAAATAGGCTCACCTCACCTCACAGTGGCTCAAGACTGTGATATAAATGAAGTTTTTCAGCCCGAAGATAAATTTTAATAGTCACTTATCTAGTCTGAATTCCCCTGAAGAAACCTTATAGTAGTGACTGTAGGATGTCGACTACAGCTCTGGTGCTCTAGGATCTCTGCTATCTCAAGGACAAAAAATAAATATGGAGTACAGGCTGGAAACAGTGGCATCTTCATTTATATCAAATTCCTTGCTCATTATAATAGGTGTCAAGCAAACGATGACAAAGGTGGCGAAGATGAGCTGCAGATTCACCTTCTTCTGGCCAATCTGTTGTAGTTTACTTTTGCAGTGAGTCCTTGTCAGGAGCCTGCAACCTTCCCTTGTTTCCAGGGCAACAGTGGGTTGCAGTGGATATGGGATGTAGGGCTGGGATATAAGAGTCTTCCTTGAGGGCCGTTTGAGTGGATATGGGATGTAGGGCTGGGATATAAGAGTCTTCCTTGAGGGCCGTTTGAGAATTTAAGTACTGTGAACAATTATTCTTTCTCTCCACCTCTTCTATCCAAAAATGTGAAACACTTGTGCTCACTGGTGTGACTCTGTGAAGGCAGAATTCTAACAGATACAGGAAAAGGTACTTCTCAGTCCCAGTCTTACATGTGCGCTTTCTAGTTCTGGTGCATAAAGGAGTCACATCCTTCTTGCAGAGAGGATACCTTCAACTCCCCTCTACATCTCCAGGATTTAGCAATTTGGAGGAACATGCAGACAGTTTTGGTGCATGTTGTAATCCCCTTGATCCTAAGGAGTTTACAAAGAAAATAATAGAGTTTTAACTGGACTGTGCAGGAGGAAACCTTTTCCCTCTCCTCCAAGATACTTCTTTGACTCAGGGTCAGTCCTCTAACACTATTGCGATGTTGGGCTACTACCCATTCATTTAAATGTCAGGGGTTAAAACGCAGATGGTCTGAGACCTCTGTTCATGTTTAGCTGAGAGAAGAGGGGCCTTTTAAGCAATACTCAGAGCATATGAACCTGTAACCCACATGTTATCACAGTAGTGTGATGTGACAGCAGTGTATATACACTTCTTCAAATAGCAGAATATATCTTCAAGAGAAAGATCTTAGAGATGCTTCTAGGCTACATTTCTTTTCTGGAAAAGAAAAAGAACTGGAAGTTTATTTTACAGTGAAAGAAGCAGAGATTTTCACATAACCACCTGCCTTTGGGGCCTGGGAATTTAAGACAAACATGAAGAACATAAGGCTTGCAGTAAAATCATTGTGGTGAGGAATGCACAGTGGGAAGGGGACACATGACCATGTCAGGCTGTGCAGCCGTTGAGGAGGAGGGCACTGCAGAGGGCACATGCTGCTAAAAGCCTTCCTAAAACCAGGGTACCTGCAAAGACTTTTTGGCATGGTGGTCATCTGAGGAATTGCACACTTGGATGCCCACTCTGCATCTGTTCTCTGAACTGCAGCTTTCAATCCTCTGCGTAATCAGACTGGTACCTTTCACATTTTCAAAGCCAGCAATATATGTCTAGAGCACAAACAATAATACAATACCATCATTTATATTATCACTTTGAGCAAATGGTGGTATAGAGTCATTATTTAAAGTCTGGTTCTGGAAATTAGGATTCTTTGGTTATTATACTCACTCCATTGTTCTATCTCAGATTCTATCATTTTGACCATAACTCTGTGGAAATCACTTCCGCACATTTCGACTAAAGATTCTTACATTTTATTACATATGAGCACCATTTATTCTAAGAAAGATAGACTAACTTAAATACTGCTAGATATCAATAAAATTCAAATAGGAGAAAAAATATAAAAGGATTGAATGAATAACTGGTTGATCCTTTGGCAAGCAGAAAAAGTTAAATAATTTTGTCTATAAAATCATTTACGGCTTTTAAAAACCTACATCTGTTTAACTTCCTTGGTTTTCATCAGTATTTTAGATACATTTAAGAACTATCATATTGAGAAAATAAATGCAGTTAAACACCTGTTCCCTACAAAATATTATGCACCAGCTGCTTTCGATTATTTCAGGTCATAGAAATGTAATCAGAGCTAAAATGCTTTGTAAAGCTTATTTAACTGGGTCATTGGGTCACAGCATTTATCACTGCTGATTTTTAAAATAATTTAATTTTGCTCAAAAGTCTCTATTAAAGGCATTGTTCCTAGCAAACAGAAGATGGTGCAAATTTTTAACAGGTCACATGAGAAACGTTTGCTGTTTTCCCTCATTTCACTTGTGGTTTTCTCTCTCAAAATCTTTTTAAGTTGTTTTTTAGACTTCTCCTAATATTTATTAAAACAATTTATTTCCTCAAAGTAGTTATGATTTACCAGCTACAGTAAGTGCGTGGCTGGTACTTGGCAACAATGAAGAAGTAGTTGCTGGTCCTGCAGGTGTCTGGTTTGAGGCTTCAGCACAGTTTCTGTGCTCTCTGGGGACTTTCCCAATGTTAACGGCAGGGATCAGAGCCCTAGAGGCTGCCACGAGGTGTTTTGTTTCTCTCCCCAGTCTCTGTCTTTCTCCTGCTTACTCTCTTTCCTCACCCGGCAGAGCACAAGGGATGGATGGATGCAGCTGTTGTGGGCTGTGGGAGAAGGGCTTGGGCTGACCCAAGCTGTTCTACGCAAGGTAGGTAGAGATCATCCTTGAACACCATGTCATCCAAGAGGATAGACATGGTGTAGGCACATCAAATGGCTGCTCTGAACAGTCTAAACGCCACCCTGCCTGTCTCTGCAGTGCTGTGAAACTTTGGTGCCTGGTTTCCACCTTTCTCCTGTAAAGAAGTACTGCTCAGCATTCATGGGAGATTCTGCTTAGCTACTTGTGGGGCTCTGAAATGGAGACATCTGGTGGTTTGAATCTCCTTCAGAGCTGAGATGGTGATTAAGAATAAGTAGTATGATTTGAATTTGAATGTGAACTGAAACAGGAGCTAAATTCCTAAGCAGCTTTTCCATCCTTGAGGTTTTGGTATAGCTTCTCCTCTCCTTAGTCCAAACTGCATATTCTGAAGGCATCATTATACCAAGAATGGGAAAGACACATTTACTAATTCTTTGATCTATCTGAATTCCACGTAGGCTGTAGCATGCACATTTTCGAGGACCGGCAGGGAGGAGCAAGACAAGTTGCCACAGGACCTTAAGCACTGGCAGTTGTTAGGGCCTTGCCTAAGCTCTCGTAGTCTGTGAGTTGTGGCGTCCGGTATAGATTGTTAACACTGTTGGAAGTTCATTAACACCACTGGAATATCATTAGCACTTGAATCAAGGATTATATCCCTTTAAGTGTACAACTATAGTACTCCAGGCCAGAGCTCAAGAAAATTAGCAGCAGTTCCAGGAAAGAGGCATTTGTTGATGGTATAATGCCCACAAGTGTCAACAGATGTCATTCCTTATATTAAAGCATGTGATTCTAGCTTGGCACTTCTTGTCATCAGGAGAAACTTCTTGCTGAGCAGATGTCACTTCTAATCCTATCTTTCATGGATGCTTGTGCCCTGTTAAAACTGGCATGACAGTTTAGAAGTAGGCATAGTGCCACTGGAGCAGATGGTCATGAACGCAAGTCGCTATGGATCTGGTGTGTGTAGAAATGTGGATTCTGGGACTGAAGTCCTACCCAGGAACATTGACATGTTCCTACCTAGGAAAATTCCCTTCTAAATAGGCTAATACATACAATTATAATGGTTTAGTGCCATGAAAAATAGGTGTTATCTACACCTTTATAGTTGTTCTAACTTTTGACCAACCACCAGTGATCCTAGGGATGATTCTGGGAGCTGAGGTCATTGGAACCTAGATGAGCCCTTGGCAAAAATGCCACTAATGCTTGGTGCTACAATGAGAGCTCTACAGGGCCTGGGACCCGATGAGGTGTGGAGGAGTCCTCTGCTGAACGACTGGAAGGGAAGTGGCCCTGAGCCTATATTCATCCATCCCCTGGGTATGACTGTCTACCAAACACGTATCTGGAATAAAACTAGAGCACTATCCTAGAAAGCATGTGTACGAAAAGCATTTCTTAGTGTAGGGAGTAGGAGTTTTCCTACCATTGGCATCTGTATTCTAACTTGGCTTGCACTGGGGACAAGACTTCAGTATTTCTTACAATATTTCATTAACAGTTCATATCGGTAAACTTATGAAGCAGAGGATTGCTTTAATTTTGTTGTTTGGGTTTATCTGCTTATTCTCCCAAAACAAACTTGCTGACATCAATGTTTAGCTGATACGTAATATATTATTCTTAACTTGTGTCAGGCAGTAGAGCTTCCACAAGCAATATGAGTACTTGCCTGCCTTCATTGGGTGTTAAGGACCAGCCCTTCCTACAATTCATTTATAAACTTCAGTGGTTATAATAGTGCGTGTATAACAAAATAAGGATATTCCGATCTGAGATGTTAGAAACCTTCATCTTTATGTCTAGGAGAAGCTTCCAGCAGATAGGTTTCTTTCTTCTCAGTTACAGAAGCAAATATATCCCCACTCCATACCCTCACTCTGCTCCTCCGGATACTCCACAAGGTAGTTTAGCAGGATAGTAGAATCCTGGGATGCTTTTTCCTCTGTAATCAGAGCTGTACAGAAAGTTTACAGGAAGGATTTGGGCATAAATTACTTTGTTATTCTGAATGCTTCCCCTTTGACAATGCAACTTCAGATAGTGCCAAGACACGGACCTTTCAGAAGACAAATAGGCAGTGATGTCTCAGGCCCATTTTAAAGGTGTCTGCATACACATGCATCTTCATATGTATCCACATATCTTCAACAAGACTTCTGTAATGTAATAGTAGCCTTTCAGACAAATATTAAGATTGACCAGCAAAATATTATCTTGTCTTTAATTTATACTCCACAAGGCTTTATTTAGCCAGTAACAGAAATGAGCTCAAGTAGACAGCAGCTGTACAATCAGTCAGTGGTGGACAAAGCTTCTGCCAAAATATATCAAAATTTTACTGCATAATAAAATGCTCACGTTGGTTGGTACAGTTTTAAAATTTCACGAGATCCCAAATAAAATGTATTATATGATCCAGAGTGTGGCATAGTCAGCAAGCTGTCTGCAAATCCTACTAATACATATGGAAACTTTACTTTGTGGTGGAATTCTCACCTTGATCAACGAAGCCTATAAAACTTTGATAGAGAGCAGCATGTAACTCCACTCAAGTAAGGAATCCATTTAACTGTCCTCTAAATATATATTTTGATAGCTGAGGTGAGATGAATAAGATAGTATTGATACAAGCAGATGCATCAGCAGCAGGCTGTATTTCTACTATCTATTATGTATGAAGGACACTGAAGATGAGCCCATGCTACAGAATCTAGACCACAAGAACACAGAGTCATGAGAAATAAACACTGAAATACATAAAAGAAGAAACTTTGACACCATATAAATATATATAATTAGATTATCAGTTTTGTTTGTTTATATTGGATTAATTATAGAAGTGTCACAAAGCTTGTTGTTTCTACCACCTTCCTGCAGATTGGCAGCTGCAGGAGTCAATCCACACAGCTGTCAGATCAGATCATTCCTTTGCCTCTGTCACATGAATTTGTGCTGAAAGAATAAAATGGCAGATAAATATTTACTCATGTAAACAAAACTTTTCCATGGCTAGCTTAAATCATAGTATTTCTCTGCTTCACTTCCCTTTCATCAAAGACTCTTCAAATAAATTTTGGTTAATACAGGTAGGACTAAATTTTAGGAAGTATTTAGGTTCAGTTTATGATGTGACCAAAACAAAAAGGGCCAGGTTTTTAAGTGGGTCTGCACCAACTAACAAACATAGAACTGAGTTACTGAGCCTTTACAAGTTTCTACATGCCAACTGAGCTGCATTCACCATGAGTTCGTGGTCCAAGACTTAGCAAAGGCAAAACATTTCTGCTTCTCTTAAATCTACTTAGTTGCAGGCCTGGCTAAACTGGCTGACCCCCTTTTCAGGGGTCTGAAGACTAAGGCAGCTCGAGGGCAGCTAATGCTAAATGCTAACTGCTTCACTGCATCAGTCAGGGGTGGATACCCTGGAGGGAGGCCAGTCCAAGCCCCATCTCCAGTGTTTCAGGCTGTTCTTAACGCTGTCCAAAAAAGCTGCTTATAGAAGGAGTTGGCCCAAGCAGTGTTGGCATGAGCCAACCTCCTGGACCACATTTATTTAGCATTGAAGACATAGTCTGATAAACTGAGCCTCAGCTAAAAGGAGAGTTGACTTCTGTGCTGTCTGGTGCTGCAGGTTTGCCTCTTTCCTTTGGTCAGGATTATTGAATTCAAATTCTGTTTTGAATGCTGAGTCTTCACAAAATGCTACCTTTGTAAGGATGCATGTAATCACAAACTTCCTCTAAAATAACTATGTAAAGGGAAGGCTAGAACATCTTTGTTTGAATTAAAGAAAAAAACATAATGGGAAAAAGGACTTACAAGTAAATAAGCTAGGTTTAAGCAGTCTATGAATATCAATCCATATGTCTTTCCTTGTTCTAGATAGAAAAGAAACCTGCCACCAGCTTGTTGCTAATCTATTGAACATTTGGCCTTGTGTATTGGCAAATGTCAGGCACTAGCTCTCAGCAAAGATAAAATAACAAATTAGCTGGCTGCTAATCGAGTCTACTGTCATGATATAATGTCTAAGTACAAATGATCACACGATGTAGCTTGGTCAATAGCATCATTTCAGTTAGAGCTGCAGAGCTGCAGAGTTGCAAATTAAATTGTGTGTTGGTGATTATGCTGTGAAGCATTATATTGAAATATCTAATGCAGAACTTTAAAACATTGACTACTAAAATAATGAAATGAAGAGCACAGTTGATAGGCTGCATATCTTGTCATTAATCTGCAAAAATATGTATCACTTTACAGGTAAAAATGTCACAAATAAAGAGTGCACATTGTTTTCATTATCCATCTCTGCCATCCCCTTGCTATATGAACTTGGAGCTGGCTCAGCATCTTTGCGCTTTCCTTGTTTGCAAAGTTCATTGAGTTCCGCTTCTGGAGAGTGCTGTATAAATGCTAAGTGGGATCACGGTTGTAACAACTAGACATATCTCTGTTGTTATTAAGCTTGGCATCAAGTAGTGTCTAAGGATGTGTAAGATGGAAAGGGCTTGCTATTACCCGGGGTAGGTGTTTGTGCTTCAGTGAACATTCGTGATGCAAACACATTCTCAGTGTCTCTGGTGTGATTGTAGCTGCAGCGGGGAGCTGACAACTCCAAGCCCACTGCCAGAACAGTTAATGCTTGACCTGGTATGAAGAGCTGGAAACTCAACTCCATTTCACAGGGCTTCACGAGACAGGGAGGCACGGAAGCAGCCGTGCTCTCTTTAGTACTCTTCTGGGGTCTGTTTCTTAGCAAAACAGAGAACTGTAAGCTTTGTCAGACAAGCTTGTTTTTCAGAAAGGACCCAAGTTCTCCAACAGAAGGAGCTTCACTGTTGTCAAGCAAGGCAGGGAAAGCTGTTGCTGGACATGGCTAGCCAGGCATTAGGCAGACCCCAAGGCGTGAATTCTGAGAGAGAAACTTCCTGTTCACATCTCCAAAACACAGCCCTTTCAATCACTGTCTGCTCTCGAAGCAAGACCTGCCTTAGCAGCATGGTTGCGACACTAATTCAGATCTAATCAAATACAGAATTCCTCTCTGACCCATGCTCTTGTTGGCTTTGCAATGATTTGTAATATTGTATTTCAAATAATTTTTTAGTGGTCACTTTATAAATATTTCCAAAATAGTCATGGTTCCTACTTGTGGTACCTACAGGTGAGCCATTCTCTTCTGAGGACAAATAGCCCCTAAGCAAGGTGCTGCAGTGCAGTGGCAGATTATGAAAAGGAGTTTGGTGCATGTGGAGAGAGGGTGGTTCAAACCATCTGGGAACTGGTGGAATTTTGGTCATGGCTTTCTTTGGACATGGAAAATACAATATATTGCCAGCCCTGGCTTCTGTATGTCTTCAGGACATAACACTGGCATAACACTCTATGGGAGGGTAGGTGCAGTTGGGACTCTCTGAAGTTCTTGTGAACTTTCAAAATTTTCTTATTTTCTATATATATATTTTTTACAGGCAAAGGAGTAAGATTTCTTTGGGCTCACAGTGACGAGGTGATAAAAGTGAGGCTGACGGCCTTTAGCAGTGAATCATTAATAGGCTGTAATATAGTTTCTTGCAAAGGCAACTGTGCTGCATTACATATAGCAAAGTCTGCAAAACATACAGGGTATTTTATATAGGAGCACCCAAATGACTTGCTAACTGCTTCAAAGGCAGGCAGAGAGTCCTTTGTTTTAGATAAAATGCAAAAGTAGAGGAGTAGGAGGCAAGAGGTACAATACGGAGGAAGATGTGATTACAGAATCACAGAATTACCTAGAAACTGTTCCTGCATTGCACATCTGGTGTTTCTGTACAGGCTCTGATTGAAATATAAGAACAAGACAGATTCTGTGAGGGCTGATGTCACCAGCTCACCCACTGCAGGTATTAATGGAAGGCATTATCCCATGATGGACTGACAGTTGTCATCTAATGAATAAGTCTTTCTTATTTTCCTCCAGGATGTGAATTCCTCTAAGTAAATGAAAACCTTTAATTTCCTCTGTGATCATGGAGGATATGCATTTCCTTGGATCATTTGTTTCATTTCTGCTTTGAAGGCTTTTTGTAGAGAAAAGTGGCATCTAGCACCATCTGTAGCAATGCGGAGCCCACTGTGCTCTGGTCTTGGGGGGATCAGACTCTGCCCTAGCCATATCCCTAGGAGCACCACACATGTGCTTTGGGCTCATACTATACATGCATGGGATGTTCTACCCCACCTTCTCCTTCCAGACTCCATCTTTGAGGCAACAGCAAGGTGGGAGATGTTGTCTCCTACATAAAATATTGACCTTACCACAGCAACTCTCGGAATCCACTGATACTGCTGCTTGGCTTATTTTCCAGAGAGTCTGTTTTGTATTAAAAGATGAGAAGCAGAAGGTTTGTGTTTATTTTTTTCCTGACCATTTCCCCTGAAGATGTTCATTTACCTTCTTCTCGGTTGTTTTCTTGTGAGCCTATAGCATGTGGGATGCACAACTGGCTCTCTCCAGGCATAGAGCATTTCTAATTGAGGAGATTTGATTGGGTCATATTTGTTAGGCTTTCCATTCAGTCTGTAGTCGCTTCTTTCATCAGCAGACCACTTAGGCTTGTTTCAGAGGGCAGAGATGTTTATAGCTTGCTGCACTTCATGTTAAAGAACTAGAAAAGCCTTTTTTTTTTCTTTGTAAGAGATTATATAACATCCCTTGACACCTCATTCTTCAAACAAGAGAATTGCTTCTATTTTGGCATTCAGCCAAGTTTTTGAATCGAAATGTTGTCTGTATAATATATTTCACAATAGGGAATAAAGAATAGGCATGTAAAGCTTTAATAAAAAAGCATTTGAGCTGTATTTTTTTCTGCAAATAATAAGAAGAGTTCCCTCCTCCTCATTGCTCTTTCTATAATTTTAAACTTATAAACAAATAGCCAAGGAATGAAAAGCTTGTCTGCAAGTGGTGCAGCTCAAATCAGCTATGTGAGCACATGCCAGAAAATGTGAAATAGGTTTAGAGCATAATGCATCCAGATTAAAATGAACATATACACTTTAAAATGTCCCTAGCACCTGGTAGAGATGCCCTCATGCACAGTTGCAGAAACGATTGGGCTAGGTTGGGCCAGATTCATTGCTGGCCTGACATAGGTCCACAAAGTCAGGAGTGTTTTCTCAGCACGTGTGTAACACACGTTCTTTAATGTTTGTTACAGAGGTGAAAAATCTTTGTAATTTCAGTATAAAACAACTGTTTGTGCTAGGGGTTGTTATGTCTACAACAGTGTAAAGAAAAGAAGTGTTTGAAGCTTTCCTATTCCTACATAGTGCACAGCAGACTGCTGCATTTGAATTTTTAAAGTTGCTTATTAATTGAACAAAGGTCAAATGTGCTTATACAAATCCATGTATACTCCAGATATATTACTTTAAATTAAGACCTGTATAGAAACAACCTTAAAGATACAGCAGAAATAAATGCTGTTTTGTTAGAGTCAAAAGGTATATTCCTCCTTTATTAGAAAAGAGGATTTTCTTTTTCAGCCTGCACTGTTTTTCTAGAAGATTTTCAGTAAGGCAAAAAAAATCCTCTTCTGTTCACACGCTTAAAAATCCTACATCTTAAAAGTACTGGAGACTTGGGCATGCCAATTATTTTAATATTGTTATCATTTCCCTGCAGACAGACCCTAAACAGTCTTGCATTATATCTTTTCTAAAATAATAGAAATAAAAGCTATAGCCTTTTCCAAAATCCTGTGTATTTCTTGCTCCATCTCTTCTCAGTTTTTAAGCAAAATTTTCATCCTTCTGCAAATATTCAAGTCTAAACATGCTGTAATCTTTTGCACCCCTTTGGCTTTCTACTTTGTAGATAAAGAAGACACTCCAACTTTGCCTTTTTCAAGTGTTAAGAAAAGATTGATTTCCTCACATCTACAAAGAGCCTGAGATGTGATTATTCCCTAGATGGCAAATGCAGAAGGAAACTGAACCCATTAGAGGTTTTCAAGGAGGCAAATATGAAATGGAAACCTTGGCAACCTAAGATTCAATATAAGAATATGATTGAAACGGATGTGAGAGTTAGAGCTTTTTATTATTATTATTTATTAATCTTATCATACAAAGTCTGGAGGCGATCTGAAACACTGTTTGTAGGAAATCTTTGCTTCTCTTTGTAGGAAATCTCTTTGACCAGGAAAAGTCAGTGCCTTGTGCCATCAAGCCTAACCGGTCCCTCCTTGCCACAGCCATCAGCAGCTCCCAAGTGCAGGGGGGTTCTCGAGCACTGCAAAGTGCTTAAAAAACTGCTCCACCTCACAGTTTAGAAACACCTTGATTTCACCCCTGCAACTAGATTCTTTAATGCATGTGTAAATTTGCTATTGGAATCATTCTCTGTCACCAAGATTCAGTGTTTGAGTTTCTTGGAATTCTTTATTTCTACATAACTATTTGTATGGGAGAAAATCTGTGTAACTTAGCCCAACCTGCAATCAGAATATGTTTTTATAAGTTATAATTGTTGATACAACCTCAGTCCATATGTCACAGTTCACATCATAACGTTTTCTATTAAGTTTTAATTAATGCAATTTTGTTTTCCTGCAGGTTCCAGCTTTGGAAACGAAGAACAAACCACTCCTAAGGCAGCTGCTCCTTCTAAGGACGTATCCAAGGGGAGCAGCAAGAACACAACACAGGTACCCAGCAGCACAGTGACCCCACGCAGGAGCTTACTGCCAGCACCAAAAGCTACCACAGCACCTTCTGGTAAGTGTTTTACAATTGTGTACCTGAAGAAAAAAGTATTCATTAGGCCAGAAACATTATTATGGGTCTACCTTAGCGTTTACTCAATCAATTTTCATGCATTTCTTGGACACATAATCAAAACTGACCTAGTTTGATCTCTTTGCTGGAGAAACACAGCTCTCATCTTCTTTCATGAATACACATCTTCTTAGAGCATCTGGACTTGAAGACATTTATTGCCACTAGCTGTACATGCCACAAGGTTAATGTGTATATTAAGGTTCCGATCAAGCCTCTTTTTGAAAACATTGTGTTGCTTTATAGGCCAAAGTGTTCCTTTTAGGAAATAATTCATTGCTTGCAAAGATGAAAATACTGCCCTCTGAGCTCAGGTCGTTTATAGCATTTCCACTCAGAGAGGAAAAGAAGACGAGTAAATAATGAAAAAAAAATCTCAATGGGCCAGCAAAAATTCTTAGTGTTTCATATGGGAAAGTTTATGGAGTGTACTGCCAAAAGCAGTGTTTGCTGAGAAACACGTGCTCCTCTCCATCCTCTCACACTCACACTGTGTTGTCCTGCCCCTTCCCTGGCCCAGCACTTGGCCTTAGTACACCGACTGTGGAAGCTCCCTGTGAAAATACAAAGGGATGTGTCTTGGTGAGCACCTGAGACTTGGTAAGCACCAAATTTGAGAAAGCAAGAGCAAACCATGTTGCCTTCTTATCTCCCTAGCCCCTTTGCTACTCACTCAGATGGGAGAGGAGAAGGTAACCATGCCCTTAGCATGTGTTACAAAGTCTCTGTTGGCCTTGCAGAGACCCGCACTAGGGTGTTGGATGAGTTAGGACTGAGCTACATCTCTTCACTGTAACTTGCAAGCAGAAAAAAATGGAAGACCATTGGTCCTAATTAAAAAATAAGTTTAAAAACACAGCTGCTGACCCTCTGTCCCCAAGTACATTCCAGTCTACTGGTGAATGGACCTTATTCCCTGGTCTTTGCTACCCTGTTCCAGCTCCTATTTGCCCCAGTGCCTTCCTGCCTGACCTGGCTCCAGCATTTACCTTTCTGCACTGCCTCGGCACCTGAGCATCCATCAGAAGTCTCAGTCCCTGAAGGGCCCCAGAGAAGGGCAGGAGAGTGCTCTGGGGCTCAAGAGATGTCACTGGAGCCTCTGCAAGCTCTCAAACACGACAGGCTCTATGTGTCCCCACATCCACCTCTGCTTCCTCATGCCTCAAAAGTCCCTCCAAACTGCTTGAGAGAAAGGAATATTAGATAATCCATAACAGTGTTCATTTTTAAAGGCATAATTGGAGACATTTACTGGTGAGAAGCCTGTATGTGAACTGGTCACTGAACTCTTGCATGCATGGCTGTGTAGGGCAGTATTATGTCTCTGAGCGGGGAAGAGAGGGAAGAGAATGGTTTCAGGATTTAGATGCCTATAAAGCACTTCATAAATCACTAAAGCAACGGGGTGTAACATAATGTTTTAATGACTGAAACACACTCCATTGTGTTTGAATGATAGTAGTAAAATGTGAATTTATTTCACTTAAGCACTACCTGGATTTGTTCCACAGACAATTTGACACCAAGTTATTCTCCAAAGCCAAGATATTTCTTGGAGAGCTTTGCAATTGCTAGTAGCAAGTTGGAGCTGAGAAAAATTAGATAGGCCTGAATCTTTCCTAGCTTGCTCAGTTTTCATGATTCTACCAGTTCTCTCATGGAAACTACCTCTAGAAGCAAAGTTCCAATTTCATGAACTTAAATTCTGCACTTGCAGAATTTTCCTAGCGTTTCCACTGCCTGCCCAGAGAAAAGAGCTGTGTTGTTTTCCCACTCCTATTTTCCCCTCTTTCTTAAGCCTGCTTCTTTGGGTTTAACTTCTTTTTTTTAACTTTCTTCTTTTGTTACTAAAATGTCACTGTTTTACTTCTGCTTGTTTGGAGGAAATATTATGCAGAAAGGCAAATCAGACTACTCACTCTAAGTGTTTTCCATTAGAGAAACAATTTGGAGAGGCCAGATCATGGTCTTGTGTATGTGGTTCATAAGGAATAAAAAAAAGAAAAAAAAAAAGAGATTCCATAAGAGTATGGCAATTCCATTAACACACTTGCAGAAAAATACTACTACTGTAATCAATAGTCTGGGGAAACTACCAGGAAAGATGAGGCTAAAACAGTTTGAGTTATGTAATCTAGCAAAGTGAAAACTGAGAGAGATGTGGTCTGTTATTCATCTGCCAGGAATGATGGTCCTTGTTGTCTCAGAAATGTGTACTATCATTCACTGGAGAAAAGATTAAAGTGTCAATAGAATACATGGATTTCTGGTGACTAGATCAAAGGTGGCACCTGACATTTTTCCTGGTCTTCTTTCCTCTCTTCTGGTCCTTACCCAGACTATGAGCTTCACTTCAGGCTAGCATCAGAATTGTCACCATGCATCTAAGCTAGTGGTGCTGGCAAAACAATTTCTGCATCTGAAGGGTAAAGTAGGTGCAATATTATGTGCATACTGAACTATACTGTTCACAAATTGTTTGAGGTTAGTAAAGAGAAACTATTCAAACATTGGTACAGCTGAGCTCAGGAACAACTTTCTAACAGGCATGGCAAACAGGAGGAAAATGAAGAAGCAAAGGACTTCGAGGCAGAAGATTCCAAATCTTGGAAAGAATCACTTATCATGTGCCTGCAATAGAAAGACACAGTCACCTAGAAAGTCCCCTCAACTCCTAGGACTGAAAAATCAGTCTGGTTATCTATACCCATTGACAAGAATATGCCTGAGTAACATGGTCTATGATCTGCCTTGCTTTGAAGAAACTGATTTTGAATTGCTCATGATGGTGGGGTAAAATAACTATGTAGTGCCTCACCGGGCAAGGCCATAAGATTATCGCCTTTGGTAACCAGCAGGTCAGGGGTCTCATCTTATTCTGGTCTGTCTTCCTTGTTCCATGCCAGGAGGGAGAAGGACCTGAAACTGATTAAGTGTGGAGGGGTGCCGTTTTGCTACAGATGGAACAGCAGAATTTAAGTAGTTGGATGATTCAGGAATTTGAGATGATTTCTGAAGTATCTTGAAAGCTTCTTGGTCTCTCTCAGAGCTTCAACTGTATATCTGATCTCAGCCCAGAGCCATCATTTACACAGTTATCAATAAGTGCATGCCCTCTGCCCCAGTCGTGTTGTTTTGATGCCTATTGCTGAGCCAAACCAGCTCTGCGAAGCAGCTCCATTTTCTTCCTTCCTTATTGCTTTTTCTCACTAAAAGATACAGCTTAGTGAGGTGACTAATATTCAAAACGATATTGACAACATGTCTGCACCATTGGTCCCCTCTTTAGTGTCAGACAGACAGATTCTATGTTGTATTTCTAGTGTACTTAATGCATTTGATTAACATTTTTGGATGAGAAGTTATTGCCTTAAAAATAGTGTTTTGGACAGACAAAGATTAGTTTAAAACTTAATGCTGGTTTGCAAAATGAAAAGAAGTTCAGAAAATTTGTGTTTTTCTCCTTCAGCTCTGTCTGAGGAAGAAGCTGAAAAATGAAAGGCCATATATAACTTGGATAATTATGAGGAACTCTTCCATTTCTAAAAACCCTTCATTTGCTCATTGGCCGTATCTTGTTTACGGATGTTTTCTGCATCATAATTCACTCCACGTTTATTTTCCATCAGAGCATTTGTTATAGTCTTTGCTGGGCCCTTGGTCATACATAAGTATGGGGCAAACAAACTAGCTCTTTGCTCTTGCTTCTCTCTGGCCACTCATGGGTCCAGCGCTGTGAAGTGCTTTTAATGCCACACTCTGCTTGAGTTAATAGGCTCAGCTGGGAGAAAGCAGTATAAGTCCTGGGTTGGATTTACTTCACTTTAGCCTGTTTAGAGTGTGATCAGTGGTCCATACGCCTGGGAATGCGTATGTCCATATAGATGCGCCCCATGCGTTCAGGCTTGCACTGGTCAAACCACCATTCAATTTTGTACAAAATTGTTAGTCCAGTTCTGCTGTTGTTTTCTGAGATGAGCTGGGGCTGCGGAGCTGCCAGTGCACGGAAGAGGGAGCAGCTCATCATGTCCTTTCCATGCTGTGGAATCTGCAGGTACAACTGGGGATTGCCCATAGGGATGCTGATGTGAGCCATATGGAAGAAGCCACAGAAGAACCCAGACAGAGAGCCAGGACGGGTACTTCCAGGACATATTAGATCCATTGCAACTGGATAACAGGCTTATAGCACCCTTGAAATTAACTCCCACCACTCTGGGGACAAGGGAGCTCCAATGTCCTGCCCAATCTCCTCCTGGCAGGGCACCTTTTCTTGTGGTGCGGTGAATGGAGCCCATTGCCACCACCTCCTTGAGTTATATGTTCTGGTCCTGGCAGGGATATTCAGTCAGGAATGTAAAACTTGCCCCTCTTTATTCTGGAAGGAAACTAAACATGCAAAGTAGTGGGGGGCATGGATGTGTTATGCAAGTAGTTAGAGACAGATGATGAACCAGGGAAGGTGTCAAGTTTGGGAAGTTGTTGTTATTATACACAACATACGGAAGCAAAATAATCTACATTATTCCAATGCTCTGGTTTGATTTTTATATGAGTCAAGGTCCCATCAGATGCATCTATGATGAAGTCGTTAATTTGTTTTATTAGAATGCTGTTACAGTTCTTCATAGTGTAAAATATCTGATGGAGACAAAGGCCGAAATAAATCAGAGCAATGATAAAGTCAAGCTTTTATAGCAACTGTCTAATCTAGAGAGATGGGGCAGAGAGGTAAAACCAGTGTTTTAAAAATGTTTGAAGAACTATTAAAAATGAATCTTTCACCCCAGCCACCTTGGGTCACTAATACTTGCATGTCCTAAGGGTTATAACTGCCATTTTTTAGGGAAATGCTTGCCAGGACAGTCAGCTTCATCACTGCAAAAGCAACACTGAAATCAAAAGCAAACTGGATGGAAAGTAATAAGCAGCAGGAAATTCTAAGCAGAACAGGGAGAAAATGTCTTGGAAATAGTGGAAATTAGTACATTCCTGATATTTTTCCAAACTATCACACAATGGTGAATGTGTGCATGGGTAGTAGTAGCTCTTGTTCTCAATGGGAATACCATTACAAGAGATCTGGATTCCAGCTTTGAGGAGAGGTGTAAAGATCACCTTTCCCAGTATGTGTGTGTGCTTTCATTTAAATGCTGGATTAGGGAGCATTAGCAGGAAAAGTAAATGACAAACGCTACTGAAGTCAGGAATACTGTAAAGCGTTTGAAAAACACAGAAATCATGCTCATCCTTCCAAATTTTCTGTACGATATAATAAGATCTGGCATGATACTATAATATAGCCCGTGGATAGTACTCCTTGCAGTCACCTATCAATAATTGCTTGGGGCTTGATGTTGCAGGTGCACTTTAAAACACGTCCTGTCCATGTCCAGTCTCCTGTACAAGACACCCTGGTTACTAGCACTAGTGCTTAGAGCACTCCACTGCTGCAGGCAAAGTGCACAGGTGCTATACATTTTGTATACAGCACCTTTTAAGAAAGCAAAAGGGGGAGAAATCTTCTCACAGTGAGAATGGCAATCATTTAAATATCAGAAATATTTCTGAGAGTGGGATATAGGATGATGTGTGAAGCGCATGTGTATTTCAGAGGTGTATGTCATTTTAACTACACAGAAATGGGAAATTAATTTACAAAGGAGTATATCTATCTATATTAATGAATGCAAAATAATCAGTAAAAAACACATGAAAGCTTTCATGTTAGATATTACCTGAGAAGACCACCTGTGCTCATTAAAAAAGAAAGAAAAAAAAAACTGCTCAAGAGACATTATGCTCCTGATATTTAATTAAAACTGCTTGTCAAATAAGCTCTATTACAGGGTATAGATCACCTTTAATTAATGAAAATGGACTCCCATAGCTCCTGCTGTGGAGTGATTCAGATGATCAAAAAACCATTTCTGGAAGGGGACAATAGCAGTGGAAGACCATTGTCATGCAAATAGTTTTGATGACATGAACCAATTGTTTTTTGACTACTCTATGAGAGACATGCATTTAATTAGGTACACCAGCCTTATTGTGCATTTTTAGACCACTTTAATTTTTGCACCCCTGTCAACAGGGGGAAAAATGGGGAAAAAAAGAAGCACACTTGAATGGAAAAATTCAGACAGGTCCTTTAGTTTCACTTAAACTTATTAACTCTTTCATGAAATACAGCAAAATCTGAAATTATATTTATTATTTTTGTTGTTGTTCAATACTTTATTTAAAGACTTATATAGAAGCAACTCTACATCCAAAATGTTACAGAAACACTTCCTCTTTCTGGAAGTGTTCATAAAAATACATGATCTTTGAGGCACAAATATACTGAATTTTCTAAATGACTAAATTCTCTAAAATGTGGCTACATTTACAGAAAGAAATGCTTAGAGATAGCAGATTAGCAATATTCTCCTAATTTGGGAGGTCAATTTTGTGAATCTCTTGGATTAATGCTCACTGTGCTGCAACTCACTTCCTAAATCAAAGCAGGATCTCATTCTGCCAGAGTTCACCATGAGCTTTCAGTTTGGGATGGTGTCATTTGTAATATTTATCCCTCAGGAAGCACACCAAAATCTTGCAGCTAGTAATATGAGAAGAGCATGTCAATACTGTGCACTGCAAAGGAGATTAGGATGGCAGAGATTCCTGAGCTGGTGTTGACAGGTCTGGAGAGTCAGAAAGTGCAACATTAAGCAGATTTACCTGCAATATGGTATGTTCACCCAGCATGGTAATCAGTTGATTATAATTATATTGGTGAAACACTGAAGAAGATTGTTCAAAGAGCCTATGAAACCTCCATCCCTGAGGTTGCTTAAAAGTTAGCTGGACAATGCCCTTAAAAACCTTCTCTATCCAGACCTGCTGGAGGTTGGACCAGATGAGCTTCAGAGGTGCCTGCCAACATATCTTATTGTACAGTTCTGTGTGTGCACCAAACCTCTTAGCCCTACATACGAACAAATATTTCACAACCAAAAGAACAATTAATGTGTTATTTCATACTGCAGTGGCCTCCCTTGCAAATTTAGGAAGAGTAAATGACTAGAGAAATCTATCAAAAAGGCAGGAGATAGAGAGTTGAGTGCATGCACAGAGGACAACAGGACTTGCATGTAATTCAGTGGAAAAAGAAAGGATGTCTCAATCACTGTGTGTAAGGATTTGAGAAGTTGGTTGCTTCTGACCAGTTCTGCATGTTTTTTATTCTCTTGATCTAATACAGCTTCTTCTACTGCCTTCTCCATGTTTTCGTCTGCTGATAGACGTCTGCTGAGACACCGTCTTGGTGTTTGTAAACTCCTTTGAGTCCTTTATCTTTCTAAACTGTCCTGTGTCTCTTTTAGTTCACTCTCAGGATGCTGATGTAGCTTCGAACCACCTTGCTTGTGCCTGCAGTTTTGGTCAAAACTCCTGACCATCAGCTTGCTTCTTGTTCCAGACCTTAGCTCTGACCACCAGGCAGGACTTTCCATACAACACTTTATGAAAAAAGAGAAAAGGATTTTATGTTCTCTGTGCTTTGGTTTGGCTTGTGCGTGTGTGTTATGCAATACCTATTTAAGCCTGGTTATTATTCTTGTTTAATGTTCATCTCACAGACAAGTAACTGTTACTCCCCAGAAGAAAACTCATAATTTGTATGCAATGACAATAGCAATAAAGAATTCATATGAGCAGTTTATTTCTGCTTGGCCTTTTAAATTAAAGACGATCAAAAGTATTGCTCAGAAAACTAACCAAATCAATCCCTGTGCCTTTACAAGTAGCAGATATCATATATAACAGGTCAGGCTGTTAAATACAGTCAGCCAAGATGAAAAATAGGAAGCTAGTGTCACAGAATCACAGAATGGTTGAGGTTGGAAGGGGCTTCTGGAGATCATCTAGTCCAACCCCCTGCTCCAGCAGGGACACCCAGAGCATGTGGCACAGGGTGGCATCCAGGTAGGTTTGGAAGATCTACCACAGCTCTCACCAGGAAGCTTCCAGTACTGCTTTGAACCGGCTTTTGCAAAATCTAGACAGCACAAGGGATGAGATGAAGTCAGCTGAGGAGGAAAAATGAAGACCAATGTGCTTGCAGAGATGGAATGCAAAGAGCCCATTGCCACTGTGTTCCTCTTGCAAACACTTCATATTAAAAGCTAAACTGTAAATATGTTACATTCACATCATCCAACGTGGCTATGCATCACTATGCAGCAGTTAAAAGTGAGACATTGAACTTCAAATGTCCAAACCTTTTTCCTGCTAATTTGAATCTGAAACTTGCGACAGAAAAACAATGTTAGGAAATGGAGTAAAATGCCATGAGATCCGTGTAAAATGATGGGAAGCGAAAGAGTAGCTGTTTTACCTCTGCAGCTGTCTATAGATATTCTAAGTTACTCTGACACTTTCTGTTTATTTCAAAGAACTTTAAAAAAATGTTCCTCTCTTCTGCCTTGGATTTAGGAGTATGGTTATTTTTGTTCAACTCTCTTTTTTTTCTTCATTTTTTTAAAAAAAATCAGAGAAAGAAACTTTCTTTTTAATTTAGAAAAAAATAACTTTGAGGCAAGTCAAGGAAATAGCCCTTGTCTTTCTTCTTCTTCTTTTTTTTTCTCATCAGGATGATTTTAAACTTGAAACAAACGCAAAGGTAAAGGTACAAGTTTTAGTTCTTTCTACTTCAACAAATGTGTAGTCTTTCTTTTACAGCTACCTATTTATTCACATCCTTTCAATGTCTGATAGATCACAGGATGTGCAGAGTCTCCAAAGGGAATAAGACTCTTCTTATTCCACAGAATCCATCATATTTCCAGCTTTGCTCACTTTGTCTCAGACATGGATGTGTCATTACTCACCAAGGACACAACTAGTCATGGGTATCAGGGGAAAGGCAGAAAAAAAAGCTTGAAGTGGCTATCTGTGTCTGTGTGTGACTGAAAAACACATCCTCGGGGGTTTTAAACTTGCAAACTGGGTTAGTTAACTTATAAAATATGCCTGAGAGCAGCTGGAATCCAACTGAATGCAGCAAGTCCCAGCAAATCATTAACAGGATTCATTTTAGAATAAACATTCAATACATAATTTGTCAGTATGCAGTCTGAAGCGTGAGGGCAGATTAAAGCTTCTCCTGTTGCACTGGCTTTTGAAGACTAAGCTACAAAAGTACAAGCAAATATGAGTGTTAATTCTACAGCAACTTTGTGAAGATGTCTCAGATAATATGTATTTGTTTGCAGTTTCCAGGGTGGCATTCAGCACTGATTGGGAGAAACATAAATGGATTTCATTGTCTTCTGTTTTTCCAAATGATTGTTGAATTATTTAACACATACATAATGTCTTGACTTTTGTTTCTAATTATTTTATCTTTGTACCTAGTATTCAGTTTGAAGCAGATTGTGTGTGTTCATTAGGAAATGTAAATACCTTTAGAGAACTGTGCATTTGCTTGCATTTTCAGAATTAAATGCTGAAATCACTCTGATAGAATACAAGAGTATGAATGTTCAAGAAATGCACACTTTCGATGTTTAAATTCCTTTTATATTTTGCATTATTTTATATTATTTATGTTTATATGCCCCACACCTTTTGATATTTCCTGAGAGATATGAGAGAGTATTAGTTACCATTTTACACTCATTCAGATCCATGTGAATGACCGAAATGTTTGGTTTTTCCTCTGAGTTAAGGTGGGGTGTGAAACAACTTTGTGTACAGTATATACTCTGAATTATTTCTAAGGCACCTGGAGATAGAAAAGATCAAACCGGATAACCTCCTGCAGTGCTAAACCCTGCGGTACAACATGATGGTGATCATCATGCCAACACTCTCCTACTGACTTTTAAAACTTAAAATTCTAGATTTCTCTACAGCAAAATATTCTGTCCCCAAACTCTTTGTCATTTAGAAATGAATTTTCCCTGCAGGAACTTTTCCTGAAATCAGCATGTTTTCTGACTATTTCTACTTTAACAGGCTAATGTCTGTTGTCTCAAATGAAAAATGAAAGAACAAACTCCATTTTTAGAGAAAAAAAAAAAAAGCATTGAGCAGAAGTTCTTATTTAAGTTTTGATGCCAGGGACAGCTCTTCCCCTAAAATTTCCCTGCGGGTGATGAGCTTAGCAGAAAGATAATAGTTTGCTCCTGGGGACTGTCTTCTCTCTTGCCTTCCGTACGCTTCCGAAATCCCTTCCCACGGAGGGTGAGGAGGGCCACGGAGCTGCTGCCAGGGAGCTTTCTCCTTGGCAAGGAGAACCCAAATCATCACTAGCGCCACGTTCCCTGCTCCTCCTTCTCATTCCCGCAGGATTTTTTGCTTCTCTTCTTTGCTCTCTGCTTTCTTTTAACTGAGCTTTAATTGGGGATTTTTTGTTCCTTGCTTTGGGTTTGAGGTCGTGAGCCTGAATTAATTCTCCAGGTGTTCCTTGCTCAAAACTTCTGAAAAGCAAAAGTAGTTAAGTACTTGCATGCCCCTTCTTTCTGCTGAAAGCATAAGGAAGACAGGCTTCCCTTCCTGTTGTCTGTATTTGATATTGCTGTGAAGAACCTTATGAAGGAGCTTGGCATATATCCTGTTTGTGCCTCATTTTTATTTTGAAAACCATAGGAAAAACAAAGTCTTACTGCCATAAAAAATAAAAATGATGCTTGAATCTGTAACTGTATAAACTATGTCTTATAAAACAAGCTCTGTTTGGTCTCACCGCTCCCATCACACTCAATCCTTAGTAATGAAATAGAACCATAAACTTGTTTTATGTCCTGCTTGGTAGTAAAATACAGTGTCGCAGGTGGCAGGCGGGGGAAATTTATATCCTCCATCGTTTCACTGTGGAAAGTATTAATCACAGAGGAGAATCGTAGCCTCAACATCTCCTGCTTATAAAGAGTGGAAAAATGGAGATGAACCGGAGTCAAAGTGTGAAGGAGAGCTGGGTGTTTAGCAGCTGCATGTGACGGATGGGGCGGTTGGCTGTGGATGCTGTGAGGGAGCCTAAGGGCTGCTCAAACTGCTCTTTCTCAGCCATCCTCCTTCAATCAAGGGATGGGTTGGGTATGGGTGGCTGTCATAGCTTGCAGACAGGCTCCTTGGTCTTGGAGGCAGCTGATGACAGCAAAGCTTGAACAACTGTCAGACCATCTTGAACCCGTGAAGGGAGAGGTCCAAAGAAATTGTAACAACTGCCAAGCTTCCTTCCCTGCAAAATTAAAGGAAGAGGAAAAACCTGCAGAATTTCTGGAGATCATAACCCAAGAGAGGCCTGGGGCATCATGATGTCAGTGGGAAGGATTAGTAGCTGCAGCAAAAAGGGGAGATGCAGACATCGGGATTGATGTGCAGAGTCACAGGAGGATGAGGGCAAGGACATAGCCTGTCACTTGTCTGGGACACACGACTTTGTGTGGCCCTGCTCCGTCTTCTCCTCTGGCCCAGAAGATCTTTGACTGAGGAGCCACAGCAATGAAAAGAGACTTCCTTACAGGACACGGAGATCAGAATAGACAGGATGGGCTACCCATGTAGCTTTATCTGGACCTTAATGGTATTTGTCACGGAGCAGATGGCCAGAGAACCGAGACTGTTGAAAAAAGCCTGTTCTGCTCCTCTTTGTTGTAGTGGATTTTTAATTTATCTATTTATTCCACATGAACCCAGGCATGTCTGTGGAAACCCAGAGACATCCCTGTGATTGCCAGGTTAGCATCCAAAACTGCCATCCTGGAGCATCATCATGTCTGTGCAAAACACCAGGGTACGCACTGGTGAAATACTGGTATTTTGCCGTTCTGGTATGTGTCATAGTGACATAGTTCTGCCCAATTGCAAACAAGATTTTAAAAGTGGGTTTCTTTCTAACTTATTTTTTTCTCTAAAACAGGTTTGAAGAAAGAAGTACAAAAAGATCAGGATGCCAATAGACCGTCTGTCTCATCCCCAAAGAGATCAGCAGTATCAGCCACCAAGCCCCATTCACCAGGTATTTATGAACCCAAGAGCTGCTTCATGGAAGATTTAAACTTGTCAACTTTGCAGCTCTTGTTAATGCACTAAAATCTGATTCCTACTGTTAAGTGAAGATTGATTGTGTTCGAGGCTCGTTAATCTGGCTGTAAGTACTGCGGGCATCATCGTACAGATGCATGAACTGAATAGTCTTATGTTTTCTTTGTTACTAACATGCCCTCAGCTCTCATGCAAAACAAAGGGGTGTTGCTATTACATGTTTAAGGGCACAGCAAGATTTTTTTATTCATTACAAGTTTATTTTATTAAAAAAAAATAAAAAAGAGCAGATAGAGTGAAATAAAAGACATTCCAAAACAATTGCTTAGAATTATAGTGTATCACTTGGAATCCACTGTCTCTGTTGTACAGAAGCACAATATTTCCTACATTATTTTATGGATAATTGGAAAAGACATTATCTGTAGAAATAACCTTCAAATTTCTGTCAAGGTATTGTCAATTTTGCGCTAAATATTGTACACAAACACACATTTTTATTATTGTTATCAAGACTACTGTGTAGTTACTAAAACACAAATAACTTATTTTTATTTCTGTCGACTATCACAAATTAACACACCTATGAGGTATATAACTGGGCTGTATTATAAAGCTGTTTTTTGACTGATCTAAATGCTACTGATAGGAGTGAGCATGTTCACACTCTTCTCATTGTGCTTGCAATATGTTTTCTGTTGGTCTCATTTTTCAACTGATCTGAAATAATTTAAATGTCATCTCTACAGCAACACGATACCTGAGCTGTAATTATGGGGGTAGAATCCCATGCTTTCCATTTGTCAGTAAATGAAGATCATCTCTTTAGCCTTTCTCCTCAGCTTTGTTTCAAGAGTATCTTCATTTTTTGCTAAACTTGGTCTCTACCTTTCTTTTTCCAAGCCAACAAACCCAAGAAATCAAAAGGCTAAATTTTATCTTTTCCAAGCATCACTTGGACTCAGAATTCTTCTCCTTCCTCAGATACTAGGGTAAAAAGATGAACTTGCAGCGTCCTCTAAAACTTATCATTTTCACGATATTTTGAATGATTTTGACCATCAAGGTCACGAAAGAGAGCTCCAAAGAAGAGATTGCTGCAGAATACGAGCTCCAGGCCACCAGCTCCCCTATATTTATCCCACTGGAGAGCAGCTGAAGCACCAGCACTGATTATGGTTGTGGCTGCATGTGACAACACAACTCGTTTGCTTCCACTACAACTAAAAAGCAAAATGGAACATGGCCATATTTGTACTGCTTGGTTTTAAAGAGGTTTAAAGAGAATATTTTCTGGTGCCTTAATGATTTTCAAGGCTTAAATTTTTGTCATATCCAATTCGTGATGCCTCAGAGATTTCTTCATTTTCATGAGAAAGGAGCACTTCCCCTGTCTCCTTCACAGGATTTCTTAAGCTGATTGTCTGAGTTATGAGGCCTTACAGTTGTTCATCACCATTAGGAACAAATAAGAAATATCAGTTTCATTTAATTTTTACAGTGATCTTCAGCGTTCTTCGAAACACAAACAGCAATAACAAAGTAATACAGAGGATCTTGTCACCTGTTCAGGACTTTCCTTCTGTTATTAGCCTGCTTATGTGCAGTTCCCATTCCACAGCATTATTTTTGGCTATTACACAAATCCTATTACAGGAATATTGAACATCCATTTTATTTTAGCTTTGGGTCTGATCTTTGGAATTTGGATCAATCTTCACAAAGAGTAGCAAGGGAGTTTCAAGAGGATGAATTCTTACATGCAGCTCAATTTTATCCATTGCCACTGCCCATTCCTGAAATCTGTAAGAACAGGTGGGCATAGATGCAGATGCTCTCCCACCACCCACTGCAGGATTCTGCCATCTTTTTTTGAGACTCGGCATTCTAGAAACTGTTTGATTTCAATCCCCTCGAAGTCATTTCCTCACCTTCCTTACCAAAATGTTGGAAATTGGGCAGTTAAAAGTTCAGTAAATCGCAAGCAACATCTAAATCCTCCCAGGCTGTGTTAGTTATGACTATCTACTTGTTATGGCATCTTATTTCAAACACCCAGGTAGATAGAATAGATCTGGAAATTTTGAAGCAGATCAAAGGGTGCTATGATTACAGCATACCGTGAGTCTGGCTCCCCTGTTCCTACCATCAGCACAGAGGACAGTCGGGATCAGGGCCAGAATCATTAACATATACCCTCTTTTGTGCAGAGCAACAGAAGAGAAACATCAGTTGCAGAATAAGCTTAATAAGCTGCTTTTCAGACCCAAATGAATAGAGAAATTCAGATTTATCCCCAAGGAAAATATCACATTTTAATTTACAAGGACAGCTTAGACTACTAACAAGGACAACAGAGAGATGTGCACTTCTGATGTTCTGAACTGGAAAGCCAGGAAGATACAAGACAAAATAAGATGATGGGGTTTTGCTTTAATTAAATCTGGAGTAATTTCAAGGGTTTCCCTCTCCATTCCTGTCTATGGCTTCCGTTGTGGCATCGCAATGCTGCCTAAACAACCAGAGATTTTTATGCTAGAAAGATAGAAATTCATGGCTTTTGCCTTTGTTCATTGCTTGTTTTGTGATAAGACCTATTGTGCAGTTAATAGTCCCTTCAAATAAAATGCTATAAGAAAACAATTCCTGCAAAACAAAACAAAAACAGACAAACGAAGAAAAAGGTGCACAGGCTAAGCTGACATGACAGGTAATGGAGAAAAAGTGTAGCAGGCAATAACCATACCTGGTAGAACTAAATGCCAGGAATATTCAGTATTGTATCATTTACATCCTGCAACATCATCAAGTTAATCTTGAAATATTGCAAAATCTGGTATCCCTCTTTGCAAATGCAAATTATTGGCACAAAAGTTTGAAAGCCTGTTTTACGCTTGTGAATTTTTGTAGTTGTGGCATGAGCCATTTGGAGATGTAAGGGAGCTGGTTCCGTGTAAGCTGAGGCTAGAGCCAGGATGCAAACAAGCGCGTTGGACGAGCTGCTCCCAGTAGTTTCACACAAGCTAGTGATGGATCTGAAATGGAGGAAATACACTCCTGGGTCCTGCTCTAAGGAAGCCACAGCACTTTCTAGCCTGATCCAGTAGAACTGCTCCAAGGATCCATTTGTACATCAGTGCCACAGTCTTAAAGATCTAAGATGCCAAAATTACCACTGGAACAGAGCCCTTCCTGCAAATTCACTCAAAAGCAGCCGGTTAGGTGTATCTCTTTGGAAGAACTCTCCAGTTCTTTCGGAAAGGATAGGTAGTATCTATGGTCGGAGATAATTCCCTGTTGCTTTCATTGCTGAGGGCTAGTTAGAGATACTTTTTCTGCATTATTTTTCAGGAACTGCATACATACCAACCACAGGACACTTTTTTTTTAGATTCTTCAATACCCTTTCCACTAACACAGCCATGCTTATTTTTAACCTGTCTTCAAGTAATGTTTGCCCTCTGAGGTAATACATGGGAACAAAATTTCTGCTTCATTTTTTTCTCTCCCTACTGACTCGTGCTGTTGGGCTAAAAGCTTGGAACTAGTGTATGAAGCTGAGAAAGAAAACCAGATAATCATGGTCTGTATTCAGGAAAGCTAAAAAGCAGCATCTGAGGAGAAACTGAGGGTAACAGAGAGAATCAGTAAGATGTGCAAGCGAGTTATCTAGCTGAACATAAATGTTTGCGGGGGAAATTTCTTATAAGTCTGAAAAGACAAAGGTAAAACAGATCATCCAAACTAGACCCTTGAGCAACCTAATGCACCCAGGATAATGTCCTTTTTTGCTTCATCCTCATAACTGCATATTAATATCCAGAGAAATGAATATTTGACACAAAAAGAATATGAACATAACTTTGGCTAAAAGCTTCACTTATCTGAGATGGCTGGTCAGCTCTAGTTCTGCAGGCATTCATGTGAACATGACACCATATTTGAGCTAATAATCTTTACTAAAGGCAAAATGTATTGGTGTTCTCACATCTTTATAATGAACCTGACTTGTTTCAAGACAGCTCAGAGCATGGAGAGGAACTGGAGACTCTCTGGACCTATTCGTGCAGATATGCCCTGTAGTGATACGGGTAAGCCTGATGGTGCTGACATAGCAGCCATGCAAAGGCAGGGGGGTAACCAGTCAGTGATATGCTGTTGGATCCTGCCTGTGCAATTCCTGTTGAAGAATTCAATCAGCCTCTCTACTACTCCCAAGATAAACCAGACATCATCCCTAGGAACCTTAGAGGATGAGGGCTTTAACTCGCTACCCAGCTTTGTTTCCATGCACATTTTCTGCATGAAAACTAGAACTCGAAAACTAGCCTGAGGTATTATTGATAAAAAGAAATAGTGATATCCCAATTGCAAACAATCCACATTGTGTTTGCATTCATGGAGGGACAATTTCAGCTCCATACTCTTCTATTTGGAGACTGAGTCTGAGGAGTCTGAGGATAGTGTGTTCTCCCTACTAACCCTGGACCAATTCAGCAAAATGCAAGAACCAATGCAGAAAAATGATCTCTCTGAGTCCAGGATGGAGTTAAACTTGCAATGGAGCAATCAGTGCTGTGATCCTTCTCACCAGTATTTAGTGAGTCCATAAAGATAGTTAGCACTGAGTGCATTTTTATAGGGCTCTGTTCAATGTACTTGTGTTCCCTTGCAACTCTAACTGTGGTAGCAAAAGCAAAGGACCTTATGTTCCAATTTGAGTAGACACATGCAGGCAGAATGTGACAAAGAGTTTGGAGCTTTGGATTGTGTTTTATCTGTCTGCACTGATTCTAAAGCAGTGTAGACAGACCCACAGCTTGGTACTCAAACAGTTAGGTGGATGAACCTGTATCAGTAACATCTAGCGAAGAGAGCACATAAGTGCTATAGGAGTGAATTCTTTTGGCATCACTGCTGCCTTCTGGAAACACTAAGACAAGGAGGAGACGAAGCAGCCCTCCTGGCTGCCATCTTGCCCACTCATCATCAGTCCCAACTGTCAGAGCAAAGTCTTGCACTTCACTACCCATATAAGAGCATTTGAAGTTCAGATTAGCATGGCTTTGCAACCCTGTTTTCTTCACACTTTTTGCTCAGTGACAGAAATCGTGGATCCTCCATGGGCACTCATAACCGATGCTTTATCAAGAATTTGTTAACAAAACTGGACATCCAAAAATGTACACATTCAGTGTGTTCTTCCTCACTGCACTGGTTTTGCTAAGTATCTCGTACAACACACTCCATGTCCTTATTGAGCCATCAAATACTGATCCAATTTTGCACCCCCTTTTAATACTCTACTTTGCACTAGAGTCAGAAAAGAGAAGTAAAGTCGCTGTTACCTCCTTCCAGGGGCCACTTTGCTCCCATGTGAGGCCAGGATCTGTCTTCATTTGGGTTGCTGGATTCCCTTTCCCATACACAGATCTTTTCAAATGTAATGTCTTGTTCCAATTCCCAGCATCATGGCCTTTGAAGTCTTGACCCTTCCTAGTACTATGACCCAAAATCACAAGCCTGTGAGTCTGACCTTGTGGATGTTGAGTCAGATAGCATAGTTGTGATTACACAACAAGAGAGCAAGCAAGCCTAGTGATTCCTCTAATTTTGTTCCTCTGTGTCAGTAAGTTGATTATAGAAGTTTCTGGCCACCATGCTATGCCTGCTTTGCTCATATGAGTGAAGGATGGTGGAGTATCAGCGGGCAAAGATGGGCTAAGAATAAGAAAACTGCCAAGACTGGCTCCCCAATGTAGTGGCACCTCCTTCAAGTCACCAGACATGGGTCTTCAGGTGGCCAGAGGTTCGTGCCTCATGTGTAGCTATCTGCACCTGAAATAGTGCCTCCCTTTATAGCTGGTGGAGGGAAAGAGATGCTCCTGCAGCACAATGCACCCAGTCTGTTTTATGCACCCGCAAAAGGGTAAAGTGAATCTCAGCATGGAAGTGTCTGTTTCCCTCCATCTGGCATCATAGCCAAGTGCAGTTATCTATTTTTCTAGATGTCTAACACAAGTGAGAGGAATCCTGCCTCTAGCAAGCTCATTTCTTCAACACAGCACTTAGGAGAGCTCTTTTCAACTCTTAGCAACCTTCAGGCTTAGAGCCTGATGTCAGATGAGTGCTGCAAAGCTTTGGCCCCTAGGAAAACATGTTCTGCTGTGTTCTTAGTTGTTTCAAAAGTTATTACAGACCCGTGTGAATTTTACAGACTTTTTTTCCTTTTATAGAGCTGAGCCTCAAAGGCTTTAGAAGCATGTTAAGGTCGTGCCCATACATATAAAGTCACTGACCATGATGGCCTTTTCTTTCTTTTTCTCATAGGACATCCCAAACAAAGGTCAACTACTCCAAAGAATGGATTTTCTCCAAAACCAGGAGGAGAGAGTCGAGAGCCTGAAAAGCAGTTCGTCCAGAGGCTGAAGGAGAAGTGTGACGAGCAGTCCAGGCAGCTGAGCAGTATTCGGGATGAGCTGAAAAGGGCCAGCTGTGGCTTTGTGGTCTTTGCTATAACAACGCAGCACTTCTTCAGGCAGGTAAGTGTGATGGGTACTTTTCATCATTAGACAAGCACTTCACCTTTATAGCAGTCAGTTGCCCAAAGTTATTATTTCATATTCATTTTAACTCCATTCTTGGGAGGAAAGCATATAATTTCATTGCAACAGTCGCTACAAGGAGTGAATTATAATACAAAACCATATGTTTCAGAATCGAAGTTCAGGAGTTTGACAGAGAAAGATTAGTACCTGGAGCATTGGTTACAAGTGTGGAGGGTTTTAAGATACTTTTAGGGGTGAAACAGATGCAGAAACTTGGAAGTCCCAGCAGTAGAGCTCTGAGTGTTACTCAGATGTCGATGGCTACAAACAAGTGCAAAGACAAGGCATTAAGTAACCAGAGATGGTGTGTGAAAGAGAAGATAAGCTTATCTACTCTTCCTGCTCACTGCAATTTGTTGTCCCAGATAATCACTGTTATAATGCTGGCAGTTCCTCTAGACATAGGAATAACATTATCTCAAAATCTGGGCAATCCCATATAGTAAGTATAGGGAACATGAAGAAAGTGCCGTAGTCATTAAAGCAGCTTATTTGTTCGCTAGATCTAAGACAAAATAAGTAAAGTTTAAAGGACAATCAGAGTGACTGCCAAAGAGTTGTAGGTACTGCTTGCTTCAAAAGCCACTCAGTCTGGGAAATTTAGCAGGGGGTTTAAGGTGCCAGATGCCTAAGTCATTCACCTGATGCCCCGAGTATTTTGTACCACCCCAGGCTAGGCTGGTGTCCTATCTGCTTTGTAAAGCAGACAGCAGTAGGAGTGAAACTCTGGAAAAGATCCTGGATTAACCTGGTTTTCTAGTTTTGCAAGAATCAAGAGTAAACTTTCAGTATTGAAGGGGGAAAAATTAAAAAAAAAACACACAGAATCCAGCATCAAACAGCCATTACAAGTATTGAAATACTTTATGTACTTATTTTTATGCTAGTGGGGAAGGTTGCCTTTGAACAAATATCATGGCTCAAACTTTTCCCTAAGTAGGAGCTGATCTTGCTGGGGGGAGCTTGACCAACCTGAAAAATAACAGGGAATTTCGAGAAGTGCTAAATACTTTAAATATTTTCCCAGGGGATATTTTCCTCTCTGTTTTTCTTTATTCTTGACATTTCTGGGCTTGCTGGGCAAGCTGACAGTGGAGTGTCCTTGATTAAGGCAGAGGGAAACAAGAAAGGGCGCAGCAGTGTTGGCACAGCTTTGTCTCCGAAATGTCCACTGGGAAGAGATTTTTCATCTCATGCATCATTCACAGTTTGCTAAAGGAATTCAGAAAGCTTGGGTATATCTCCATCATCTCCTCTGGATACGTTTTAAATGAGAACAGCTGCTGCAGCTGAGTTTGGTGACCCTGATCCCATTGGTGCATATTGGGTCTGTCCTGAGAATGTCTCCTAAATTGAAGGCCTCAGGGGAATTTAATAGTCATCTCCAAATGCTGATGGGGCACAGCTGTGTTACACGTTCCTCATCTCCCCTGACCAAGCTGGGCCAACTTTGTTTGCTCTGATACTCCCTCAGGTGTCTGGAGATCTCGGAATTAAAAGCAGATACCCATGGAATTTAAGCACCTTCTGACTGAGGCACTATTTAATGGAGACTTTTTTGAGATCCACTCTCTTACCCATTCTGGACCCACATCACCACTCAAGGCTGTGTGCAGGCACAAATGCAGCCCAAAAGAGGATGCCCTGGCTGCTGGGAGCAGTGTGATGTGGTCCACCTTCCCAGTAAAACCATGCAGCTGCCTTGGGGGGACACCTGAACCTTCAGCATGAGGCCGGGGCTTTTCAATTCCTTGACCGAGGGCACTCAAATATTGTAGCCAGGAGGGTGGTTGCTTTAGGCTCCATATATAGTGAGTGGAAGCAAATGGGAACTTCTAGAAGGTAATTTACTGCTCTCTAGATCTGGATTTTGTCTTCAGGTGCTTGCTGGTCCCCACTGAGCCGCTAGGGAGTCAAAAGACTTCTGCACCTTTAAATGGGATGCTTAAATTTGGAGCTTGCCTGCAGTGGGAGGGCTCTGGGCTGATTTCAGTGATTGCACTGTGGTGCTGGCTGTTGCCTTTCAGAGGGAGGTAGACTTGTAAGTCTTTGAGTGGCATTTGAAAATATGATCTGAAGACAGTTTCTGAGGTGTTGTTATTGTTTGAAAGCCTGAGCAAAATCACTGTGGTTGGCTTTGAGTTAGGGCAGCATGGAAAAGAGAAATTTTTTTCCCATTATGAGAAAAAAAAAATACCAGTGTGTGTTTGTTTCTGAGAAGCCTGCAAGCAAAATGATTGAGATCTGAGTAAAACTGCAGTCTGGCAAGGGAATAATAATCGTTCAAGAATGAGGTGGGGCCTTGCTCCAGAGAAGTTTGGTTTTGATTTGTCTAAGTGACAGTCTGCCCTGCTAAGCAGAGTGCCCAACCCTGTCTTGGTGCTACGGAGCTTCCTGAGCTGATAATCACAGATAGCCTGATTTTTAGGATATGTTCTCTCTTCTTACACCCATCAAATCAATGTCTGAAATATATATATATTTTTTTCCAAACTGGAACTGAATTCTCTCAGAAAATCTGTCCCCAGGCAAGTGAGAACTGGCTTGAGTCTTAAAAGCCCACCTAAATGCTTTGCTTGCAGGCAGGAGCCTTGCTCTGCCCATGGCTCTCTAGGTTTGCTCCTACCTTTTCTATTTCCAAACCTGGAGAAAAAGCCCATGCTATTAAAAAAAAAAACTTCTCTGCTTCATTCCTGTTGTGGCTGGAAGGACTGTGCTGTCCCTGAACACAGAGTTGTCTCCCTCAGTCACGCAATGAGGGCAAGGGGCCTTGCGCTGCCTTTGAGGGTAAGGGTTTGACCAGCCCTTATGTGTCCCACCTCAGTTTGCCTTCCTGAGCACCCACAAAGTCCAGCAAGAGTGTTTAGCTGTCAGAGAGAGTACCAATATGTACTAATGAGTGTTGGCCTGCGCCAGCAATTTCTTTGAATGGTGTCCAATTTTAAGCACTGCTGTAGCAGTCTTTGTATTGCATGACATTTTCTTTCTTTGGATTTTGTATTCTTGCTATTCAAAACTATTGCAGGATCGTATCCTGAACTCATCTCTCCCTCTCAGGTGAAAATCCTCTTAACAGGCAAGATAAATTTAGTAGGCATCAAGGAGTGTGCCACATATAACGGTACTTAATACAGACCCATTAAATGTCAGCTAAACCAATTTTCTGTCTTAGAGAAAAGGCTAGGCACTCTAAGCAGATGATGACTCAGTTGGGTGATCAAGGAAAAATTAAAGCAATGCTTCTGACATAGGCATTTAGCTAGTTGTGAAAAGCAGTGATTACAGTACTTGTGAACAGCTTTGCTATTAATTATTATTTAATTAGCAGATTGAAGAGTTAAAGCCCTCAAATATGCATACATGACTCCTCTTGACTTTGGGGACAGCTTCAAACTCATCTGCAAGCGTTGTGTGGTGCTAGTCTGTGCTTTGTGTTTAATATTCACCATGTCGGGATAATCTGCAAGTTGTGAGGGATACCCTGAAGTGAAGAGCTGACTGGTGGGAACTTCTGTGATGCCATGAAGACTTTTCAGACAAAACAACATAGTGTTCCTGACCCGATCTGGATCAGTGACATTGCCAGCAGTTTGAAGTCCTGTTCAGCTACAGCGCCCAGCTGCACTCTCTGCTGGAAGTGGTAACAGTGCCATCTAAAGGAGAATAGCTCAAAATGACATAACCTGGAAAATGCATAAACAGGGTGAAAATCCACTAACACATCTCTAGTGCACCCAGATCAGAAGTGCTTGTGCTGAGGACTGTCATTACCAACCCACTCTGAGGCTCTGGAAACTGAGTTAACAGAATCCATGCCTCACCTGACACTTCAAACACACCTGAACTGCCGAAAAATGGACTCTTGATACCAAGTTTGACAGCCTGATGTCCAAGATAGGACTCCAGATAGACAAGTGCCAAGTTGTTTTGTCGTCATCTACTACCCTTTGTTCGACCCACGTGTGGGGTTATCATTCTTGTTCATTTTAGGCTCAGTCATAAATATTCATGGCACTCTGGAGGTTGCTCTTTTTTTGGTGTTCTTTGTGGTGCTGGTGGGAAATGGAGCAGCTGCAGATGTGGCAGCAAAGCCAGGGTAAAGCAGAACTGCCCTGGCAGGAGGTGCTGGGTGATGTGCTCTGTTGAACCACCTAAGCTGCTCCTGCCTCCCATCTGCAATGCCACCATGGGATGGAGGGTCAGACAAATCCCATCCCAGGCTGGTTTCTGTCTCGAGCTGCTGCAGGAGTTGAAGCAGTGCGATAGTATGTGATGGTTTCCAGGCGCTCTGTGTCCCTCAGTACAGAGCAGGACTTGTCACCCTCAGGCAACGTGTCTCTGTCCCCATGCTTGCGTGTGGGCACATACACACCTTCCAGGCAAGTAAACAGGGAAGTGTTTCAGTGCCTGATGAAACTTAGAAGAGACAAGATACTTAAGACATGTCTGCATATGTATCTTTTAAAAGCAACATTTCTCTCCTGTGGATGGACAATATCCCACTCAGGATCGCATAACAACTTCTACTTTTAACTCCCTCTCCCCCCTAAATTGGAACCCTGCACAGCTGGCATGTTCAGAGGGTCATACTTAGCCCCGACGGATGCAGCAGTCTTTCTACCAAGTGATTCTCATTCCCAATATTGCACCCACTTGCTCCTCAGCCCGGCTGCGACAGCGGCTGTTCCCGTGGCACTTGGCCTTGGCTCCACGCTCCAGTTTCACCTTGTCAAGGGGCATGTCACGTCATTACTCGTTTCTGAACGGGCTTATCTCGCTCGCTCGTCACGCTGCCTGGGTGCTATTTCTTACCCGCGCCGCCCTTTGCGCCGAGTGTGGAGCGATGATTTCCCGCCTGGGCTGCTCTTTTGTGTTCTCACCCCAGTATCTGGGTGCTTGGCAGATACTAATTTTTTTTTTCCACACCTTCCTTGTGTGATGACAGTTCCTGGGGATCCCCACATAGGGGTTGGGTGCTGAGGCACAGGGAGATTCAAGACAGACTTCAAGATGCAGCATCCTACCTTTTCTTTTCCTGCCTTTCGACATCCATGGCCAATATGCAGGGGGCTGTAAAAGGCAATTTCTTTCACTTCACAAACTCAAATTCATTCCTCTGTCAGTACTGCCTTGTGCTAGTGCTGTATGGGTCCTGCAGCATCTGCATTGGACAGTTTTACTATAAATCTTGCAAGCAAAGAAGCTTGCTCTGGACTGATCCTGCTCTTTGGATGGCGACTCCAATGTATCTATCCCCCGATACCAAATCCTGTGCACCCCTAATGAAAAAGCAACTTAGAAAGTCCTGAATCATGACAAAACCTCTTTTTGTTTTTTCCTCCCACATTAACAAGCTGTTTTGCTTCTCTGCCAGTTAAAAAAAAAAATTGATTTATTTCCTATCACTGAAATGTCAGGCTTTTTCTCTTTCAGGACTTAAAATGCAAAGATTGAGTTGTTCTAACTGCTGTGGCTCCAGTGGGAATCGAGCAGAGTCTGAGTTTACTCAATACAGGAAATTTAGCCAAACTCTAGTAATGATGAGGGAAAAGAGGAGTGTCACTGTGCTAAGACTTATTCTTAGATTGAATTCTAATATGTTTTTCAGATGTTGGGAAAGTTATGCCTAAAAGACAGAAGGCCAATCTTTTTGTGCTGGCTTTTCACAAGTTTTTTTACCATGAGGCACAAAAGTTAAGTGCCCCCTAAACTCATTTGAAGAGACCACTGTGAAAATAAAACATTCTCAGCATCACCTGAGGTACATATTTGAAATGTTAGCCAAAATTATTGTGGTGAAGGTGATGGGAAGAATTGTCAAACAATTTATACCTAGTGAAAGCAATTTTGCCTCCAACATCAGAGGTCATTAGCATTGTAAACATAAGCCTTGTTTTGAGCAACACCCTAATTACATTAGGTTTATATACCTTGGCTGGAAAATAATTTTGTTAGTGACATATAACTGTTTCGAGTTTCACAGTAACAAGGAAATAGTCTCGGGTATTCCAGTGCTCACACTGAAGAAGTTTTAAGTCTCTATTAAAATTTAAAGATCTCATCATCTCTGTCACAGTTGGGCAAAATTTTATTTTCCAGGATTCATAGAGTTTTTTTCAGCTTTAAAACAGGAGGGTCTATTTTTACTTAAGGATCCTGTTCCTTGCAAGAGAAGACAGGTCATGCCATCCTGAGATGACACAGACTCCATGTGTTTGATCATGTCCCAAGTTAATGTGACGATCTCTGCTCTGCTCTGTCTTAGCAGCATGGCCAATCAGTTTCTGCCTCATTATGTGCTTGTCATTTTATGCTTAACAAGTTTCTTTTTTGGGGAAAAGAAAAAACCGAAAGCATCACATTGTCCATCCAAGGCAACCCAGTAGAATACAGGCAGGCAGGGTTTGTTAGAACCTTAGGTTCAGTTTGTTAGAACCACAACAGTCCAAAGGATATAGTTTGGGCTCCAGGTGCCTGCTTTTTGTCCATGAAACTATGTCTCATCAGCAAAAAGCAATATGGAATAATGATTCTAACAATTGCGTTACTCTTGTGTCAATGCTTTGGGTGAGAACTCTGTTAGCAGCATTTGCTCTAAAAATGTAAAAGGATATTTTTGGTACAGATAGTCTAGAATGGCTCTTTCATTGATCCTTTGTAGATGTCCAGTTGTCAGACTGACGGTGAAGAAATTGTGCAGTTATTAAGTGCTTTAAATCCATTTATAACCTCAGACTCTATCCACTAGATAAGTGGAAATGATTACAGTGTAGGTAGGCCATTCTCTGAATTAATAACTTTCCAGTATCTGAGTTAATAATTTTCATTTCTAAAATTGCTTGAACAGGAGCCGTAACATTAGACCCTTCTAAACTACTTTTTCCCAGAAAATTGAAGTGGTGAACGCCCTCTATTTTCCTGTAGGTATGTAGGAGTTTGATACTATATAGCTCCAAAACCCACAGACCTGCTGAGTGGTGCAATACAGCCACAACAACTCAGTGCAAACTGCAGAGACGATTTCCTCAGATCACTCACCCTTTGCTTTCTTTTTCTTTGATTTTCTTTGACTGGTTCATTGGTTACTCTCCACAGATAGTCTAGCAAGATATCTATTGGGAATGCTAACAAAGCAAAGACTTTTTGAGTTATTTTAGATGTGTAGGTCCAAGTTTCATGTATGAAAATGTGAATCACTCAAAAAATGGAAGAATGATGCTTCTTCTATAAAGGGGCAGAAACATTTAACAAACTAGATTTTGTAGATGCTCTCCAGGGAACCCTTTGGAGCAGGACAAAGCTTTCTTTGAGGAGAGCAGATGAAGGGTCCATAACTCTCATTAGCAGTGGTTTGGAGGAGCACTGGCCTGTGCAGGAGGAGGGATCTCTCTGGCTCTTCCGTTTGAAAAGAAGGCTAAGGGGGGGTTATAACAAGCCTAGAGAGGGGACCAAACAGTAAGCTACCCACTGATGAGAAGCAGTAACACCGACATACCTGACAAGTGCTCCCTGATCCTTATCCTTCACCCACGCACAGGATATTATTCTGAAGGCCAAGCCCCAAGGCCAGAAGCACGCGGATGCCATGGGAACAGAGTGAGGCATGGAGCAGATGCACTCAGGTCTGGCAGCGAGCGCAGAGCGGGGCCTCGCGTTGGTCACGCTCCTTTGCCAGGTCCCTGCGCGTGTCTTTAGCCAGCTGGCAGCGTTGCCTTTTGTGTGGTGGGTTTAGATTATCCCTATGGAGAGGTGGCATGGTTAACTCAAATACATCTAATAATGACATACAGAGGTATCAAAATAATAATGATGGTGATAATAATCAGTGTAATAGAAATTAAGTTTGTTTAGTGAATCTTGTCTTTCTTGCTGCCTCACAGGATGAATCACTTAATCTCAGTAACAAAGACCTGGCGATGCTAAATGTCTATCAAGCCAGATCTCTGCAAGGTTTTTATTTGCAAAATTAGCAGGCCCATCTTATAATTTACTTGATTTAATTTTAGCCATCACAGATCAGAAAGGTTAGCCCTACTTGAAAAATCAATTTTTTATCCTCTCACTGACCAGTGCAATAAAATCTGTTTAAATAGCATTAGTTTGTTGTGTTAATGAAATTATGCAGGAAAAGGAACAAAAAGATGTTATCTAGACAGCATTGGGTGTGTTAAAAACAGAAAGCACTTGGCTCACTTAACATATTCTTTTTAGTTAGTATTTGACCTCTATAAAACGGTGTCATTAGGATTTAGGTTGTAACATTTTTATTATTCCATGATTATCCCAAGAGGGTGCTAGACGCTTTGCAGATGGTCTGTGATGCCCAGTCCTGAAGTGCTTAGCATCTAAATAGGCAATAGCCCAATTAGAACCGGGGAATCAAAGTGGCAGAGCCAAGGGGATTAGCATATGTTAGTTTATTCTGGGATTTATGCAGAAAAACAGCCACATGTGCATGTACCTGGATATAGATAAACACCACATAGGCAAAAAATCATAGCAAAACCAGCTACTATGGACCCAGTAGTGGCTGCGCGTGCACAGCTGTGTGTGCAGAAGGGTCACGGTGAGCAGGGTTCTCCTTTCATGGCCAGGAAAATTCCCAGCCCATATTCATGTACCCTGAGCGGGTGCAGTCCATATTGTGCATCCCGTGCACGTCCCTGCAGCCGGCTGCTCCGCGCGCTCGCAGCAGGAGCCACGGCCGGGCGTTTGCAGACGTGGGCAGCGGTGGCTGCTGACTTCATGTGGGACAGCTCCGCTATTCTGATTATCCCACTCCGATTCCCACTCTGATTTCATCTGCAGCAAGAAAAATAGATCACTTTTTTTTTTTTTTCTTGCTTGCTTTAATAAACTAAGGAAGGGGCTTTTGTATAGGTAGTGTAGAGAATCCTGTTTGGAGGAACATCAAAAATAAAGATTTATAAAAAGCAAACGCTACTGGTAAAATAAATAGACAGGCTGGACTAAAACTGAAATCAGATGCTTTTATGATAATTGTGAGCATCGATATCTTGTCCATTAATCTAATGAGGCACAGCCACTAAGTATTCTTAAGGAAAGCTAAGACGTTATTGAAGAAAAATATATGCAGTAGTAGACTAAATAGTCTCAGAAATCCTGAATTTGATGTGGGCAAGGCATAGTCCTTAACGGTGTGTTTCCTGTCCTTTGGGCAAGAGATGGCAAAGGACCAGTGGTTGGAAAGCTGAACAAAGGTCTCTGCTCTGCTGTGGCTTGAGTGAAGAGCAGAGCCAGGACTCAGCTTGGCATGGGGGGCACTGCATGGGTGCCAGTCTCTGCAGAGGAGGCTCCTGACCCCAGCAGAGCTCCCACACTTTCTCTGCCATCAACAGAGAGTAAGAGGCCTGGTTCCCCTTGGGGGACATCTCCTCACAGACCCTATGAAGAGCCCAGGCCCCTTGGGTACGTCAACTGAGCAGTGTTTGGGATTAACCACCACAGAACACAGAGGTGCCAGAGCTGGACCTTGGTCTGGGGCTCAGGCAGGGAGCTGCACTTTGTGTCTTTATACATCTGGGGCTTGGGGTCCAAGGCTTTGCCTGAGATCAGGTGCTGAACTGAATACATACTTTTCTGCCCACATTTTGAGTGCTGGCCTGATGGGACTCACCGCAGAGAATTCCCAAGAACTGCTGTGTACGTTATTGTAACAAATCACTGGATCACAGGAATTAGCAGCCCTGAACTAAGGCCAGGACACAAGTTGCTGCTTCCTGGTGAGCTGCTGTCATGGGCAAGGCAACACAGGAACACCAGCTCCACCACTGCACTTTGAGTCCCATCTAAATCCCCAGCTTCCCACTCTGTGTGCTGCCCCATCAAAGTTTGGCTTCTTGCTCTAGAGGGACAACTTTTTATGCTTCAGGTAGAACCCCAAATTTCCTACCTAGTGATGGAGTGGTGAGACGGGGGTGAGGTGCACAGAGCCGCCACAAACTGCATGGAAAAGTGAGATGTCATATTGGTGGAGATGCCAGGAGGCCAACTTGGCCCAGGGGAGTTAAATCCGTTTAGCAGTAGGCCCTAAGCAGGTCTCAGAAGAGAACCCCACTATCCCACTGTAGCTGCTTTGCTGTCCAGAACCACACAGCAAGAAAAGCCCAGCTTTAATTAGTGGCTGTCTGATGAAGTCACTGGGAGCAGGCTGGAAGGGACTGAGAGTTCTTCATCTTGTGGGCATTTCTGGTTTTACTTTAGGGTGCTGTCACGCTGGGTCTGGCATCACCCACTCTGCCTCCCATGGGGATCCCATGAGCTGTATCATCATGAGTAATGATGTTACTCATTAGATCAGCGCACTGCTTCTTCTGACCCCCTCACCCTCCGGTTCTGCACAGTGACTCAGCTTCAACAGGAGTGAAGTGTTTTCTTCCTTAATCCAGACCGCTTCATAGCCAGCACCAGGATGTTCCTCTCCCTCAGGCTAAGCTGGGCCATAACCCCTCACTTCTTAGGGGACCAGTCTAACCGTTAAGTGAACTCCACAGCAGGTGAAGTCAGCTGTAATTCTGGACACATGCAGCTTTCAGAGCTTCTTGAAAACAAATAACATTGTATAATGTTAAGCCAATTGCTTTAGCCTGCACCAAGCTAAACTCCAGCAGGAGGTTTGTCCCCATTCCCCCCAGGGGGGCACTCCGAGCACAACAGGGCTACTAAAATGCACAGGTAGCTGGCAGGCTACGTAAAGAGATGCTTAATGAATATAAGTGCTGCAGTGTTATTCTGTTCTGCAGAGTAGGAGGCTAGCATCACTTCTGTGTTTAGTTGGGTTTAGGTACTTAAATCCTTCAGGAGAGTTTAGAATAGATTAGATGCCGTCCATGGCACCACACATTTCCTCTGCGATCTCTGTTGCAACAGAAAAGAGTTTAGAGGTTTGTTTCTGCTCTGATTGTGAGGAAACAAACTCACCCCTGGATTTGGAGCGATCTTTCAGTATTTGGCCTGGTTTTTTTGCTTTCACATTTAGCTAGCTTGTATTTTATAAAAACAAATGCATTAAAAAGGAGCATAACACATACTCCTAAATATATTACAGTAATTCTTTTTTTATACAGTGCCGAACAATATATACTGTAGCTCAATATATACTGTAGTTGTGTAGGTACCGTGCATAAGGTTATTTTGTTTGAATAGAATTATGTTAGAAATTATTATGCTAGAAATTAATGTATTTAGCAGTTAAAAATATTTCCCTCTTCTTGCCTAGAATGATATCTTTAAATGCCCTTTGCAGAAAGAATTCAGAAAATTATTTACTGTGTTCCCTCACCACTGCGTATTCTTATGTTTCAAAGTCCTGCTGACATAACTCACTGTCTCTCCAAAATTACTGCTGCAGTCCCAGGGGGTGAGAGTGTAAATATCATAAGTCTTCTTGTGCGTTTCCATCAGCAGGAGCTTTTTGAGCTGATGCACAGCAGGGATTTTGCAGCAGCATGGTGGAACTTTCCCTCTTGCTGAGAATTCCTGGCAGATGTGAAGTTACTCCAATGCAAAGCAAGGTTTGAAAATAAGTTGAAAATAACTGCTACAAGTGCAGTTTCCACCTTTTAAGCCTTTCCACACTGTGTGTCACATTTGCAAAAATCTCCCATACAGACATACTCATAGAAAAGTAGCAATTTCCTTATTAGTGAAGCACTGATTTGATCTTTAATTTTGTAGATGCAACTTTGTTATTGCATTCCATATGGATTGTCATTACATTTTTTAACATACAGGAATCAAACATATTTGATTTTTTGACTGCAAGCTACTTACACTTTAGGTCATGTATAAATAACATGCTCATATTCCTACTGATTCCTTTTTGATGAGTGTAGCACTGAACCTAAGTTGAATCCAGTCCTGCCTGCCAGGAGAATCCTGACTTGTCTCTGTATGAAGCAAAACCCTCTCAATTCACCCCTTCGTTCTTTTCATCCCCTTCCTCCTATGGCTGGCCAGTATTGGCTGCCTGAATCAAAGAGGGCATTTGGACATGGCAGTAATGAGGGGTGATATTAGATGGCTTATGCAGTGAGCAGAGCCCCTTCCCACAAACATGTTTTAATGCAGCCAGATGTTCATGGAGGAATCTAATCGATCATACCTACAGCACTGTGGTCTAGATGTAAGCTGGAGGGAAATAACTTCAGAATTAATTTGGATTCCTAATTACACACCAAACCACCACACCATTCAACAGGTGATATCCCCTCCCACTGGGGAGACTGATGCTGGAACGTGGCACTCAGCATCAGTGCCCACATTTTGGCAAGAACAATGAAACGGTGCGAGGAAGCAAAACGGAGCAACAGGTAGTTTCGAGGGCTGGAAAAAAAATCCACTGCTATGAGAAAGTGTAGAGCACAACTAACTTTATAAAAAGGGATAATGTGGCTTGACCACAGTGTATAACTTTCTGCAGGAAGTATGTGCTAGATAAGAGAAGGCTCCATCAGTGAAAGATTTAGCAGGAACCACTGTCTGGAAGCAGAAGCTTTTCAACTCCAAACATGAAGGAAGGCACATATTTTTAACAGTGGAAGTGATTAGTTATTGGAGGAAACTTTTGTGAGAACTGGCAGCTTCTTCACATCCTGATGTTTCCAGTTTGCAGCTAGATGCCTTGTAGAAGAAATGTCTTCCCAGGTAAAGCTACAGTGTGGTAACCGTGTAAAATGTAATGTCCTGAAATACAAAGATCATGCTTGATTGAATCATCCCTCTCACCTTAAATTCTACAAAGTTCTATTGGTAGCAAATCTATCCAGCTGTGAAATATTTACTGCTCTTATAGGGTGTTAGAGGGGAGACATATATTTTAAGGTCATAAGCCTTTTGAGAACACTTTATTTTAATTTAATCTTGAAAGCAGCTCTAACTACACAGAGTCAGGAGACATAGAAATTAATATAAATGAGGCATTTTTTTATATACGTCCTAAAATTATCCGACTTAGTTTTCTCTAGATAAAAATGTCCCAAGCCCACTTCTCATGTTTTGGATTCTCATTAACATGTGTAAATGCTATTTCTCCCTGCAGAATGCTGGGAATCTTCTCTTCCCAATAAGAGAAACCTTGGGCCATGTGAAGCTGCTGGAGTTTTTGCCAATGACATAGCTGTCGCAAGATCTCAGCTCTTGCCTTTGCTCTGCTAGGCCTCAAATACAGCAGCTTAAAGTTGTCATTGGCTTTGAGCCAGGATAACTTAGAGGTGAAAGAGAGCAGAGGAGATTCCCTGTTTGTTGGGAAAAGAGGGGAATGTTTCTCTGTAAGGCTGATTTAAGAAAATGGCCATCTGTTTCCAGCTACTCAGAGGTTAGGAATTCAGAAGTAGCTCCAGGGGAGATGTATCCCTGGGCACAGGGCAGGTGAGGAGTTCAATGAAAATATATATTTGTTTTAGTTCCTTGTGATCTTGGTGTATAAATGATGTTTCTTTTGAGAAAGTGTGAATTCCTTGTCAGAAAGACCTAGCTAATTTGGAATTAATATCAAGTGCTTATTTTGCACTACTTCAGGCATAAAGAACTCGAAAACATAGTATTAAAGTAATGCTCTCTGGCGCATTTTAATCCATGGCCTTACAAGCTACTGATGTAAAAATAAATATAAGACTACACTACTCTTACAAACCATAATCACTTAGTAACCAAAGTCTGAAAGAATTCGGTTTGAATCTTCACATTGTTTTCATATGAGAATTGTTTTAAGCTGGCTGAGCTTTCTTACTTGAGAGACAGTGTATGTGTAGTCGGTGTTAATTTGTTAAATTCTAGAGTAATCGTTCTGTTCTTCCACATGCACAATAGGATAATTGTATAATTGAAAAACTACATTAAAAATGTTTGCTTCCATATAGGTTGTCCCAGGATCATTGAAACCGCATGGCACTGAGTAATACACAAAACGTGAAATCCTATTGCAAATCTGAGGGAAACTACCATTCCAGAGACATCTGGCATGACCTTCAGCTCTAATGATCTAGATGGGATTCATGACTGACTTCTCCTGTATTCAGAAATCCCCAAATTGCTGCACTTCAATTTCTCTCTCTTTTTTTTTTTTTAAAGTTAGTCGGAAGTAACTATAATAATAGACAAGACCCAGAAAAATAATGTATTACATAGTCGAAGTGCTTACTTTGATTATGGAGTAGTGGAACCATGTTACTACCGGACAGGCGTCAAAGAAAATTAGTAATACACCTCCAGCAAGGGAGGAGAAAAATAGTAGTGAATATATTTGCTTTTGTCATTTCCTTGGGATACTGCGTTTTCTAGTCTGACAAGATTAAGGGTTCAGGGGCTTATGAGGGGCCTATCTGCCCAGTGTCAGGAGGCATAGCTGGCTTGCTACCTCCACAAGTGCTTTTGGCCAGGAGAAGTTGGCCCTGTGCTTTGGAGGTTGTGTCTCCCCCAATTTCCCACTTTGTTGCTGGTTTACAGACCAAACAGTTGTAGATCTATAGGGAAGGAAAGGGAAGAAAGAGGGTGAGGAAGAGGGTGCAACACCTCCTTTGACAACAGCGCTCATTTTTGTTGGCTTTAAGTGCACACTGAAATACAATGTGACTATTGCTTTTCATAAGCAAAGCTTTGAAAAAGAATTTGGGACTGTTTCCAAATTGTGCTGCTTATAGGTAATGGAAAATTTGATAACATACTTCACTTATCTCTTACAGATGTATAGGTTCTGACAAAGTCCACCTGTGTGTTTTGTCACACAACAAATAATTGACAATGCTTGAAATGAGTAGGTTGAGATAATAGAGAAAGAAAAATGGGGAAAAACAAAGAAAGCAGAGAAAGAAAAAAAAAGGAAAATAGAGGGAGAAATAGTTGTTGTAATCACATATTGGATCTCATTTCTCCTTATCTTTCTCACCGTCTTTGTCATTTGTCTTTGATGATAGTAAATGGCACATCAATGACAATATGCAGCACCAATCCCCCACTCAATAATCTTCTAAGCTTTATATTCAAAATGCATGATGGGAAGAGCTTCTATCTATCCTATCTTGATGCTGCCTCAGACAAAACGGAGCCCCAGCTAAATGGCACACCAGGCTTCTCTTCACATCGTCCTTTGGAGGTGCTTCATGTTGGTGTCATGATCGCCTCTCACTGCTGGCTGCAGAGAATGCCAGAAGGTGACAGTTGCAGATAGTCTGGGTTGTCTGTCACTCTCTATGGCTAAAATATTGCAGAAGTTGCAATGTCTGAGCTATGCAGCCCTACTAGGGCATCTGAATCTGACCTTTGTGTCCTTATCTTCCAATTCCTTCATTCTTCTATTGCCTGTCTCGGTTCTCTACTGCGAGACTACTCTCTTTAGGCTACTGCATAACCCTTTGTCCTATAAAACACTTGAAATCTTAAAAATGATATTTCCTTACTCCTGTCTTTGATCTTTTATTTTCATGTATGTCCTGTGCTTTTTGTTTTGTTTTGTTTTGCCAAGTCAAGCATTTTTCATCTTGCATTATGCCCCAATTCAGCCTTCTTTCTGTTTTAGCCCCTCTACGTCCCTTTCCTCTTCTCTTCTGTCTTCTTTGTCCTCACTTCTAACCAGTATCCTTGAACTTGCTCCTAGTTTCCTATGTTTATTGCCATGACCACTGATACCGTCCTATCAACTGATTCCCAATATTCCTCTTGCAAATAAATCCATATTCTTTCAAGTGCTCCATACCTTCTTTTCCTGTTTTTGTGCTCAGACTGTTATGTATTCAGCATGTTAAATATGTTTGACATATTTCTCATGCTCTGCCTCTCACCAGGCATTTTTAGTGCTTCATGAAGGATTCTCCTGCTAAGTGACATACATACAGATTGCATTGTCACTACCTATATCTTCTTTCAGCTACAATAAACAGAACAAAGCTGTTCCCCAAAACTTTGTTCTTCTTTCTCTTGTCTTCCTACCTGGATCTCAGTCTTCACAGCAAGCTGTCTTTGCCGAAACACTGGCACAATGGCACTGTGGAGATCCATGGAGAGCACCACATCTCTCCTAGGAGGATTAGGTCACCTCCAGGAAATGAGAGATCATCTACTAACGGGTAAGAGTCCAAACTGCTTCTCTATGTTTCTCATGCTAGAAATATGATTGCGCACAGCTCAGTCAGGAAAGAGAACTATCTCTACATAGCGAAGTACATTCTCAAGGTTTTGCTTGAACAGTGTAGATCAAAAGCCAGTACTGAAGTCAATGGAGCTGTGATCTGGTATGAAAATCTATCCTTGTGGGTTTCACATTTTAGCATTACTGCATAACCAGATCATTTGTAAGTATAACAGAGGTGAGAAGCAACAGTGAATGTAGCAAAACCCATCCTTCCACCATGGGTTTGAGTGGTTTGTTTGCAACTCCTGAAACACTGCATGTTGCTACTATAGGACTAACTTTGCACAGCAATTCCTGCTTTTCTCTTTTCGTTCAGCACAACTCTCAGACACTCATCACTCAGCTTCACCCAATAGCTATTGCCTTTTAATCAGTTTTACCTCCCAAAGCTCTTCTAATCTGCACCCTGACTGCCCCCTGGATCATGATGAGTCATGTTAAACTCCTCCTGAGGTGCCACTGTCTCAGCTGGGACCCTTAGGAAGTAGGGCAATATTTAGAGCAAGGAAGGGTGTCAGGCTCTGGTCCTCAGTTCTTTTCTCAAACACTCCACTCCTTACCTATATTATCCCTCATGGTTTCTCTGCAATTTGGTCTTTGACATCTTGCAAAATTTGGACTTACTTGAATCTTCATGTTGCAGTGCCCAGTATAATAAATTATTCTGTTTCTAGCTAGAGCTCCTCGCTCTCACCATAACAGAAGTAGTGCACGTTAATCATAATTATACCCAATTTGCCTATTAGAGGCACGCTGGGGAGATCTACCTGTTTGCCTGTCTTTATGTATATACCCCTGATAGCATAAACTGGTTACCTATATGTTTATATGTAGTTATACATGTAGTTCCATATTATTTATATATGTATATACAAGCACATATGCATACAAGTTATGGGCCATAGGCATCAGGTTTACTATTAACCCTTTTCATAATGTTTTTGAGGTATCCAACTCTGTGTAGACACTCATGTGAATTTCTGTGCTATATTGACCTTCTGAATCCTCAGTTAAATTTTAAATCTAGAGGATTCCAGAGTGCTTAAACGTGAGCCACAAGATATGGTAGACTTGGTGGTAGGCCAGGAACCCCATTCTTCTGAAGGAGCTGTACCTGTGATCTGTGGATGGGTGTAGAGCCTGGGGGTCTAGTTGGGAGCATTCGCTCAGTCACTACTGGTCATCTGATCCCTCTTGGTGAGTACTGGATTTTTGGCCATTAGATTGGATGCTCCAGTCCGGACACACCTGCCCTTCATCTCAGTGAAGATGTACTTAAAAATATATAGGAGAGTGGGACTTTTTCTATCAAACTGGCAGTTTAACCTGATCTTTCACCAGTGAAATCAATTTACTTGCTAAAAGATGTATTTTTTTTCCCTTTGGAATGTGCAAACTGCAGGGCATGTTAAAAAGAATAAGAAAAAATATTTTTTACATATGCAATTTATATGTTCTCTCTAATATCATTATTTAAACTACAGCATATACAAACTGAAATAAAAGTAGAAGCTATCAGACTTTCTTATTATTGTGATATATTTTGCTGTTTATGGAAAGACTTTTATAGAGTAGTTTGTGAATGAAACAAGCAGAAAGTGAGTTAAACACAATCTTGCAAGGAATTGGGGTCTGCTTCTAAATGAGATAGAAAATTCAAAATAATTAACTGTCTCATGAGCATTCCACCATGTTTATTCTCCACTAGATATAAAATCATGCAATAATGAGATTTTTACTGATAATGTTATAGGACTTACTGGCTAGCTAATCTTTAGATAAAAATCTAATTTCTTCGCATTTAAATGTTTAATTCAGATGGTATTTTGGGTCATCCGGAATCATACACATTTAGAACACTGGTAAAATGATTTAATGTATATCCTTTACACCACAGATTCTGTGAATTGATACATAAGTGCCAGTATGTAATTTAAAAAAAATGTGCTCCTCCATTTTGGTCATTTAGTAAATTGTACAAAATAGCTAATTAAATATTATGTCTCCAAATATAGTTTGAGCAGATGTAAAGTAAAAAGTATTGCAGTGCTTGAATAGTAAATAGGAATAGTATTATGCCCATCTTGGAAGGAAGCATTGATTCTGTCAAGTTAGGGAAGAATTAATACCCAGGATGCCTCTTCACCACTAGAATAGATTGTTTATAGCCTGTCTTGGAACAGTTAAGAAAATATAGACATTCTTAGGCTTTAATTACCCAGGAGCTTGACCCTGTGAGGTGCTAATGACACACTGCTTCCAGTGAAGTCAGTAAGTGTTGGAGTGCCCAGTAACTTGTAAAATATAGATGTAGTTTGCTGAGTACTTTTTTTTTGATTTTTTGAAAACTAATTTTAACAGCCTTTTTTTTTTCTTATCCCTACTGCTAACTCCACATATACATGTTTGTGGGACATAATCTCTACTGCTAACTCTATACATATATGTTTGTGAGAAATATGTATGTAATTTATGCTTTCAGTAAGAAAACAGAGGTTCAGCTCATACACACAGTGCCTTTTAACTGCCAGTACTGGTTTTCCCTGTCTCTGTGGATCTTGTTTTACCTTCAGGCCTCACCTTTCTGCCTCGAAGGGCAACGTCTATCAGCTCTGCTGGGACAGAGCCCCCTGCAAGGCTGTGTCAGCAGAGGCAGGCTCACATTTTGGGTGTGGGCCGTCAGCGAGATGGATGGATGTGTAGCAATATATTAGTGACAAAGTACAGAAAACTGGTGTTGCAGGGGCAGGAACATAACCCTAGAAAAGTTCATCCTGTGTCATCAAAACCAGTCCCTGCCTGTTACAGACACTCAAGTACTATAATCCCTTCCCTAAACTGATTAAATTTCAGCTGAAGATTTTTAAATCTTCTTCTATTCATAAGGGAAGACTGTTTCAGAACCTCTCCTGACTAGAAGACTTCTGTGTTTCCAAGTTTACCAACTTTAATTCTTATATATATATATTTATCTCAAAGTACTTTCCTTCTCTTACTGTTTACCTCCCTGATACCTTTACAAAATACTATTATTTTTCTTCTTATTGTTTGTTTGTTTGTTTTAGGATGAAACAGGCACATTCTTATATAGCACCCTCTGGTGGTATAGATTATATACGTCAAAAATGATACCCCTGAAACATTAAGGGCTAAATAGGTGCACGGTCCTAGGTGAGGTCTCTCTGAGACTTTCCTTAAAACTCTTAAATTTCTCTTTTCTCTCTTTCCTACATCTTAAAACTATATTTAGCTTTCTCAGAGCTGTACTATAGACATAGTTCGTAGTCATCCTATGACTGAGTAGTAAGCACCGTCCTTGTTTCTCTGTTATTTCCAGCTGCTGAGCCTCCAGTTTCTGCTTGAAATTCACCTTATTTGTCCCAAATATTGTGACCTTGAGCTTCTAAGTACTTTATGTTTCTTCTCACGCTCAGTCCTGTAGCCCTAAATATCATCCAATTTGAGAAGCGTAGTTTTGACTCCTCTCTTGACTAACAACATATCTCAGTGTCTTTCTCAGATTAACAAACAATTTTGTGGTTAGTGCCAAATCTGAAGTCACACAGTTCCCAATGGGTGAAAGTTACTATATTGCCCTCATCTCAAAATATCTATTCCCCTGGCATAAAGAAGTACTGGCCTGCTCTGGTGTGGCTCTGCCTTTCATGCCTTGGTACACTTGACACTTACATTATTTTTAATTGCATTCTTCCTTCCAGTATTTGATGCAAGTCCCACATGCCACAGAGATCTGATAGGCCTGTGCTTCACTCTAGCACTTTTGCTACTCTCTTTAAATTAAAAAGAATTAGTCATTTAAACCTGCCATTTAAAGTGCCGGTTCCTTCAGAATTTAGCTATATCAGGGTTGTCCACCCCATGATGTCACATCATTCAGCTTTTTGCTCCCACCTCAGTTGTACTCATTTCCATTTTCTCAGTCCTATGGACTTTGAATCCCATGCAGCTTCAGCTGTATGGTAAAAGCCCTCCATGATGAGTTCTGGGACAAGGCTTTGTTTTGCTTTGGAGTCGATGCAAACCGATCTTCACTTGGAGCTTCTTGGACCACCAAAAGACCCCCTGAATTTTCTTTTTTTATTTGTGTGTTTGTATTTGGCTGAAGATCTGCTTTTTGAACTAGCTTTTATTTTCCTTTTGCTTAAGTCTTTTCTCACCTTGATGTTACACACCTATCCGTACCTGCAACATGAGTCTTAATGTAAACTGAATTTAATTCACTTTCTCTAAAAGGATCTAAACTAATCAAAGTGCCTCTTGGTTCACCCCTACTGTCCTTATTTCTTATCAGTGCTACCTTCCAAGTAAAATCAGCATCTAGTGGCTCAATTCACCCTTGCCAGAAGGCCAACACATGGCTTTTGCTTAATTTAGATTCTGCTTAAATATTTTATCTTCCAATTTAGTGCTTAAGTGGTTTTACAGTGGTGCACAGACCTTATTATCTAATCTCTAGCTTAGATTTATCATCACACACAGACTGCAAATCTACCATTATTATTGGAGTGACGGAAGAAGGCAACTGCTTCACTTAAAAAGCGTAATAAAATGAGTAATGATAGGTTTTTCTTTTCCTTGCCTGACAGTCAGATGCTGTTCTGAACACTGTAGTGGTCAACTCAGATAAATATTTGTGGCAATTTGTCTAAAAGTGGGATGATTTTTATTACTAATATTTTGCTATAGAAGTTAAAATGCTTCAGATCAGGAAGATCCAAGTCATAGAGGTCATGTGGGAAAAAAAAAAAGAAGTTCCTACAGTGAAGATGAAATAATTTCACCAGATAGAGAAATCTCTTTTTATCTCTATTGTATAACTGATCAGTAGCTAGCCAAATTAATTTTCAAGTGCTATAAGGAAAAGTTCACTCTGGGACAGGCATGTTAAAACACCAGGCATGCCAGGTGAGATTTTTAATTTCTTTGTTATTCTGAAATGTCATTCAAAGAACAGAAAGCTGGACAGACCAGGAAATTACCTGAGCATTTAGATGTGATTTAACACAGATTTAGCTGGCTGACTTCTTACTTTTTTTTTTTCCAAATTACATTATGCAACACTAGTCACACTAGAAATTATAATTAAACTAAAAATGCCTATCCAGAGATGCATAGATCTAAGCCATGGTAACATGGTACCTTTCCTACATGGAGACTGAGGTGTTTGGTATTAAAGGCAATGTCCTTTTCTTGTAAATCTGGAGAATAACGATGCCTGGAAGCGCTTGCCTTTCTGCACGTGCACGAAGTGCTTGGGGTCAGAGTCCTGCACGCCTGAGACAACTGCGTCCCGTTCTGGATATGACCCAGACACAACTACATATTTCAGATAACAACCGAATCTTATCTACCAAGAGTAGGCAAAAAGAGAGAGCAGGGGAAAGGGTGGAGAGAGAAAAAAAGTAGATCCCTTATGGTCTTCAGATAGCAATAGGACAGCAAGGGGAGTTGCAGGCAGGGACTAGATAACCTGAAAATCGCCAAGGCAAAACAAAACTACTCACTGCAGAAGTCTGTATGGAGTCTGTGTTAACACTTAGGGCGTCCGGAGTTGGTTTGGAGGGCAGGCAGTGGGGCACATGCAGGTGCACTTCCTTGAGGTCCGGGCGGAGAGGGCCACCACAGCCTCCACCGTCCCCATGAGCGCAGGTCCCCAGCTGGGTTGTCCCTGCCAAGGCAGTGGCTAGTGGGGCATCGGGGCATCTATCACCACAGAGTCACTGCGGGAGCCATCCGTGCCCGGTGGTGAATGTGCCTGGAAGTTCTTGCGATGCACTGAGACATTTGGGTTAGAGCTAACCAGCTGCAGAGTGAGCGCTGGCCTTGGAGCAGTGAATATCTCCTACTACAGCATGAAGACCAGGAGGACCATGACCCACCGCTCAGGGACGCCCAGGGCTTGCCGTGGCGCTCTGGCAAGTTTGGGGCTTTCACCGTTAAGTTCCACAACCTCTGCCTTGTGCCCGTGGCAGGCGTGCAGCCGCGCTGCAGGACGTGCTCCCGTCTGAGCTCGCTTTTGTGTGGTGGAGGAGGCAGATCCTGCTCCATGGGAGGCTGGAGGGAGCTGGTGCGTGTTGGCGTGCGGCAAGGGGAGCCCGGCCGTCTTCTGAGGGCGGCGAGATCCCTGACTGCTCTGTTATTCTGCATCTATTGATCTGCCTGAGCCTGGCGCTGCCGGCAGCGAGTGACCCTCCCTTCTCCGGCAGGAGCCTGACATGCTGCTCCCTCGCTCCTCCTCCTCCTGCTCCCGGATTCCTCAAGTTACAGAGAGAAATAAGGTAGCGGAGGGTATCGCGAAGGGAGCCTGACAGCTGGCAGCGCGCGCACACCTTCCCCGGGTGACATTCCCGCTGCCCGGGAGCCCACCCTGCCCTCCTGAATGAAGCTGGGTGCCCTTCCAGCCAGCCTGCCAGGATGGGCCAGCGCTGCTGCAAGCTCTATCACTGCCTCCAGTGCCTGGACAAGACGGTACTTTGCCTCTTTTTATCCTTCAGCAAAGGGGCAGGGAGCTAGCCATTCTCATGCCTCGATCCGGGCTCCTGGCTCGAGCTAACGTAGGGAACGTGCAGCCCGGGGAGGCGGAGAGGGGAGCGATGTTCGGATTATTTGTCGCGTGACGGATTCTCCCGCACCGGGAGCAAATCTCACCCTTCCTCTCGGCCTCACTGCAGTGCTTACATAATTGTCTCCTGCAGTCTGAGTGTAAGAGTTGGATTTTCGTGGAACAATAAGGGACCACCGACATGCTCTGTGGTAGCAGCCGCCTTGATTTCTTGCTATGCATTTCATGCATTTTTAATAGACCTGTGGAGTGCAAGCTATAAAGGATCCCTGCGTGGAGTTTTAAAGTTCGAAGAGAGATTTTTTCAGGCTCTAGCTGCCCTAAGGTTTTACCTCGCTATTGTTCCTGCTTTCTGATGTATTGCAAATCTGATCAAGAAGTAAAACCAGGTGGAGCCACATGTTTTCTTGCATCAGGCTGAATCTAAAGCGAGCAAATTCCCAGATGCCGGAATGTCGTGTAACAAATGTCAGTGCAGAGGTAAGAACTGCAGCTACAGGTAGCTGGAGAGGAGCATGTGGGAGGGAATTTGTGTGACAATTTTAACACATAGCTTTTCATGCTATTCTTTTGGACACTTGCCTGGGTTTTAAGTAAATACAGAAGAGGGAGAGAATGAACATATGCATTTAATTTTCCTAATAGAAAATATCTTGGCAGAAATACATGCTCATGCAGTATATTTTGTTAGAGTTTGACTTTTTAAAGTATTCCTGTACTAGGTCTAATGAAAAGCTGTCAGTGTCTCCCACTTACCTAATAATGTGTTTAAATATAGCTCGAGGTATGCAGCTAATCACGTTAAGGAAAATGTATAGCTTAATGTAAAACTTGTTAAAATACAGTCCTGGGAGGATACCTAGGTGATCAGTTCTGCTTGTAAACTTTAACCTAAAGAGAATTGCAGGGGAGGATTACCTGCTATCCAGCATGATTGAAACAGCAGTGCTGAAACACCCCTTTTTGGAATAAAGACTGTAGATCATTTTGAACATCAGCTGCAATGGAATTTAACTATTTCTCCCACACGTTATCATCCAAAATATTCATAGGTGCAAGAGAACTCGCAATGTATAGGTTTTTCCAGAGCTAATATAAGGTCTTGCCCTGGGGAACTCTGAATAAAGCACAACAGTGACTAAGCACCATTTGCAGGCCAACTTCTTCTTCTTCTTCTTTTCTTTTTTTTTTAAAGAACAGTTTGGAAGCCCTTGTGGAGAAAAGTTATTTGGAAAAAAAAATGGTTTTAATAAGTGCCACTGATTATCTGTACACAGTGCATATTTTTAGAGAGTATTTTAAAAGCTGGGCAATGTTCATGAAGATACTGTACATATGCATGGAACTCAGTTTGTAACATTCTGGAGTCATACTGATTGACAGGGAGGAGCGATGTGTTGGCCTGAGAAGGCAACATCGGGCTTCTGTATTTAATTCCTAGCTCCAGTTGACTCCCTGTACAGATCCTGGCAATTTTCTCACTTAATCTGGCCCATTTGTGAAGTCGACCTACTATCATTTGCCTATTGCAGGAAGGTATAATTAAGGGTATAATTAATTAGTATTTCTAATGAAGTAATATCTCTTAAGTGGTTTGCAGTTCTCCAAGGAAAGGTACTCTAAGGCAAACCTCAGCTCTGCTTCCCCACCCCACAACTATTCCTGGTCTGAAGTAAAATCCTGACCTGTCTTCCTAATGATACCTCCTTGAGAAGTCCAGCTGTCAGCTGAAGCAAGATGCAACTAAACTTTTTCTCTTTCCCCAAGCCTTCTTTGCCGCTTCCCTTTTTAATCCATTTAGACAACATCAGCATCCTGGCTATTCTCAGGCCTGCATTGAATGTCATCTTTACCAAGGTATTTTTCCAGGTCTCACACTCACTTATATCTAATCCTGCCTTTTTTTTTTCTCTGAACCAGCTGCCTACATTATATCCACTGCTACTTAACTGGCTGAATTCCTCCTTCCTGCCTTCCTTTGCCTACCCACCTAACAACTTGCCAGTTTTCCTGGAGCTATTTGGACGTTGCACCAATATAAGTCATATCCCAGACTGTCCTTGGGGAGTTTTCATTTGAATAGGGAAAACATAAGTGCCATTTCTCAGTAACTGCTTTACTTGCTGAAATGCAGTCCATTGCTGAGCCTTTTATGGGGGAAATTTTGGGAGATCTGTATTTTATAATGCCAGTGATAAGAGAGAGTTTTTCTACCTGTTTTATTCAACAGAGGAATAGTTTAAGCACACAGCAAACATATAATTCTGCTTATATATATATGTATATATTTCTTTTTTTTTTCTGGTTGAGGAGATGGGAAACTGTATTTCAGATACAAGCCCTAACCACTGTGTTGTGTGGCACAGGTAAGAGGAGGAAGGTTTCCTTCCTCTCTATCATGAATAGCATTTTATTTTATAAAAAAAAAATTCAATATCAGTCATTTCTTGGGATGAAGCCAATGGAAGTAAACCTTTCACATAGGTTTTCTAAGCAATATTTAAATGCATCACTCATTAAAAATACCTGAATTGGAAATACCGCATTTGCTTTATACAAAATACACTGTCCTGTTTTCATGTTTTGTCAAGAAAAAAAAAATCTGAATCCAATCAAAGCATCTTTTCTCTCTTGAGTTTAACTGCCACAATGAAAAATCTGTGCAATCTTCTTATAGTCTGTGTCCCCTTCACCCTCTGGAAACAGCTATGTCACTGCTGTGGCAGTTGATTTTTTTAAACCCAAGTTGAATTTGGCCCTCGGCCAGTCTCAGTGGGTAGATTCCAACTGGTGGCCAGCGAAGGGAGGCTTCAGAGCTCCTTTGAGATGTTCGTCCTATTAGTCACAAAACTGTTCGGAGGCTCTTTCTGCCTCCCCTGCCTTCTCTTTCAAATACTCTGTTGATATAAATATTAATGAATATTGATTAATTGAGTAGGGTATCACATTTATCTTTCTCTTTACACATTAGTTTTGGCAGACTCTTCCTTGTGTGCTTGTGAATTGTCCGGTTTTTTTTGATGTTTTGACATTGGGTCTGTTTGAGTCTGAGCATTGGACTTGATAGCTTTACATTTTCTCATCAGATCCGGTTTTGCTGCATTGTAATGTTTGGTTTACATTCCCAATTCCCTGACTGTACTGGTATTGAAATGTTGGTTGTTTGTAGGATCACACTGACGGTAACAAGGAGAGGCTCTTTCATATCATATTAGTGTCAGGTTTACCCTGGTCCCAGGAATATGTGCAATCCAAACCTGTAATGTTACCCTGACAAAGCAGGTTATGGTAATAGGACATGTCAGGGATTTGAAAGTTCACTGCACATCCAGGAGACCATGAGGCTGATATGATGATTAGCTGAAACTGCACCTTGCCACTCTCCCGTAAGAGGAAACCAAGGACAAGTCATCAGGGAAAGGTTCTCAAATCAAGAGCTCTGGATCAGGACTTAGGACACTGGATTTTTGCGGTCTGGTTCTGCAAAACGACCCCCTGCAGAAGAGGGACGGCTTCAAAACTTGGCACCGAGTGCAATCCCCACATATCCAATTCCCAGGAAACCTGAACGCAAGGCTGAGAAGAGCACTTAGGGAGCGCCGGCTAAAATAAAATACAGTAAGAGAAGTATTGGCAGGGAAGATGCATGACTGCAAAGGCACATAAGCAGTGCCAGCTCCAGCTGCTCGAGGCAGCCCTGGAGGCTGTCCGCAAGATAGGGCATGCGTCATCTGAGATAGCATAAATATCAAAAGCAGTTGGTAATAATTCTTATGAGGCAGCACTTAATTAGCTGGGATTCCAAATTTTAGTAACTTTATTTTTTTGATTCATTAGGATGCCATTTTTAACTTGCTTTTCACTTTCTTTGTGCAAGTAGTATGACAACCATCCCATTGAGTTGCGCATGGCGGTGGGTGTTGGCGATGATTTATAGGCTTCGATCCAAACAGTGGGAGCTGGCGAAATGAGTGGGTGCTTCCCATCCGTGAGCACCATACCCAGTATATCCCTGTGCAGATGCCTTCAAGGGCACCAGTCCTGGCAATCTGTCCTGAGCGCTTCCTAAAACAGCTTCTCGAGTGCTTCCTAAAACAGCTTCATGGAGTTCATCAGAGCGCATGGGCAGATGCAGGGATACGCTCCACGAGGGGAAACCTTGGCTCCCGTAAAACTGCTGCTTTGGAAATCCCTGTGAAGGGCTCTGTTTTGTAGCATATGGACCTGTGGATCTTTTTTAAAAATATATATATTTTTTTTTTACTAGAAAACAAAACACAACAGCAACAACAACAACAACAACAACAAACAAACCCAGAACTTCATGTTGTGCAGTGCTTGATGCAGCTTGGCCAGGCCTGGGAACGCCATAACTGCGAGCTCATCAGCAGGGTTTGGACTGTTGGAGAAGCCAAGCTTTACATGTGCAAGTTTTCTTCTGACACAATAAGAAAGCTGGTGCCATGGTCTGGTTCTCCTCTGGAACCAGAATCAGCTCTGCCAATTGCTCAGTTTGCAGCAAAATTTGCCAGAAAGCTTATTCCTTGGAACTGGTAGAAGTCATCCCAAAAGGACAGTGCGTAGATTATTACTTCATATTCCAGATGCTTTTAATTTCCTTGTATTACTAAAAATAAAGCAATTATTTAATGCCTAATCAAAATGGATATTAACATCTTTTTAATAAAACTAAAAAGTTAATATGACGGTTAAGGGGAAGAGTAAAGACATTTAAATACATTTGCCCTTCAAAGGTTGGCACCTGTAGGCCAAGGGCAACTGGAGTGAGAGGAGAAATCAAGCCAGTGAAATAAATGTGCATTTCAGTTACCCGAGTCATTATCTAAGAGTGAGGGAATATTTAGAAATCTTTGTGAAACTGTCATTACTGCATGGCCTCAACTTGCCTGGCGCTGTGCATTGGATGAAACAAGTAAATGCTGTCCTTGCCTTTACACACCCTTTAAAGCAATATATAAATATAATACATATATATATATATAAGTAGCACTGCACAGGTCAAGGCTGCTATAGGGCATAGAATGACCTAGTCTGGGGGCCCTTCTCCAAGAAACCATGGGTCACCTTTGCCCAGCTGGAGCACAGCTAAGAAAGTTGTCGGTATTACGTGTGTGTAGTTCATATGGGCACAAACTTTGAAAATAAGCTAAGAGCACACACACAGAGATGCATTTATTACCCTTTTTCTTTATGTCTGCGGTGGCACAGCCACAAGGCAACAGTGTCTTTTTGCCAGGAGAAGCAGCAAGGGTCAGGGGCAGAGTGTGCACCAGCAGAAGGCCTGTGGGAAGGAGATGCAAGCGCAGGTCAGCAAAGGAAGCAGGAAGACATCGAGAGGTCTTCTCTTCGTTTTATTATATCATTCTGTCTTTCAAAAAAAAGGATTTTTTCTCTAATATCTGTACATGCTTTGCTATATTTTTCATTCCTCAGAGACAAAAATTATATAAAGAAATCATTAGTCTCTAAAATCCTTTTCTTTTTTTGACATTCATTTTGTTAAGACAGAACTAATTTGCTATCCCATCTACCAACTGTCCTGCTGCAGAACTAATCCTTTTTGTGCCCTAGATTTTTATTAGCCTTGCTTGGTTGTTACTGAAAGATTTACCTTCTAGGAATCCTTTTAATTCCATTTGCTACTGCACCGCCTTTTCTCTTGAAAAAAAAGGATTTTTTTTGTGGTGCCTTTTAAAGATCTAAAGGTCTTTTCTAACTGGAAGCACACTTATAGCAGCCTGATTCCCAATCATCGGTGACCTGCCTGGCAGGAAACCTTTCTTTGTCTTCTTCCTAACATGATTCAGGATATGGTTCAATTTAAAATGGTTTTATGCTTGTAGCATTTATGCTGGAATTTATTGTACTAAAACAAAAACCAATATATTTTCCTGAGTGTTTTATTTTTTCATTTGCACAGTGCTTATGAAATATCTGCCATCAAAATCTTTCCATTTTAGTAATGGCACCTTAGTGTTGTTAACATAAATATGCTTTATTTTTCCTGCATTCAGTTCATCTGTTTTAATTCCTTAAGTATTTTATGTTTCTTTCAAGACAGTTGAAAGGGGAGGGCTCTTGTCCTTTCCAGACAAGTTAAAACAGCAGAATAAATGTGGCAGTACAGACAGGACCAGCAGGCCATCAGTGGTGTCCTTATATGTATGGTAGGTCTACCACGTGGAGAATAGTCTGAGTACAGTAAGATGCACTGTGTTACTTGAATATATGACATATGAATATAAACATTACTGTGTTTAGAGGTGGTTAAATGCATACAAACAAATCGATGAAAGTATTTTAAAAGATCTAATAAAACTATCTTGTATGTGTAGTCCTCCCATAAATGGTGCACAGACTGAACACAGAATGATGGAGAAATAAAAATGTCTTTTTAGACAGCATATTCCGTGCATCCTGTGCACATGGCTTTATGAATATGGATGCATACAGAGAGGAGGTATTTGTTGACAATGAGTGCTGACTCCTAAACTTGATTTTAAAAATGAATGAACTCATTATAATTCCCTTTTGCCTCCCCTTCTGCAAAATCGATTAGATGATTGGGCAATCAATCTAATCTGCCTTTTCAAATGAACACGAGAACTTGTTTTTGTGGGATAAACCTGGGAGCTATAACTATTTCTGTTGTCTTTTTCTTTAAACAGAATGAAAGTGCCCTTGTGAAAGAAAAGGAGTTGTCGGTGGAGCTTGCAAACATCAGGGATGAAGTGGGTGAGTAGCCCAAGCAAAGCAATAACGAAAGTGCTTCTGTCACCTTACACAGAAGCCACTGTTCCCTTTGAGGTGGTCCTGGGGCACCTGCATAAACATGGCAACGCACCTCAGAAGCCTGGTGTCAGGGCTGCTTGTGGCCTTGCAGGGAACAAGAATTTCTCCGTCTTTGCTGCTGTGGAGACAAGTTCCTCTCTGTACACACTGGAGCTAGTCGTGCATCGTCTTTCCTAGATGACCATTTCTGCACACACCTGTAGCTTCTGTTCTCAGAGACCATCCACATAAGCCACCACAAAGGAGAGAACAGTCGGATGAGCAGCACTTATCTGGTGCTCACACATTTTGTGGCTCAGCTGCAAAGTGCTGCACCCAGAGGCAAAAGCAGAGTTATTAGTATCTCTGGAGAGTTATTTATCCCAGGGCAAGTGACTGGTGAGCAGGAAGGAGGAGGACCCTGGTTAGTTGGACTAGATGCACCTCCTCTGCCTGCCTGGGGGACCCCAGGCACAGAGCCCCACACTTTGTGCCATGGGGCAGGGTGGAGGCCAGGCCAGCTGTGCACTGCATGAATACGGCCCCACGGAGAACGTGGGGGCACAGGGGCCCTCAAGGGACTGGCAGTGGTGGTTAGGGAACAGGCTAATGGGCTGCAAGACTGCTGTGGATGGGACATTCCTTAGGCAGGGCACATCCAAAGCTCTCTTCTCTCCCTCAAATATCTGTTTCTTATTTGCAAGGCCTACCAATTTCTATCAGGCTATTGGGATTTGCTAGTTTTCTGCGGAGGGAATGCAGCAGAGAGCAGAGGGTTGATCTGCTCTGGTGCTTTTGTGAGTGGAGGTGATGTGTGAAGGGAATAGCGGTGCAGTGACAGAGACCATGATCTCTGCCTCCGTATGAACCAGTTTTGTACAGCTGAAATGAGCACAGAGCACTGGAGCTTTTGCTGACGAACTTTGTCACTGGTGTAATTTACTGCCTGTTTTGGGTCACAGAGCAGCATATTTAGTAGTATGAAATCAAACTCTCCATGCACACTCTTGGACTCCTGGTAGGTAGGTAGCCTATGAGGTCTTTTGCAGTAGCAGTCTCCAAAAGTCACAAACAGAGCAGATTGTAGGACTACTCATGACCGCTCAGCACCAAATCCATGGCAAATGGATGAGTTCTGGCCCCACAGGCTCTGCCATCTGCCTCCTGTCACCTTGGGATGCCCACATGGCCCTTCTGCAGCCCCCTGTCTCTGAAGGGCCTAGGAGCACTGAGCAGCCCAGCAGCTGCAAGAGCGAGAGGCCTGGTCCTCCCCAAGCACCTTGGGGTGCTACCTGGAGACCCACTTTCCCTTCCAGGGAGTTTTATTCAGTAAAACTATGCTGTTGCTCACTGTTTGTTTTTGTAAAGTTTATATGTATTTTAAGCAAACAGAAAACCAGCACAGCCATAGTCCAGGGGAAGCCTGAGGCAATAGCACACAACTCATAACTCATACTTTTACGTTTTTTCTTTATTAAAAATCTTTGCAGGAAAGTTCTTCTTTCTTTTTCTTTTTTTTTTTTTTTCCTTTTTTTGGTGTAGCTAGAAGGGATATTGGCAGGATATTCTCTAGTTGCGCACAAGAAGGTGAACAGAGGCAGACAGTTAAAAAATTAATCAGGATAACTTCTGATATATATCAGAAATATTTCTGTGTAGAGAGGTTGTGGAGTCTCCATCCTTGGAGATATTCCAAAGCTATCTGGACATGGTTCTGGGCAGGATGCTCCAGGTGACGCTGCGTCAGTAAGAGGGATGTACTCCACGATCTCCAGAGGTTCCTTCCAACATCGGCTGCTCTGTGGTTCTGTGATATGTCAGTAGATATGGAAGATGAATGTGTATGAATATGTTTTTTAGTGTGTGTTAGAAAATGCTGGAAAACCAGTTTTCTTTGACAGAAAGTAAAAACTTAAGATCTGTGAAACATCCAGTGTTTTAAATCTCAAGCAAGGTGAAATGGCAGAGGTCAAGTTCATGAGCGCAGCTCCCATCACTGCAGGCATTTCTAAAGCCGTGATGCAAGGCTGGGTTGTGGTGTGTAACTCACCTGCACGTGGGAAGGTTATGTTACTGTCATTATCCAATGGATGTGTATTGTACAATAAGGTACATACATGCATAATATACAAGTTTAATGCAGATATAGAATTAAAACGTCTTGTATTTGACAGGAGCAATTATAAATAACAAAATAGGGAAAATATACAGAGCCTAACAGTTCCCTATTTATTTTGATGACATTCAAGCAATGGTTCTGACTTGTCCCAGTCATTCTGAAAATTAGTTTCTCATTAATTTAAAATTAATCAGTTCAGTTAAACAGAAAGGGCGTTGGTAAAAAATTCCTGGTTTCTCATGTGTCATCATGTGAAATTTTCACTGATACTGAATGATTCAGTAAAACGAGGCTGGACTAGCCCGGGCTAATACAGGTATTTGGTTCAACATTCAGTTGTTTAGACGATACCTCTTATCCAAAATTATGATTCAGAAAGAGCAGTCAAGCACTGGAACAGGCTGCCCAGGGAAGTGGTGGAGTCACCACCTCTGGCAGTGTTCAAGAAACGTGTAGATGAGACGCTTAGGGACATGGGTTAACGGGTAGGGTGGTTATAGGTTTGCAGTTGAACTCTGTCTCAAAGGCCTTTTCCAGCCATAATGATTTTATGATTCTATGATTTAAGGTCTGAATATGTCTGATGTTGAAAGCATGTATGGCAGAATTCCTGGACACAAAGCAATAAAGCAGAAGTCAGAAAGTATTTTTAAGGAAAACTGGTAAATAAACCACTGCTAAATCAATGCCAGTGATGGAGCTTGCATGCGAGGATCCATCTCACATGACTTCAGGTAGCTTAGAGATGGATATCTGGTCTGCACTGAACCTCTGTGTTCTCCATCTAGTCCTTGAAGGGAGAGCAGCATGAACGAGAGTGACACAGGTGGGGTGAGTACATGCCCAGGAGTGGTGGTCTGATCATGCTCAGGTGCTGCTCTCCCCATGAACTATGGGTGGTACCAAATCGCTAGTTTAGATGATGGGAATGTCCTGATGAAGATTTTAAAGATCCATATGTGAGCTGAGTGTCAAAGCTCCCATCTCAGGCAATGGAGCTTTAGGCCGGAGCTCAGCTGCCCAAATGCTGGGGATGCCCCAGGAAACCCAAGACATCCACACATGGCTGGCAGGTGTAACACGACCGATGCAGACCTGCACCCAGCCAGGCAGGGTCACCTTTATTTAGACAGGAGACTCGCAGCCGGTGAAGTCTAGAGCACTATTCAGTTTGAGCTCAGCTGCGTTCAGGCCCATCTTGACCACCTCTCCACTGCCTGTGCTGGATGCGGAGGCACCTCTGCAAGGCTAGTTTATATAGATGTCTGAATCTGTGCTGGAATCTCCAAAGGGTTTGATTTAGCTGACAGCACATAGTGGCTTAAGGGATACCATTTTCCAGAACATCTATAGGAGGCTTGAAAATATACAAAGGTACCACAGAGAAGCCCGTATCTGTCAGCAGTGGCAGCCTCAAAGAATAGCCTAGAGTATCTCAGATCACACTTGTCACCACTGCTCCACATGCAAACGAATCCAGGGTTATCCACCTATCTCACCAAAACCTAGGTGAGGTGAAACTACCTGTTTCAGGAAGGGGCCTGTAAGTGAAGGCAAATGAATGGTTGTTCCTGAGCTGAGTGGCAGGAACATGCTGAGCGTGTATCCCTCACACAGCTGCCAAACAACACACCTCGACCCAAACCAGCGTGCAGTGAAATAGGAGAGCGCTTCTCCCTTCCCGGCCCTGAGGAGGAATGTGTGCAAGCCCAGCTCTGTAAATGATGAGGGAAGTGTTTATTTTGTAAAATAGGACTTACTTACATTTATTTTTGCTAGAAATATCAAGACTAATAAAAACATTGCAAGCAATCATTTCACACGCAACATGCACATCTTTGCTAACTGTAAACATATGCACTTTGCTGCTGCAACACTAAGACTACGGCAGTTAGAGGGACGCATTTCTGGCTCAAAATTCGGAAGATTTTGATAACCTTCTGTTTACAGTTAAACTAGTGGAAATTAAAAGTTAGAATCATCCATTCCTTTATCAGTGACCTGTGAAATAGGTGGAAATGAAAAAATACCTAGATAAATGGAAGACAAACAGAAGTTGAGTTTAATATTTAGACTGTTTGAATCAACAAGCATTTGAAAGCCTGTGTGCCAGCTCCTTTGGGATGTGACTTTCAGGTGAAACAGAGTCCTCCGTTTAATGAAAAATTGTCCCTGGCAGGGGAGACTTAATCTGAACAAGTGCTCTGTGATTCGTCTGTGAATCTGTGGTCAGTGGTCAGAAATAAGGCAAGAGGCTACTCGGTTCATGATTGCTTTTGAAGGAGTCCATTTCTCATGTCAAAACTGAGTGATTCATGCAGAAGCCCACAGTGACACCCATCCCCAGCTCCCACGAGAGTGACCACAAGGCTGTGGCTGACTTCATGCAGGAGGGTCAATCCATTAGTGACATTTCCCTTTCATTCGCCTTTGCAACCTGCCTTGAAGTGGTTTTGATCATGTCTGATGCACAGTCATGGGAAATCAGAGCAGCTCGGAGCTAGGGCAGTCAGGAGGCAGTGTCGGGCACTCTCATTTAACCTTGCAAAGGCAGAAAATGACATCTTGTGTCAGAGTCATTTCTAGTGCTTTAAGCAGCAACTGAGATATCTACAGAAAAGGGAAAAAAAAAAGAAAAAAGGAAAAAAGCCACCTTAACTCTGTTCAATAGCAGCTGATAGCAGTTGTGCTTGGTTCCCTGAAGGTGGCTGTGGATACCTCTAGTTGCTGCTAAGTCTTTCCTGGCATTTTGCATCCTCCTTGGGCTTTCAGTGATCATTGTGTCCCTCCTGCCTTGCCATGCACCTCCACTGAGAGCTCTGTATGTTCTCAGGATCCACTTGGGGAAACACTGAGCCCTTCCGATTCCTCGTACCCCCAGGGCTGCCAGCCCTGTGCTCCTGGCCGGATCAGAGGGACTTCATCTCTCAGCTGGGATATGGCTCAAGTTCTTAGTGAGGAAAGTAACTTTGCTGATCCAACATATGTGGGTTTCAGATAGCTCTGAGTGATGAACAGCAAGGCTGTTCATTGGCCAGAAAAAGTGAGGATGCAATAGCAAGGTGCAATATGTAAGCTTGAAAATGCACTAAAAGTAGGATGGATTTGAAAAGGGTTTTTATTTGCTGATAGCTACTGTAAACTGTCTGCTTACTTAGTTTACTTAGACTCCATCTGTAGCTATGTAATGCTACTACCTAATAGGTCAGATTCTCACTTGGTATATAAATAAACAGCTCCACTAATTTCTTCCAGCTGAGAGACTAGCACATTTTATCCATGCTTTTGTGCAGTAACTGTTGCAAGAATAGCTAAACTCTGGTCTTATGGAATTTACTCCAAGTCAATATTGCGTGTACATATAACTTTTTTAGTGACTTCTTGGGCATGAGAGGAACATTGTTACAGTACCCACATCTCCGTGTTTAATAGCAAAATTTAGTGTTTTGCAGCAACTTTAACAATTCTTCTGTTCAGGCCTCTGCAGTCAGAGCTCTGCTGGAAGTATTTAAGTGTCATTCCAGCAAGCCAAGCTCTCCAGAGCTGTTACCTGCTCCCAGGGGAAGTAATGGAACCAAAGCCCTTGTAAGTGGCTGCATAGGTGTCTCCTCCTGCTGCCCTTGTCCCAGTAGATTCAGACCCAAATTCCTACCTGCTGACTAAGAGAAATTCAATCTTTCCTCCCCTCCTCAGTCAATGGCCTCATTTCCCTGGGTTTGGGAGACAGTGGTGGAGAATGCGTCTCCTGATTAGAAGTGTTTTGTATTCAGCACAGGGAGAATGTCCTGGGCAGTGTCCTCATTATTCTCCTCCTTTAGTGGTTTTGGGTAGATGGGGAACACACTTCCCCTGCTTTCCTCTTTGTTCCTTTCTGCACTTGCACTGAGGTTGATTTGAGAGACTTGAATACTTCTGTGTTTCAGGTTATGGACGGTTGTGCTCCAGATTGACTTTCTTTTAGTCAGAATATGTCGTTTCATTGCCCAGTCCTGGATGTCAGATAATCTCACTGGAGAGGTTGTAGATGGACAGGTTTCATTACAGCTCCAATTTAAAGCCTGAATGAGTTTCAATTCTACTGAAACTGGAGTTGCAAGTTTTGCGTCTGGTCTTCCTTCTCTATGATAGCTTTATACCAAGGAAAACTGGTACAGGACGTGGCACTCTATAGTCACTCAACAGCAAAAGCAGAAGAGTTTAGAGCTAGAATCCAAATCACTTAAGAGACAAGAAAATTCTGCTAAGGACCGTATAAATCCCAGATAGTCT